>NC_090265.1:1621190862-1621563362 GCF_040414725.1 Anabrus simplex | reverse complement strand
GTAAAATATATAAATATGTGTATGTAAATGTCTCTAGATTTAGTTTAATCATGGCAATTATTTAAGAAGATTTATTTATATTTATATAAAGTGTTGTAAATATGTGTATATAAACATATCTAGCTTTAGTTTGAACTTGGTAATTATTTTAGGAAATTAGTTTTATTTATTTAAACATTGTATATAATGTTTTATTGAATCATCTATAATTGGGTAAATAACCTGTTGATGACAGATAAATATCTATCTATCTACTGGTCTAGGTCTCCTGGGCATCTCCACAAAATCATCCTCAAAATCCAATTGTAGAAAAGGACTTCTGTCAGATCGTATTTAATAACTTTAAAGTCCGTAACAGTTGGGTCGTAAGCTTTTTGTCTGGGACGAATGGAGTCATAAATCCATTAACCTTTTACGGCATAATTGGTAAAGAATGAGTAGTCGGGATAAACAGCTTTGTATGGTTGGGATTTTCTTCATGCTTCTTTCAACACTGATGCACATTGGCTGGGAAGTGTGATTTTGTGCTTCTTTAATGTACATTCAATTGCAATATGGACTGAGTCACATTCTTTTTGGGTGTGACCCTTTCTAGGAATTTCTGGAAAGACACAGCCCCAGTTTTCTTGGCTAGCTTCAACAAAGCATTGACATCACTACATTCCAATTGTGATAGGTGCATTCATTGGAATACAAGATCTTATCCAATACCGTGCAACTGATGCTACGGATTAAAAAAATAAAAATTCATTCAATAGCACTATTTGAGTATTCAGTGAGAGAGTTTACATCCCAGCATCAAAAAATAACTCAATTATCTTGTATAATTTAGAAAATAAACAGAGTTTTGTCAGTTGCGTGAGATTTATTAATTCTTATTAGTTCTTATTTATTAATGCTTCTAACTACAGTAACACTGGAACTCAGATTTCAGAAGCCAAATTCACTTCTGAGTTGTGCAGTACTTAACTGAAAGAAGATCAGTGGAGTTAGGCCACTTAGAAATCACTCACAGAAGATGACAGATTATCTATTTATGGTAAGTTACGATGCAACAGAGCACTGTAAGAGAGACAGTCATTCTTTTCTGGCAAAACAAGGAAACTGTTCTGAAGTCACCAGTCAAATTGCATCATCCTCAGCAAGAGAGAAATTCACAGAAAACCTTCTGCTGTGAAAGAAGAATATTACAAAACATATTTGACATGCACATCATAACTGAAAATAGTCATACCATTCAATGGTTTTGAAAATTTCCATAGCACATTAGCTATACACATAGAATGAAATACTATGGCTTTAACTAACCTGTAAGATGTTGAGGACTACGTCGAACATTTATTGGATCATTACCGTTAAAACGGTACAGATGTAATTGCGTTGGATTAGCAACTCGGTCCAGCACCCCCTCCCACATTGGTGACATCCACTGCCCAATTAGTGGGTCATATACTTTTCCATTTGGCATATGAACCAACGATGTAACCTAAAAGAGATAAGACATTAGCACGATTGCTTGTTTGAAAATATTGTGTTTCAGTTTATAATTTGTTTACAGAAATTTCTTTTGAGTGATTTTATATCATTGTATTTGTAGTGACTATTGTTTTGGAGACAGAATATGAACACATCTCAGGAGTTA
This sequence comes from Anabrus simplex, assembly GCF_040414725.1. Lineage (NCBI taxonomy): Eukaryota > Metazoa > Arthropoda > Insecta > Orthoptera > Tettigoniidae > Anabrus > Anabrus simplex. The sequence continues at coordinate 1,621,561,720 of NC_090265.1, read as the reverse complement.
AAAAAAACAGTGTTACACAGACATTTATCTTGGGTGTGTGAAGCGAAAATACTAGAAAGGGAAAAATAGCTCTCAGAATACCCTCCAAAATTAGACAAGACATAACAGTTTGAAATTGAAACTAGACTAAGAAAGGGAAGTGTAAGAACATATTTACTGTTGATAACTGTGATGGATATCATGAGGGCAGCAAAAGCAGCTTAATGAGGTACAATATTTAATACAATGTTATTCGCAGATGATATTGTAAATATCTGTTGATATATTGAAAGAAATTTAAATACTCCATTACTAAAGGTGCAGACAAACAGAAGTATGTACAATCACAAAGGGTAACAAATCTATTCAAGGATTTAATGTAGCATTTAAGACCACTACTGTACAGATATCTGTATAATGGCAATTTGTCAAAACACAATCCTGGTGTTTACTTTTGTAATCAAGAGAAAAAATCATTGTTATGAGTTTATCATGATCTTGAGAAGAGCAATGAGCAATCAACCAATTTTCTATAAATCAGATCTATACAGTATATATCGATTGCCTATAAAATGAATCATATTAAAATATAAGAACTTGTGAGAACTATACTTCATTTATATCTTTAATATATTATTCTCAATTCTTGCTAATTATTAAAATTCTAATAATGCAGCTCTGTTAATAAGAGAACTATTCCAAAAGGTTTGTAATCGATACTTTTAATGTTTGTACATTACATACCTTTTTTAGCATACCGGTACCTTATAGTTAAAAGTCATTTTCATGTTACAAAGATCATGACTATAAAAAAAAAAAGGTTGAAACTTTTTCTTACCTGATCCAACAACCCACCACAGAAGTCAACAGGTAAATACAAGTATGGGTTGGAGTCATAAACTATATGGCCATATGGTGATCGCATTATTTCCCGTATGCCTTCTCCATACTGATTAAAGACCATTATTGGTGTTCCACATTGGTCAGTAGCTACATAGTATTTATGGCGGTACACCTGAGCAAATATAAGATGTCCTCGATCATCATAAACAAGCGACATCAATTTTCCATCCCGAGGGCTGTAGATCTGGCTCACCTGTAATGAAGAATAGATGTATTATATTTGCATCAAGAATTAACATAATGAGCAAGAAACTCCACTATATTCACCTGAACCGTAATGTACACCTACATCTGACTGTAATCAAGTGTAGAAATGTGATTATACTGGAGAGCTTCAAATTAAAGAAGGGAGGCGGTGGGGGTAACTACATAGAGTTGTTAGACGTATGACTTTTACCAGAAGAATACAGTAATTCCTTCTTCATTCTGTGTACTGTACAATATATTAACCATACTCTTAAAATTCTACACTTTTGCATTTTGGGTTAAATATAATCCTAATAATTTCTCTTCAGTTTTAAATAGAATCAAACATTCTACCAACACCAAGGATCCACTAAAATGGTGATCCTAGTTGTCTTAATTATAGGGGACTCTATACTGGTTTGTCAGAAGCATATCTTACAAAAAGAAGAAACCAGTAGTGAAAATTGTGTGCTTTTGTTGGTATGTAGCAATTGAAATTTTTTTTTTTTTTGGTAGTTGTAGCCTAGTTATTACTTCAGCTTCCTGAGTGCTATTGATGGAAATTATCACAATCATATTCATGTCATTCTATCTGATGGGTCAGTGATGAAGCCCCTCCATCAAGTGCAGCCTTTGTATTTTTTTTTTCCCTTCCCAGGTTTAGCCATATCAACTCTTATCATGTCATTCCTCATCTTGGTGTTTCTCTCACACAGAATACTAATCTGCACCAAAATTCCATTCTAGGCCATTTATTTACCTCTGCACTGGTGATAAGATATTTTTCATTAAAACTTCACAGTTGTTCTCTAGATGGCTCTGTTGAGTCACCCTTTGCTTGTCGTCTGCTGTGCCAGTCTAGACTGTGATGGAACTTATATACCGCATGGCTTGTTTGTCTACGTACATAGTTAGTAAAAAAAAAAAGTCATCAGTTAGCAACTGATCCAGTTAAAGTATTGTGACTGGTTGAGCTAAAACTATGACTGAAGTGCACCATGAAGGTGGTACTGGTTTACAAGATGAGTTGTTTGAGTTGTTCGCTTGTTCCTTTGTTTTCTTATGTCCTTGATTATGAACAAGTATGAAAACCTGTTAGAAAGTGATAGTATCATAAATTAAGATCACAGTTATGTACATGGTGGTGAACATAACGATGTGCAATTCATTGAAAGCAATAGGAATGCATCAAGTCCAAAGAGAAAAGATGGAAATAGCCAAAGTGAACATGAACTTTCATCAGTAAAAAAAAATGTCAAAGTGTCAAGTTTAGTTACAACTAGCTGATGTACCTGTGCTTCGCTACGGAATTCTAAACTGTAGGCTATACAGAATTCTAGGTTAGGTAGTGTAAACATGAGCAAGATTGTATTAAGTTGCATAGCTCTTAACGTTGCCCTAGAAACACGACAGGGAAGTCACCAACGTCTTTTCTCATATGAAGACTGGGTTAGGGAATTTTCATTGTAATGGTAGGCCAGCTTGCCTACCATCAGTCACAATCAGGTTGGGGAGTTTTCATTATAATGGCAGACACTCATTCTCAGAAAGACTCTCTTAGTGGTTTTCCCAACTGAAATGAACATGGGTCATTACAATGACGTCAGTAGGAATGGCGCGATTAAAAGCAATGCTTTCATATGAAATACTCGATCAAATAAAAACCCAGACATTTTCTCACTTTTAACGAACAGTACTACGCTGCAGAACTAACAGCCCAAAGCTACAGAGCTGGAATGACCAAGATGCAGACATCCGTGATCCGTGAACAATCTTCGTCCTTTTTTCAGCGGGGGGGGGGTTCGAATAGTGGATAGTCCCAGGGCAAAAACTATGCCCGTTTACTTATCTGTTTCCTGGGAGTACCCAATGAGTCGGAAAATCTCAATTCACCACACTGGCGGGGGAAAGAACTATCTGACGTGGAGGCAATTTTTCCTCCAAGCCAGAGAAGAAACCACATCTTCACTGATAATTTGGAATAAAATGAATGCAGATTTTATAAAAGTGAAGAGGAAGAAGCTTTTCTTCTTGGACATAGTTTTATGAGCCTATATCCTAGGATACTCCGTTCTAAACTTAGCCTTTAATACTTGTCTATACCACAGGACGTGCTTGCAATGTTTACTTTTATTACATAACTTACGTTACATGGGTATGTCATTTCAGTAATAATTTTGCAGTGTGACCAACTTTAAGATGCACGAAATGTACTGTGTTTATCGATATTCTTCTTAAAACAAATGCATTGTGCTCACCAGAAACCAGGAGGAGTTTTACTACTAACATTTAAGTTATGTACGCCAGTCGGCTCAGAATACCTTAGTGCATGATAATCAGAATAAAGATGATACATTATCCAGGCATGATGATCAGATGCTGCTCTGTGATATGCCACCATTACTAGCAAGGCAGCATGTGGGCGAGTGACACATCAGAGTGCTACGGTAGCACACAGCCGAAGGTTAGCAAGCTAGAGAGCTGTATAGCCTAACACAGACGTTGCTCACAATTGAACTTACATTTCTTTGTTGAATTTTTGATGAGTTTTCATTAGGAGGAAATAAAATATCCTAGAGACTGAATTTTGTTTCAGAACACTATGCTCTCTTACAATTTCTGTAACTTATTTTCAGACACCCTGCATACTTACACACATTGTACAAACATTTATATCTTACCTCATTAGATCGATGGTGATTTGTATAGAAAAACTGAGTCACGTTTCCGTAATTGTCCTTTCTAGTCGCTAATCTGTCAAGGTGATCATAGTAGTAACGCACATCAAAACGTCCACGCTTGGTTGCTCGAACCTACAACGGAAACATGTTTAAATTATTGATAGTAGAACAAAAAAATGAAAGAAAAAGTACTGTATGATCTGGAATATATTTTGTATTGGGGATTCATCTGTATTATTTCTTGTTCTGTTTTGTTCTGTTCTTAACATGTCTTAAGCATGTACTCAATATGACCTAATAAGCTGAAAGTCTATTTGATGCGGTCAAGGAAATTAAAAATTCAACTCGAATGGCTCACATCAATTGTACAGGTCAAATGCCAGACCTGTAGCTCAAATCTCTGCCAACAGAATAAGAATAACCCAATAAGTAGAATTTAATGTTGCTAGAAATATGGTACCGATACAATATGACCCTTGGCAATTATTAAGCTAACATTTTTCATAAGGTTCATCATTTGAACCACCGTTCAGTTGGTAGGAAATTACCTCTCTATATGAATCAAGTATAAATTGATATTCAATGCTATCTGGAATTTTTTGTGATAATTGTTACAGCAATTACTTTAAAGACCTTTGATGTTTCCTAAATATGCTATTCAATCTTCTGAAGAAAATAGGGAAAATAAGTTTCTCATCTATATATGAAAGGAACTTGATGAACCTCAGGTACTGAGGTGTATTCAGTTTAAACTGACATAGAGTAACAGATATAGGATAGACACTTGTACGAAACAATTTTTTCTTCTGATGCTCTACAGTTTGCACGCACGCACACACACACGCACACACACACACACACACGCGCACGCGCACGCACACACACACACAAAATATATATAATAATACTCACTAGAAGTCCCTTGGCATTGTAGTGGAATCTTTCCTCTCTAGCATTCTGGACAACAAGGCCACGATTATCATAACGGTAAAGTCCTTCTCCAAACTTAACAATACGATCCATTACATTGTATTCCATTGGAATTGTGTTACCCCTGAAAGATATATGTAACTCAATGCAGACAAAGATTTAAGCCATACATGATGATCATAAAAACTTGAAGAAATATCACCAGAACATCTACATTAATGATATTGTCTTTCAGCACTATAAAGACTGTTTGGCAATATAAATAGAGCTGTTCTTGTAAATTATAAAGGTTCTGAAAGCCTTGTGAATTGGTATAGATTTTTGTTGGAAGTGGCTCGTACTAAATTCTTTCAAGCTAGTTCACTGTACAGCATAATGGGTAGCTTGTATTGTGATTAAGACTGGCAGTACAGTTTAAAATCAATCAGAATGGAATAATAATTTTGAACCCTTTAAGAATGAAGATACATTGAACACCCTCATAACTGCCCTTGCTGCCCATTTCCTGCATTGTGACTTACACAGTTTCCCATGCTTCCATGCTTTTGACTGTCATCTCAATCAGTCTCATGGCTTATTTATTTTAGTGATGATTTAAATACTCAGTTTTGATTAACTAGTTTTTGAAAGTTTTAAAGTTGAATGTATATGTATGGAACTGTAGAGATTGCTTATTTTGTATTTTAAAAATTGAGAAGAGGAAGAATAATGGCTTCATTAGTGAACAAACATGGAAAGCTTAAGAGAGCTTAACAGTATTAAACACCACTCGCATTTCACTTAATTAGAGAAACAGCGCCTGAAATGATGTGAGAATATATACCAGATCACTGATATTTTCAAGAAAAACAATAAAAAAATAACTTTTAAAACTAGAAACTATTTTTCACAATACACATATAGGACAGACACTTGTATACAAGAAACTCAAATGCAACAACTGTGAGACTTCATATACTGGTCAGATGGGCAGAAGTTTTACAACGTGGTACTTGGAACATGTCAATGCAATAAAGCATACTCGATATTCTGCAATGGGGCAACACATCTCACTACAACAATAATTTTATTTCCATTGAATGAGATATGAATATCCTAAAGGTTGCAAACAAAGGTGTTCTGCTCAACATTCTGGAGAATTGTTCCATTTATCTGGAACAACATTTTAATTCAATTTACAATCTTAATGAAATCTCAGAAAAACCAAGCATTTTATTCGATGCAATTATCCCTGAATATATCAAATACAAACCTAGAAAGAATAAAAATTCCAACTCGCCTTCCAACGTTCTACCACCCCTCCATTCCCTTCAGCACGCTAAGCATTTAGCAATGGAGCGGGATAGTTCTGAAATGGAAACACTACAGCTGTTTTGCTTAAAAATTGAATTTGAATGTCCAGAATTCTCTTCAAGAAATGCAAGACACAATTGAGAACATTAAAAAAAAATCTGTCAGCTATTTCAATAGAAGTTTACTAGCAAGTAAAAAGGTACTGAAGTACCAGTTATCAAGTGGAAACACAGTGCCTAAATGCTTTGTCTAAGACACCATGATGCGTTGGAATTCAAATTTCTATATGCTGTTTCGATTTGTTGAACTCGAAGAAGCTATCAGGGCCACTATAGCCGTTTTAGATAAACATCTGCCTCTAATAACTAGTGAAGAGGGGCAGGTTTGTTGTCAACTTTGAATAGTGATACCCCATTTGAAGCAAATACTAATTCACTAAGCAGAGAAGCATACTGTATACAACTGGAAGTTCTGCGATTGTGATGGTCAAATGCATAAAGGGTATTTGCAAAAAACTCGGCCAATCAGCTGAGTACATAGAAGCAGAGAGGGCCAAAATTGCTAGCCTTATCAAAGGGTTAGAAAAAAAGTTCAAGAACATTGAACTAAGCAGTACCTTCACTTTATGCACTCTGTTAGATCCACACTATAAATATGGGTTGTTTTTTTTTTTTTTTTGCTAGTTGCTTTACATCGCACCGACACAGATAGGTCCTATGGCGAAGATGGGACAGGAAAGGGCTAGGAGTGGGAAGGAAGCGGCTGTGGCCTTAATTAAGGTACAACCCCAGCATTTGCCTGGTGTGAAAAATGGGAAACCACGGAAAACCATTTTCAGGGCTGCCGATAGTGGGGTTCGAACCTACTAACTCCCGAATACTAAATATGGTTTCCAAGACCGTGTGACACTAGATAATGTCAAAAAGAAGGTGCGTAATTTAGTAGTGGATCTGACAGAGAGAAACTCCCAGATCAGTGAGAAGCAGAACAGTTAACATTCAGTCCTCACTTCCATCCATAACTGGTGTATATCAGCCTTCTTGTCCAATAAGTGCTAAGAGCATTTTCAGTGACATTATTAGACATAAATGTCCTGAAACCACCCCTCTATCATGAGTATCAAGGAAAAAGATTTGTATTTGAAAGATGATAACTCATGTAAATGAAGCAAAAAAACTAATTGTCCCTTAGACCAATGGATAAAACATCAATGTGTGTTTCCCAACTTAGTGTGGCCAAATCAGAGCCATGTGAAAGACCTTTTTCTTGAACTGGACTGACAGTTAATGACAGGAGAACAAGGCTGTCATACAGAAAGGTAGAAATGTTGATGTTCCTCAATGTACATATGAAGCATTAGTGCTTAAGTACTTTTTTTAATAAGAATGCGTATCATGTGAATAGAATAAGGAAGTGTAGTATAACAACCAATTCAGTGCCATGTAAAAAACCTATTTTTCCTAACTGGATTGGTAATTAATGACTGGAACAAAGCTCTCACAAAATAAACTTGAAATGTTAATGTCTCATAACATAAATGTCAATAATTTTTAACTTAAAAAAAATTGGACATCTTATGAATCCTCTTGTATTATTTTGATATTTATTTCTCTTATCAATAAAATGATCTTAACTCCTACTTCTTACAGTAGTGCTCACAATAATCCTACAATTATGTTATATGATGAACATGAATTCTGGATAATATTTCAATAATGGATTGGTTAATAAAAACCCTGGGTGCAAGAAAACATATTGACTAATTACAGACTATCTGTATAACAAATTTGTAAAATTTGAAGCCATCTCATGTCAGTTTCAACTCAGTTAATTTATAATTGTTAGATTCTTCAGTCTGCCAAACTAATTCTTAATAAACACATTTATAAACTATCTGAAAAAGAAAACATATGGTTAACAGAATTATACCTGAAAAAGAAACAACTTAATTAAAATAGAATGACATGCTTCGTTCTTGAAAGAACATCAGATTCTATTGACACAAGTGTGATAAATGGATATAACTTGAAAACAATATTCTCTCACCTATGGGTAAATAATGCAATTATTGAGCTTGAATTATTATTTATTATTATTATTATTATTATTATTATTTTACGATTATGATTGTTATCATTATTACTTGTAATGTATGGCTATGAAGAGTTACATCCAGTTAGTATTTGTATTATTACTACATCATATGTACATACAATACAATCGCATTGTTTGTGAGGTTATGTCATGAAACATGCACTGTATATAGACATTTATATCAGTTCAATTAATGTAGAACCTGTACATAATTTATTCTTACCTGTATATATAATTTGTGATCCAATACGAAATTGTGAAAGACACTGTAACTTCCAGAATGGCACTAAATCATGATAGAATTTTCTGAACATTATAACGATGTTGTTAGGCACTCGAGAATTTACGAGAAGGTATTTTGGTAATGTATCTTTCTGGAAGCTTGAAAACCTTCCCCCATCCTTGGTAACGACGAGTTATTGTTTAGTAGGAGTTTTACTGGTGAACATGTGTTTGTGGTTGACATGCAGTGGGTGCAGTCTCCATGTTGAAGTGATAGGCATTTGTTAAAAATGGGGGCTTTGTTGATGTGTGTATTTTGCTAGTGTCAGCACTGATTAACCCGTAGAGAGCCAGACAACGATATATCGTTGTTTCGTATATATGCGTAAAGTGCCAACCACGATATATCGTTGTTTGGTAGCGTGCAATTCTATACGAGTTTGTACAACTTGGGCCGTCAGATTGAAACATTTTATGTGTCCAGCCCATAGAGAATTGTCATTAGATTTTAATTACATTGCTAGATAGTGCATTAATTCATTCGTTATCATGCATTGAATTTCTAAAGTCCGTGTTCATCTACGGCATACGATCTCCATGTCGCGTGAGTAAAATGGCGACTAGCGGGAGAAGTTATTTTGTTAACGATGACGAACTGGCTGTATATCTTAACAATTTTTAGTAAAGAAGGGGATGATGAAGACTCAGATAAGGAATTCACTCCTCCAACAAGTGAGGAAGGGGAAAGTGTTATTTGGAGTGATAACGGCGAGTTTTCTGTAAACACTCAACCACGTGCTCATTGTCCGACATATTGAAAGTGGTAATGACCGTCTGAGTGACAGTACTGATGATGACAGCTGTACAAATACCCAACAGCAAAAATTTCATGTTTTCCATGAAATTCAATTAGGTCAAGATGCAAAATACCAACCCTCACGTGATTATTATGATACTCCTGGTCCGAGACACACCCCTTCGTCAGATGCAAACCTATAGAATATTTTTATTTTATTTTTCACGGCTCAGTTATGGAACCTCATAACTACAGAGGCAAACAGATATGAGAAATCATGTCTTGTCACCACATGCCAGAGCACAGCAGTGGCGCCCGGTTACATTGATTGAAATGAAGGCTTTCATTGCTGTTTTGTTGGAAATGGGTATAGCTAGAAGGCCGAGCTTATTTTCTTATTGGGTAAAAAACTCGCGTTATATTCCATGGTTTGGATATATGTTCTCAAGAAACAGATTCCAATTGATCTTGAGATTCTTTCATCTTGTGAACAATGATAATCTATCACCATCTGGTCACCCTGACTACAACCCATGTGCCAGGTTCGATCCCAATGTTGGCCATGCCAATTGTATATTACGATACCACTGTACATAATCTTAAAATACTCAAGATAAAAATGTGAAACTTTACATGTTTATTCATCTGAAATAGGACATTGCAAAGAAGTCATCAATATATATTGTTGAGTTAAATTTTCTGTTTTTTCCTGTTTTGTTTCTGATTTTTAATTTTTGGTGTTTGAAAATTGTTTGGAAAATATTTTTTTTCAAAATACTCAAGGGCATTTTAGTGTTTTAATTTAGTTCAGCAGTAAGAGTGTATTCTTGTTAACATTGAATAAAAATTTCAAGTCATAGTTATAACATTTGTGAACTATTTAATCCAAAGAGTGAGAACCTGCAAAATTCTCTAAATCTGTCTGGCATTCTTGGCATACTGTGAGCACCCGGGCCTGGCACTAAGAGGGTTAAGGTTATGTGTGTGTTTAATTTGTAAATAGATGTGAATAAATAACTGTACCAACTGACACCATTTCGTGTGCACCTTTGTGGATACATTACTATCAAATCACACTCAAATGAATTTAGAAATGTATAAACATTTATATTTATTTCTATTTAAATCCTTAAAAACTTGAAGTTTGGAACTTATCTTAATGAAGTCCTCATTTCTGAGCCCTTGGGTTATTATTATTATTATTGTCATAAATTAAGTTTCTTAAATCTGGTGTGGAAATTTAGCTATGCTTGGTCTAAATGTATGGAATTGCAGATTGTTACTTAATACAAGGGGGGATCAAATATAAAGAGGATTTTATTTTTTATTTAAATTAATTTATTGAAAAACACAAGGCAATTACAATTTATTTTTCCACATAGTTTCCTCCATTGGAAATGCATTTGTCCCAGAATTTTTTGATGCCCCCATCGTATAAAGAACAGGGTTGTGTCACCAGCCAGTTGCGCACAAAGTCTTCCACACTCTCGTCATCTTCAAATCGTTGCTCTCCTAGAGCTTGCTTTAAGTGGTCTGAACAAATGGAAATCACAGGGTGATAAGTCCAGGCTGTAAGAAGGATGATAAAGTGCAGTCCAGTGCATTTCCTGTAGCTTGAAGACAGTTAGAGCTGCAGTATGGGGCCGCGCATTGTCGAATCGGTTGGCCTTGTCATTTGCGGCGATATCCAACCCTCGCCTTGTTCAACAGCTTGCAGTAGTAAGCAGCATTGACTGTGCGTCATTCATACAAAAAAATCAATCAGCAAAATGCCTCGCCGATCAAGAAAAACGGTTGGAAGAACCTTGCCAGCTGACAGTCGAGTCTTGGCTTTCACTTGTGCTGCCTCCCCTTTCCTCTGCCATCCTTACACACATGCGTCCTTGACAATATTTAATCACCGAACTGTGCAGACAATCTCTGGCAAATTTCCGCCACTGTAACTCATTCACAAGCAAGAAATTTTATAATTATGCATTGCGCAGTGGAGGGGTGCACCTGTTGCTCCGACATAGTGAGCATTTCTGACAAACCGGCGGGAAACATCTAACAGCATGCTCTCCCCACTCCTAACGGTCCCATCTGAGTATAGCAGAAGCACGGGGCCAGTCCTACCAAATGTTTATGTTCAGGAACAAAAATCCCGTTCATATTTGATCAACCTTCGTATTTGATTTCATTCAAATTATGCTTCCATTTTATTCCTTGTTGTTGTTGTTATTATTATTATTATTATTATTATTATTATTATTATTATTATTATTATTATTATCATATCATAATTTAAATTGTTTTTGAAAACTATTTTGGGGTTGTTTAATGAGCTGTTAATGAACTGGCTAGTTTTCTTTTAATTAAAATGACATAACAGAAAAATTTATAAATGTAAAATGACATAAACAAAGAAGAAGGAATTGAAATTGGCACGTGGTCCTCTGGTGGCCCATTCAGAAGAAGAAGAATAATAATATTTCCCATTATCCAGCTGTAGCCGGGTAGGCGCAAATATGGTTCCTCTCCACTTTCTTCGGTCTTTCTACCACTCCTCCTTCAACACTGTGTCCCGTCCAGGTTTTTTTTTTTCTAATACTGCATTGGATTGTGTCCTTCCATCTCAATTGTGGTCATCCGCGGCCTCTCCTTCCTTGCATTTGCATTTCAATCACTTTTTTTTTTTTGGCAATCTTTTATCACTCATTCCCTTTATCTGCCCAAACCATCTTAATCGGCTCTTCTCTATTCTATCATTCATTTTTTCCACTCCAATTTCTTCCTGGATTTTCTCATTCCTTATTATGTCTCTTCTACTCTTCTGTATCATACTCCTCAAGAACTTCATTTCAGCTTCCTGTATTCGACTCTCATCCCTCCTTGTCACTGTCCAAGTTTTCGCTCCATAAGTTGTTATAGGTACGTAATACATCTTGTACATAGTTTCTTTTGCTTACATTGGCATATCTTTGTCCCATAACATGTTTCTTACCTATGATGGAAACAGCTTCCAGCTTGAATCCTCTTTCTAATTTCAGCATCCAGTCAAGCATTCTCCATTAATTCGTTCCCCAAGTATGTGAATATCTCCACTACTTCCAGGGACTTGTCTGCAAGTCTAATCTGACCTTTCCCTTCTTTTCTCCTCTAGTCATAACAAGAGTTTTACTCTTCTTTAACACTTATTTTCAATCCACATTCTTCGATATTCCCATTCACTACATCCAACTGTTCTTGAACATTCATGTCCTCTTCTCCCCAAATCACAATATCATCTGCAAATAACATCATGTTCATTTCTCTTCCTCCATATGCTGCTTTTGCTGTTCTCACGATCGTCGTCTTGGTCTCCTCTATTTCTCTTACCCTCCATAGCAGAGTCCATTATTCTCCTAGGTAACCTATCCTCCTTCATTTGGCTCACATGATCCCATCACCAAAGCTGGTTTATGCGTACAGCTTCATCCATCGAGTTCATTCCTAAATTAGCCTTTATCTCCTCATTCCGAGTACCCTCCTGCCATTGTTCTCACCTGTTTGTACCAGCAATCATTCTCGCTACTTTCATGTCTGTTACTTCTAACTTATGAATAAGATATCTTGAATCCACCCAGCTTTCGCTCCCGTAAAGCAAAGTTGGTCTGAAAACAGACCGATGTAAAGATAGTTTCGTCTGGGAGCTGACTTCCTTCTTACAGAATACTGCTGATCGCAAGTGCGAGCTCACTGCATTAGCTTTACTACACCTTGATTCAATCTCACTTATTATATTACCATCCTGGGAGAACACACAACCTAAATACTTGAAGTTATCGACGTGTTCAAGCTTTGTATCACCAATCTGACATTCAATTCTGTTGAATTTCTTACCTACTGACATCAATTTAGTCTTCGAGAGGCTAATTTTCATACCATACTCATTGTACCTATTTTCAAGTTCCAAGATATTAGACTGCAGGCTTTCGGCACAGTCTGCCATTAAGACCAAGTTGTCAGCATAGGCCAAACTGCTTACTACATTTCCACCTAACTGAATCCCTCCCTGCCATTTTATAACTTTCAGCAGATGATCCATGTAAACTACGAACAGCAAAGGTGAAAGATTACAGCCTTGTCTAACCCCTGTAAGTACCCTGAACGAAGAACTCATTCTACCATCACTTCTCACTGAAGCCCAATTGTCAACATAAATGCCTTTGATTGATTTTAATAATCTACCTTTAATTCCATAGTCCCCAGTATAGTGAACATCTTTTCCCTCGGTACCCTGTCATATGCTTTCTCTAGATCATTACAAGATATTAGAATCATACCGTATTGACGGTTTTCACTTTACAAAGGTGAAAAATGAGAGTATCCTCCTAATTCAATACAATAAATATTCCGTCATTAGACGGAGTAAACAAATTCAAACATGTTTCGGCTCGTTTGAGCCATCTTCAGTGAAAAATGAGGGGAGATTTGAAATAATTTACATAATATAAGTTGAAAAAATGCTAAAAAACATAATGAAGGAGCAAATGATAAAAGAAACAAAAGAGAGCCTAGACGGAAACAAAATTAGTACAAATATACAATATTTACATCAATATGCGGAGAAAAAAACAACTCACTGCGACAAAATTCAGTGAAAAGGTGTTAATTTAAAATTTAATTTAATTTAAAAATTAAAAGTTTCAATTATTATTTTAAATGAACATCTTTTCACTAAATTTTGTCGCAGTGAGTTGTTTTTGCTCTGCATATATTTGTACTAATTTTGTTTCCGTCTAGGCTCTCTTTTGTTTGTTTTATCATTTGCTCCGTCATTACGTTTTTTAGCATTTTTTCAACTTATATTATGTAAACTATTTCAAATCTCCCCTCATTTTTCACTGAAGATAGCTCAAACGAGCCGAAACATGTTTGAATTTGTTTACTCCGTCTAATGACGGAATATTTATTGTATTGAATCAGGAGGATACTCTCATTTTTCACCTTTGTAAAGTTTCTCTAGATCTACGAAACATAAACACAACTGCCTATTCCTCTCGTAGCATTTTTCAATTACCTGGCGCATACTGAAAATCTGATCCTGACAGCCTCTCTGTGGTCTGAAACCACACTGGTTTTCATCAACTTCCTCTCAACGACTGATCGCATCCTCCCCTCCAAGATGCCAGTAAATACTTTGCCCGGTATACTAATCAATGAGATACCTCGATAGTTGTTGCAATCCTTCCTGTTCCCTTGCTTATAGATAGGTGCAATTACTGCTTTTGTCCAATCTGAAGGTACCTTACCAACACTCTACGCTAATTTTACTACTCTATGAAGCCATTTCATCCCTGCCTTCCCACTATACTTCACCATTTCAGGTCTAGTTTCATCTATTCCTGCTGCCTTATGACAATGGAGATTTTTTTATCATCCTTTCCACTTCCTCAAGCGTAACTTCACCAACATCATTTTCCTCCTCCCGATGAGCTTGGCTGTTTGCAACACCACCAGGATGATTTCCTTTTACATTGAGAAGATGTTCAAAATATTCCCTCCACCTCTCCAGTGATTCCCTGGGATCTATTATGAGTTCACCTGAATTACTCAAAACACTGTTCATTTCCTTTTTCCCTCCCTTCCTAAGATTCTTTATTACTGTCCAGAAAGGTTTCCTTGCTGCTTGACCTAGCCTTTCCAGGTTATTACCAAAATCTTCCAACGACTTCTTTTTGGATTCAACAACTATTTGTTTCACTCTGTTTCTTTCATCTACGTACAAATCCCTGTCTACCGCGGCCCTTGTTTGGAGCCATTTCTGATAAGCCTTCTCTTTACATTTACAGGCTGCTCTCACGTCATCATTCCACCAAGATGTTCGCCTTTTTCCATCTTTACACACAGTTGTTCCTAGGCATTCCCTTGCTGTTTCTACTACAGCATCACTGTATGCCACCCATTCACTTTCTATATCTGAACCTGCTTACTGTCGACTGTTCGAAACTTCTCACTAATCATATCCATGTACTTCTGTCTAATTTCCTCGACCTGGAGATTTTCTACCCTTATTCGTTTGTAGACAGATTTCACTTTCTCCACCCTAGGCCTAGAGATACTTAGTTGACTACAGATCAGATAGTGGTCTGTATCATCGAAAAATCCGCGAATAACTCGTACATTCCTAACAGATTTCCTGAATTCAAAGTCGGTTAAGATATAGTCTATTATGGATCTGGTACCCCTAGTCTCCCATCTGTAATGATGAATAGCCTTATGCTTGAAGAATGTATTCGTAACTGCTAAACCTATACTAGCACAGAAGTCCAGCAAACGCTTCCCATTCCTATTAGCTTCCATATCTTCCCCACATTTACCGATCACCCTTTTGTATCCTTCAGTTCTATTCCCAACTCTCGCATTGAAATCGCCCATTAGCACTATTCTATCCTTGCTGTTGACCCTGACCATGATGTCACTCAATGCTTCATAAAACTTGTCAACTTCATCCTCATCTGCACCCTCACATGGTGAATACACCGACACCATTCTTGTCCTAATTCCTCCAACTGACAAATCTACCCACATCATTCGCTCATTTACGTGCCTAACAGACACTATGTTGCGTGCAATGGTAATCCTGATAAAGAGCCCTACCCCAGACTCTACCCTTCCCTTTCTAACACCCGTCAAGTACACTTTATAATCTCCTATCTCTTCCTCATTATCTCCCCTTACCCGAATATCACTTACTCCTAGCACAGTCAGATGCATCCTCTTTGCTGACTCAGCCAGTTCTACCTTCTTTCTTCCATAAGCCCCATTAATATTGATAGCTCCCCATCGAATTCCATTTCGTTCGCCAAGTTGTTTCCAAGGA
Source organism: Anabrus simplex (assembly GCF_040414725.1). Taxonomy (NCBI): domain Eukaryota; kingdom Metazoa; phylum Arthropoda; class Insecta; order Orthoptera; family Tettigoniidae; genus Anabrus; species Anabrus simplex. Next base: position 1,621,545,792 of record NC_090265.1, on the reverse strand, counting down.
GTCCCTCGCATGTCAAATGGGAGTGGGACTCCATTACTCCCATAGGTCCGAGGCTTGCTTAAAATGTTCTGAGCTCGGTAAATTCATGAAGCAGGATGCACCCTACTTGCACATAGTCCAAGTGAGGATCTCTCCTCTAATGGGTTATGGACCACCGGTGAATTGTACAGTCCTAGCCGCCTGAGCACAAGGAGGGCCATGACTCAGAATATGTCCGAGATGCCCACTCCCATTCCATAGCAACTGGTATCCCGACTCTCAGGACCACTTACTAGGCCACTTAGCCGTTGCCCATGGTTCACAAACTAGGACGTGACTACAGTAACCAACAAACATGAACTTCTTAAAATACCATAAATAATTTCTTGTTGCCCTGCATATAATTTCTCAGTTTCTGTGTGAATAAGGCCCAGCTTTTCTTTCTCCACTGCTTTCTTGGCCAATTCTTTGCCTTCACATATTTTCTTCTACTTTCTTCAGTCTTAGATGTTTTCCATGCATTCCATGCCATTTTCTTTTCCTTCACTTTAATCTTTACCCTATCATTCCACCAATGTGTCTCTTTGTTTTTCTCATTTCCTGATGTTCTACCACATACCTTTTCTGCACATTCAACCAGTGCTTCCTTAAATCTTTTCCATTTGTCTTCAACATTCCTGATCTCCATCCTGGGTACCAAGGGTATTATTTCCCTTTGACATTCTTCTTGTATGCTTTTCTCCTTCATCTTCCATACTTTAATTCTTTTTTCTCTTCTTAACCCTTTCCACTCGAATTATTTGTACGTCCTGATTTCTCCCAACTCGCATTTATTTCTGTCAGCATTCTTCATATTTTAAAACCTGGTGTTAAGTACTGGTTGTACCAATAACACAGGAAGAAACTACAAAATTAATGAATGTATGGTATTTACATGACACAAAATCATGTTTTTCACTTTCTTAACGGTATGTCTTTAGTGTGTGGAAGCGTTCAAAGCAAATGCTTGCATGGAGCCCTGCTTGCTTATCCAACCAGTCTGCACTAAATTAATCCTGCATTTTTGCCTTACTGTTCATCCCCATGTTGATAATTGTACACAAGCGGAAAGTGTTAATGTTTTTTTTTTTTTTTCAATCTTCCTCACTTTCAGTTTTCCTATCACAACTCTATGATCTTCACCAAAGGCTTCTTCAGGCATAGCTGTAACACCTAAAAGGTTCTGCCAGTGTTCTTTCTATTAGAATTAATAATTTTTTCTTCTGTACTTAGTGTTGTTAAAAATTTGACATGATGAGAAAAATAGTTCTTAGTGTCTTTAGTATTTTTCATATCTGTGATAGTGTTTTTTAAATTATTCAATTGTTTTATCCAGAGATTGTGTCTCTAACCTTCTCGCACCAGAACCGCGCTAAATTTATTATTACTCTCTGACTGAAACTATGATTCTTTTGTCTTTATGTACCGAATGATTGCGCAATGTGTTGTTAAGTGTTGAGTTGAGACAGAAAGTCTTTTAATAAATTTTTCTAATCAATTATTGAGAGAGAGTTGTGTCCCAATTTATTTCTGATAGGTTGTGGGCCCAGTGCGCCAGTAAGTCGTGAGTAAAAATGGCATCAGTTGCGGATACGCCGAAGATTGATAGACTTGGGCCGAAAAACTACGTGGTGAGGCGCAAGCGAGTGAAGGGTTTCCTAACCAGAAAGAAATACTGGGCTGCCATTGATCCCGGTTATGATGATAATGAAGATTTAACTACAGACGAAGAGAACCTAAACGCCACTGCGCTTAGTTACTTGACGGAGTTGGTAGAGGACTGTTACTTGAATGATGTAACCAGACATGAACGAGCAAAGCATGCCTGGAACAGACTCGAGGCAATCCATTTCAAGATCTCTCCTTTTCAGTTTGTGAGTACCATGGATGAATTAGCAAGCTGCATCAAGAAACATGATGAACCTGTTTTGGAATATCTGAATTGGGTTGAGCAATTAGTGGAAAAACTAAGAAACCATGGATCCACACATCAATGATCATGACCTGGTGGTCTACATGCTGAGAGGTTTGAAGCAAGAAAATTACAAACACATTGTCCATGTGATGGAGTTAAATGAAGGAAAACTATCGTCAGGAAATGTGAAGAGTAAATTGCTGCTGGAAGAAGATAGACCAGAGAGAGAGAAGGATGAACGTGAGAAGAAAAATCAAGAATTGAGAAGCTATGTTATGAAGAACAAAGGAAAATTCCACGGTTTTGAGAAGGAACACAATTTTTCTGATGAAAAATTCAGCTCTTCTGATAGATCCTGTCACTGTTGTGGTCACCTTGGGCATTTTGCAAGAGACTGTCCAATAGTAAGAGAAGCCAAGTCAAGAGGAAATGTGATTTGTTACACTTGTGGCAAGGAGGGACATCCTTTGTTTAAGTATAGAAACTCTGAGGCTAGTACAAGTGACAACAGGGGCTCAGACGGGAATGCCCATGACAACAAGAAGCCACAGGGAGACTTAAAGAATAAAGTTGCCACTTATGAAGAGAAGAAAGAACTGGAGACAGAAGAAAAGAAGATTGGAAATAGCACTGTGAAAGTGAAATATGCTGTGCATTTGATGAGAGGACCTGAGGACAAAGAATGTAAACAGGACGAAAAGTTAAGTGATGCAAATACTTGGATTGTGGGCAATGGTTGTAACCATCACATTACACCTCACCGTGAGTTGTTGAACAACTTTGCAAGAAAGTCAGGTTCAGTGCAGGTGGGAAAGAAAAGTGTCGTATGTGACGTGAAAGGCAGTGGGTCCATAGTGCTGAAAATAAGTGATCAGTGTGGTGGATGGACTTTGAAACTAACCAAAGTGCTGTGGGTTCCAGATACATCTGATAATATTTCGTCAGTGAGGCAACTTGAGAAAACTAATGTGTGTTTTGAGATAGACAATGGAAAGCTGACTGCTTATGACATAGGGAATGGAGATGAAGAATTGTTCAGTGCCTATGCAAGAGGAGAAGATGACATGTATACCATCAAATGTAATTGGTATGAACTAGAGAAATCTGACTGTCAAGCTAGTGATGGGGAACAGGAATCTGTGTGTGCAGTTGCTTGCAAGATGGTGACAAGAGAAATATGGCACGACCGTTTTGGGCGGGCTGAAAATTTGCCCGGCAGCGATTTGATTGGCAAGCAAAAAGGTAGTGAGAAGTGTGCATGAAAGGCAAAGCTAAAAGGGCTCCTTTCCCAAGTAGACTAGTGAAATCACCAGCTCCCTTAGATTTTGTTTACTCTGATGTTTGTTATGTAAAGACTGAAACCTTGAGAGGGGGGAAATATTTCCTAACCTTGACAGATGACTATTCCAGATACAGTGAAGTGAGTGTGTTAAAGCACAAAAATGAGGCTTGTAAAAAAGTAATTACATTAAAAAAAAGGGCTGAGAATATTTAAGATAAAAAACTGAAAAGTGTTCAAACGGATGGGGGAGGAGAATATTGTAATAATGACTTGAAACAGTTCTTTGTTGACAATGGTATTGTTCACAGGCTGTCTTTACCAGGGGAACACCAGCAAATGGGGTGGCAGAGAGGCTGAATCAACAGCTTCTGACTTTAGTTCGGTGCATGTTATTGAATGCAGGTATGCCTTTGAATTTTTGGGGCGAGGCGCTCTATACGGCCTGTTACATTAAGAACAGGTGTAAGGCATCTGCTGTTGAAAACAACGTAGCCTATGAGTTGTGGTTTAACAAAAAATTGTCTGATGAGGAAATTTGTAGAATGAGAGTATTTGGATGTCGTGCCTGGGCATATGAGGAACATAACAAAGCTGAGAAATCAGAGTCTAGAGCAAAGGAATGTGTCTTTTTGGCTATCCTGACAACAGAAGAGGCTGTGGGACTTGAAAAATAAGTGTGTTATTTTGTCCAGAAATGTAGTATTTGAGGAGAGTGTGTTTCCTATGAAAACTAAGGAAGGACCTGCTACTGTGTTGCCTGTTAAGTCATGTGAGAAACCATTGGTCATAGATTTAAGTTTCTTTGACTCTGATAATGAATCTGACTTGGTGCACAGAACTGATGAGCAAGTAATAGATGAGCCAGATAGACGTCCTGAAATCAGTGTGAAGAACATCAATGCTGAAGTGCAGGAAGAACCCATAATTCCTGAACTACGTAGGTCACGGAGAATCAGAAACAGACGAGAGTGTGTGGGTTGCATTGTATGTAATTTGCATGTTGTGTCTGCTGTAACTGACAGTTTACCGAAGAGTGCCAAGGAAGCTTTGAGTGGTCCTGAATGTGAAAAATGGAAATCAGCAATGGAGAAGGAGCTAAGTAATTTTGAGAAAAATGAGTGATGGGAATTGGTAGAGAGTCCAAAAGGAAAGAATATTATTGGGACAAAATGGGTGTTCAGAATCAAAGGAGAACTTGATTGTAATGAGAACTTTTACAGGGCTAGGCTTGTAGCTTTTGGTTATAAGCAGGTAGAAGGTGTTGATTATAATGATACTTATAGTCCTATTTTGAGGTGTCAGACTGTCAGAATCTTGATTGCTCTTGCGGTTGTCAAAGGTTGGAATATTCAACATTATGATGTAGATGCGTCAAAGGTTGGAATATTCAACATTATGATGTAGATGCAGCATTTCTAAAGAGTAACATTAAGGAGGAAGTGTTTGTGGAGCAACCAAGTGGTTTTGAAAGAAAACCCAACTGTGTCTACAAGTTAAAGAAAAGCATGTATGGTTTACACCAAAATTCAAAGGACTGGAACATTTGTTTTGATGGTGCCTTGAAGTCAATTGGTCTTAGAAGATCTGTTTGTGAACCATGTATGTACTTCGGTAAAAATATGCTAGTTGGACTGTATGTTGATGATATGATAGCTATCGGTATTGTTGAAGTTTTGGAGTGGTTTAAGTCAGAGTTGTGTCGCTATCTAGACTTCAAGAATCTTGGACAAATTAATAGTTTTTTATCGATGTCTATGACTGTAACCAAAGACGCAGTGTATGTTGATCAATGCAAATACATTAATAATCTGATACATGAGTATAACATAGAAAATGCCAAAGGATGTGTTGCTCCATTGGATGTAGGGGATAAGAGGATTTCAGATGTAATCAGACTTTGTATCAAAAGGCTGTAGGCAATCTACTTTATATAGCGAACAGTACAAGACTGGACATATCGTCTGCGGTCTGCAAGCTGAGCCAGTACTCTCAGAACCCTAGCATAAAAGACTGGCAAAGGTGTTTAGATATCTGAAGAAAACAACGAGGTGTGAAGTTATGCTACAAAACTAGTGATGATTCAGCGAGTTTATTGCGATGCTGATTATGCTAACTCTGAGGACAGGAAATCTATTTCTGGGTATGTGTGCAAATTTGCTGGTTGTCATGTTATATGGTCTAGCAAGAAACAACAGATTGTTGCTACTTCAACTGTGGAGGCTGAGTGTGTATCAATAGTGGTGTGCACAGTGGAGGCTGAGTTTGTATCAATGGTGGTGTGCACAAAGGATATGTTGTAGTTTCATAATTTTTCAATGAGTTTGATGGTTTTAATTATGTATTCAAATATTTTGTGATAATCAAGGTGCTATACATGTGAGCTCAACTCATGTTGTGTCTGAAAAACTAAACATATGGATGTTCACTATTTGTTTGTAAAGGACATTGTAGCCAAGGGATTGGTAAAGTTTGTGATGTACCATCAGATGAAAATATGACAGACGTTTTCACAAAGGCATTGTCAGGGAGGAAACTTCTAAATTTAGGAACTTGTTAGAACTTGTTGATTAGCGTCCGCATGTGTATCTACGTGTGTCACTTATATTTTTTAAAATTTGTGTTTGTGGTCAAATTTTTATGACAAGGAGAGGTATTAGAATTAATAATTTCTTCTTCTGTACTTAGTGTCGTTAAAAATTTGACATGATGAGAAAAATAGTTCGTAGTGTCTGTAGTATTTTTTCATATCTATGGTAGTGTTTTTTTATTATTCAATTGTTTCATCCAGAAATTGTGTCTCCAACCTTCTCACACTAGAACCGCATTAAATTTATTATTACTCTATGACTGAAACTATGATTCTTTTTTGTGCCCAGTGTATGCACAATGTGTTGTTAAGTGTTGAGTTGAGTTGAGACAGAAAGTCTTTAATAAATATTTGTAATCAATTATTGAGAGTTGCACTCCAATTTATTTCCGATACTTTCTTGATGATTATATAATCAATCATGGTCTTTGTTTGTCTGTCTCTCCAACCATACCTTGTAATCTTCTGACTGTTCTTCTTCCTAAACCAGGTGCGTTTCCAACAATCATTTGGTTCCTGATGCAAAAATCCACCAACAACTCGTCTTCTGGATTTACATTTTCATATCCAAAGGGCCCTACAACATCTTCCTTTCCTTGCCTTTCCATTCCAACTTGGGCATTTAGATCTCCCATCAATAGCACTTCCTTATCTTCTATCTGTCCCTCCACTTCCTCTAAAAAGTCCTCTAGATGTTCATCTATGCAACCCGTTTGTTGGGCATACAACTGAAATAGATCTTTCATGCCATTTTCAAACTGGAATCTCATCACCATCAACCTTTTGCTGATGCATTTTTTAGATTCCACATATTCTTGGATTTCTTTTCTAAGTATGATGGCCACTCCATTTTTTGCTTCAGGTCCTCTGCTGTAATACAGCCTGTATCCTTCTTTCAGAGGAATTACTCCCGTACTCCTCTTCTTGGTCTCACATAGTTCAAGTATGTCTATATCTTTTTCGTTCATGAAGTCAACCAGTTCTTCTGTCTTTCCTGAAAGTGTCAGGACGTTTACTGTCACAATCTTGATGAAGTTTGGTGCTGGGTGCCCACTTCTCTCAGTTCCCCCAGCACCCAAAGAGTTGTGCGTCACTTTTAGCAGGGGACGCCTTAACCTTTTCCGAGCCATCATATCTGCTTTATCCATATAGGCTATTGTTACGATGGGCTCGCCATACCCAAAGGCATTTTATGCCTACTGCCAGATTCAAAATTAGGCTGCCCCTAACATGGAGACAGATGCCTTTCGTAGCCGCTCCTCTGGAGTACAGACGCTGCGGGTTTTACCATTCTGCCATCTCCACCGTACTGAAGTTCATCTTCTCCGCCGTAGATGCCATTGAGGACTTCATCTGTAACCCAAGGCAAGGGCCCTCCATATTTATGACCCCTGGAGAGAGGGTGTCCCAGTATTTTAAAGTCCCCAGGAATTGAGCTAAACAACAACAACAATAATAATAATAATAATAATACCGTGAGGGATTTCCTGTTGCTGTTCCTCTATCGGGCGTGTACCAGGTGGCAGATTGGGGGGCTCACCGGACTTGTCCAGAGGGTCTGAGGGAAATAAAATACCTCTCACGGACCAAAAAGCGGTACAGCCAGAAAACATCATGAGGTAACTTCTAAGGCTCAACACCTTAGTTGTACCAATGAGGTTGACGAAGGTCAGTCTCCCTATTTTCCTCAACTTACTAGCATGATGGAAATGCAGTTCAGGACACTACTACCCCAGACCCCAGTATCCATACTAATCTTTCTCGGTCATCGGATTCTGGGAGACCGAGAACATCATGCAGGAATGGATCAGAGCTTCTCAAATCTCTTTGCCCAAAGCTCAAACATTTCATTGGCACCTTAAACATCAACACTCTTCTTGAGACTGGAAAGCTAAAACAACTAACAAACATACTAGATAAATTCAACATCCAAATTTTAGCACTCCAAGAAACCAGGTATGCAGATGAAAATCATTTTAATTCAGACAGTTACAGAATTTACAAAGGTAAACCAGCAATCTCCCTCCCTAACAAGCCAGATCAGTTTGGTACTGCCTTTTCAGTGAGGAGAAATCTTACAAACTCAGTACTGAACTTCACGTCTCTTTCTGAAAGAATTTCGCCAGGAAACAAAGCCTATACACTAATCAATGCACATGCATCTACAAACAACTACAATCAGAGAGATCCACAAAAAGTAGAAGACTTCTGGGAACAAATTTTTTTTTGCAAGTTCTACGTCGCACTGACACAGATAGGTCTTATGGCAACGATGGGACAGGAAATGGCTAGGAATGGGAAAGAAGCGGCCATGGCCTTAATTAAGGTACAGCACCAGCATTTACCTGGTGTGAAAATGGGAAACCATGGAAAACCAGCTTCAGGGCTGCCAACAGTGGGGTTCGAACCCACTGTCTCTTGAATACTGGATACTGGCTGCAGTTAAGCGACTGCAGCTATCGAGCTCAGTATTGGGAACAACTAGAGGAAACTACAGCCAAAATAACGAAGCATCATGTCAAAATCATTTTGGGAGATTTCAATGCCCAAATTGGCAAGGAAAAGAAGTTCAGAACCATTGTGGGACTCTATCCAGCTCACCAGAGAACCAATAGAAAAGGAGAAAGATTAATTGGCTTCTGTGAGAATTTTGATTTAAAATTAATGTCAACTCATTTTCTGAGACTACCATGAAAGAAAATAACTTGGAGATCCCCTAACTTTCATTTAGGGGAATTCCAGTTAGATCATGCAGCAATTTCTAAGAAAAATCAAAGGGAAATTATGAATGTTAAAGTCAAGAAAGGAGTTATTGACCCTGATCACCACTTATCTCTAGTTAAAGTCAAATTTCAACCTAACAGCCAACAAAATCAGAACAAGGAGGAAACTGCGAATCGACCCAGAACATCTTAATTTATTGCAAATATCTCCAACCAGAATCTATCCAACTGATTAAAATTCAAAGAAGAATTTGTAGAAGCTTCCAAAAATATAGGCATCCCTCCCAGGAAACGCAAACGCAGATGGTGGAATGAAACCTGCGACTAGGCCATAGAACTTAGAACGAGAGCCTGGAGAGATTGGAATTCCCATAAAACTGGAAAAACCTGGCAGCAATTCATTAAGATCCAGAAACAAACCTAAAAAATCAGCAGGTGTGAGAAACGCAAATATATAGTAATCACAGAAGATTGATGCCTTTGCTGGCAGGACGTAGTGTTTACAGTGCACTATGTCTTCTGGTATGGGCTAGAGGAATGTTGTTACTTTCATTGATCTGTCTCAGCCTTATCCTTGGCTTTGACAAGATGAAAGTGACTGAGGTATGAGTGATGCTAGTAATGCCATTCCTTATGCAGCCAGTCCCTGCTATGAATGGTGTGAAAATGTTGCTCATAGGGTCAGTTGGTGCATGCATTTCAGTGGGCTTGGCAGACTGATATGTAATAGCAACTTGTGGCTCAGCGAGGAAAGCAACGGGAAACTACCTCACTCCTCATTTCCCTAGTACACCTCTTCAGTGATGCCTAGGCCATTTATGACAGCTGATGGCAGAGCTGTTGAGGATCCAACCAGCCTTCGGGCTGAGGACTAAACATACATACATACAGAAGATTGGCAGAAATTGAACTGGAATTCACAAAAAGTAACACACAAAACTTTTACAGAACTTTCAGAGAAGAAATATCAAGTTTACCAGGCATGTAGCCTTTGTTTCAAACATCTGGATGGAACTCTGGAAACAAGTAACCAGAAAAATTGCAAACTGTTAGCTAACAATTTTCAGAAATTTTTAAACTGTGAATCTCCTGGAGAACAACTCACCTTTGAAAAACCCACAATAAATCGAGATTATGAACCACCTGCGTTAGAAGAAATCAAAGAAATTATCAGTGAACTGAAAACTAACAAAGCTCCAGGTGAGGATGGTATAATTGCCAAAATGTGGCAAATTGGTGGCGAAAGTCTTGTCTCGAAACTTCATGTTATTCTCAGTGATATCTGGATCATGGAAAAGATTCCTGATGACTGGAAATGTGCACTAATTCACCCACTGCACAAAAAAGGTGATAAAACTGACATCAACAACTACAGAGGTATCTCTTTGGTATCAGTTACCTACAAAATTTTCTCCAAAGTTCTACTGAGAAGACTTGAAAGACAAACAGATTATGTCATTGGGGAATACCAGGCAGGTTTCAAAAAGGCAGATCATGCACAGAACAAATACTCAATCTCAAAACTATCTTACAAATGCGCAAAACTAGAAAAACAGTGATCACCTTTGTAGACTTTAGAAAAGCATTTGACTCCATAGACCGACAGACACTTTTCAAAGTACTCGAAGAATTTAAAGTAGACAGAAAAATAAAGAGAATTGATTAGACAAACATTAACTGACGCTACTTCTAAAGTTAAATTCTTAGGAGAAAATATCTGAGTCTTTTGATGTCAACACGGGTTCGACTGTCACCTCTCTCGTTCAATCTCGTTCTAGAAAAAGTAATCAGAACCTAGGAAAAAGAAGTTAAAGGAATAACTCTTGGTAGACAACTGAAAAACAGAATGGAGGTGCGGTGTCTAGCTTTTGCAGACGACCTGATAATTCTTTCTAATAACAGGCAAGAAGCAATCCACTCCCTCGAAAACCTACATGAAATTGCAGCCAAAACAGGACTTAAAATATCATATGAAAAAACCCAGTACACGGAAGGACCCTCTCGGTTTCTAGATGGGCAAGCTATGATGACTAAATGTGGACAAATTTCCCATGTAAATAAGTTCAAATACCTTGGAGAAATCATTCAACCTTCTGGGTTAAAACATGAAGCAAATAATAAGGAGAGAAATACTAAATTACAGAAAGCATATCGAATCACTTGGAACACATATAACAAAAAATCATTATCTCAGAAAACAAAACTAAGACATTATAATTACAGACTATTGCCCGGTTTCCAGAACATGAGATATCGAACCTATAGCGGTATCGAATGGTTAACTTGTTATTTTGGCGTTGCATGAACGTAAGATATATCTATCGGTTTGATAAATCGCTTGCTAACTTAGAAGGCCCTGAGCAGGAGATATCTATTTGTTACCTTGCTGGGGCGCATGCGCAGTACTTCAGTATCAACAGCTAACATTGTGTTTGTTAAAATTTTCAATGGCTTCCTCATCTTCTTCCGACGAAGAAATTATAGAAATGGTCAACATTCTAGAACGACCATGATTTTATCAATGTTGGCCTAATGTTCTAATGAAGTATACAGTAGTGCAGATGAATTCAAAGACAGATTGAGAATAAAAAAATTACTGTCATAGGTTTGGTAGAGGTTACAGGCGACAATTTGCGTCCTGTGACAAATAATTTTCCATTGTCCCTTGTTGATCAAATATTAATTATGATACCCTTTAAGATTCGGTACTACTGAGTCTTATCATATTTATATCTGTGACTGCATTCGTGTCCATGAAAGCACTGGTACCAGTAACTGATTATAACCGATAATTGCACATTTATCGTAGTAGGCCTGCAGTAGGCCTACTTGCATTGGCAGTGAGCATATACTTTTATCGTGGGATTGTTTTTAATTAACGATATTACATTACAAGGAACTAAGAGGTTATATAATTATGTTAATTACCCGATATATATCGTTATGTTGTGATCAAACACTGTTCATATTTTGTAATAACAGAAAAGATATACAGTATACTTATAAGGCCCAGTGTAAACTGGATTGCGCGTGACATGTGTCACTCGTGTGCATATTTCATTAGAAATCCTCAAACAATGTCAAATTCTTCTGACAGTCCTTAAATACCACGAAACTGACACCCACGTCTGCAAGAACTAGTTGAATACTCATTCTTCGCTGCATGGTAAAGATGGGATAATAGGAGCTGCACAGAAAGCTCAGTTGCGATGCATTACTTGTGCGCATGTGCCTGACAATCTAGGGAACACACCTACTGCACAAAAACAAAGCAGTACGAGGGGTGGCATCTAGTGTGTATTCATGAAACTTGATCAACGAGCCAATAGTTGACAGTTCGATAAGTTAGCTGTTGTTCCACTGTGCAACGCAGCGAAGATTTATCGAGTCGACAGCTCTAACAAAGCAATATCTATCGGAAAGATATCTCACCATTCCAGAAACCGGGCATATGAATCTCATTGTTGAATCCATATTGACGGTTGAACTTCTTATAAAATTGTACAAAACGTCCAATTGGCTATCATGCATTTATGTTGTATAAACCAGAAGAATCTGGTGTATTACTTGGTTGGAGGCTGAACATGTGTGTTTACAACTTACGTGACAAAAGTTAAGCATGTTTGAACATTTATATGTGTGTGTTTCGGGATGAAATTCCTAAAATTGACAATTTGTCCGATATTGATGATCAGATTATTGGTTCTAACTTGCTTACCGCTTATGAAACAATTGGACGTCCAATTAAGACAAAAGTTGGACGTAAAAAATATATAGTATTCACTAGGAGGATTAGAATAGATTTGTACAATTTTGTTAGAAAAAAAAAAAGACATAATACAGTAATAAAACCTGAAGCATTACACGCATTGGAAACCTTAATCATTGGCATTAGATCACTCGTAAAAAATATAGAAAAGCAAGAAAGAAAATTTTTACGGAATAATTTTCGGCCCAGTCTGCACAGAGAGAATATGGATGAAAAGGAAATCTCATGAAATTCATTGCCATACTGAAAAAATCTCAGACACTATCAGGAAAAGGAGGTTGAAATTCTATGGTCATATTCTCAGAATGAACAATGATAGACTGACCAAAAGAATTCTAAATCTTACCCTCACACTGAAAGTCAAGAACAACTGGCTAAATGAAATAGAATCAGATCTTCAGGAAATCAACATCAACCTGGAAACTGTGAAGAACAGATCTGCTTTCAGAACACTGGTTAATAATCATTGTTTCGTGGAGCCAAAAGCTAGAACTAATAAAACCTGGGCAGAAGAACGTAAGAAGAATTTCAGTGAGACGATGAAGAGATTTTGGGAAGTGAAGAAAGCATAATCATCAGCTAAATAAGTTCAAGCATGCTCCTCAGTTGGGCATAACGATGTGGGGAAAAAAAGAAAAAAAAAACAACAACTACTGTACATATATAAGAGTTTGTCTGTATAATGCTCAGAATTTAAAAAGGATGGTACAGTATTTCTGTATCGGTCGTGTCCACAGTAACAAGAAAAATTGTAGTTTAGGGAAAAGCCTAAAATTTAATTCTCAAATATTTTTTGTTATTAGTGGCCCTATTTTAATAAAAATCGGTATGCAAAGTCGGGAAATAAGTTCCTACAATCTAGGCCATAAATCATTTTATTCACACTGAGTGAAATGGTAGTTTAGGCAAAGGCCTAAAATTTAATTCTCAAATATTTATGTTATTAGTGGTCGTATCGATAAATACTACATAACTAAAGATATATAGTACCGGTATTAAATTTCTGATCATTTATGTCTTGTACATTTTTACCGTACCGGCTATGATCACTGAGATATTCATGAATTTGAATTTTTGTTGCTAAGTCCATATCAGTGCCGAATGACGAGAAAATGGGTAAACAGAATTTAATGAAAACTGGTATGTAAAGTCGGATAATAAGGAACTACAGTCTATGCTATAAATAATTTTATAAGATGTCCTAATATCACAGAGTCGTAAAAAAGCTAAGTGAAGGCCTACAATACAGCAAGCTCATAAAATTGACCATTACGTTGACAATTGTTTGTTGTGATGTGCTTTGTATCTTCTGTTACCACTCATCTCCGATAGACAGGATTACTGCTGCGTACCACGTTTAAAAAAATTTGTTTTACGTCGCACTGATACAGATAGGTCTTATGGTGAAGATGGGATAGGAAAGGGCTAGGAGTGTGAAAAAGTGACCTTGGCCTTAATTAAGTTACAGCCTGGTGTGAAAATGGGAAACCACGGAATACCATCTTCAGGGCTGCCGACAGTGGGGTTCGAATCCACTATCTCCCTGATGCAAGCTCATAGCTGCGAACCCCTAACCATACGGCCAACTTGCCCGGCCATACCGAGTGTAACAGCCTGCCTGAATATTGGCAGGAAGTAGATGGGGATTTAGATAACTTTCTTCTTTAGCATGACATTCGTCTGGTTCATAAATTTTCTGACACTACTGGTGCGTAACACACTGGTTCATCATAGCATTTGAGCTATTCAATCCCTATTCTGAGGCACTGATTGGAATGAGCAGTGTGCATATTTAATGGAATAATGGCAAAGGAGTGTTCACGGCTGTCTGCAGCCTAGTAACTGCAGCTCTGGAACTTTAGACTGTTAGATCGGCAACATAATACTGTTCGTTAAAAGTGAGAAAATGTGCTGTTTTTCATTTGATTGAGTATTTTATATAACAACATTGCTTTTAATCGCTACATTCCTAGTGACGTTTTTGTAATGACCTATGTTGACTTCAGTTAGGAAAACCAAAAAGACAATCTTTCTGAGAATCCTGTAGTGAAGCATGGGTACATTGGATGATGATGATGATGATGATGATGATGATGATGATGATGATGATGATGATTTTGATAATAGGAGCAATAAAATTAATACACCTCAGAGTTAACTACAACATGTCATTAACCTAGCCAGGGGAGGGGTCTGTGGCATGGCAGGGCTGTGGCACGGTGGAAGGTCAACGGACTGACTAGCCAGCTAGAACCACACCAACGACAGAATAACAGAATTGCAACAACTTGCATTCTATGCTAGAGTGCGGAGAGAGGTGAGGACTTCTTTACGATAAGTTCCAAAATTCAACTTTTTAAGGAGTTAAATAGAAATAAACATAAATATTTATACATTTCTAAATATATTTGAGCAAGCTTTGATAGAATCTGATGATGTTTTGTTTCAAGAATGAAACATATCATTCTATTTTAATTAAATTGTTGCTCTTTCAGGTATAATTTTCTTATCATATGTTTTGTTTTTCGGATAGTTTATAAATGTACGAGGGTACTATTTTTTTCTTGCGAACAGGAGACAACACGGAAAATCTAAGATGCGCATTTGGAAATATGGTGCATGTACTTAGGCATAGTGCCTGAAGACAAATTCTGACTTCAGGAGATTGTCGTAGGAAAGTGAGAGAACACAGGCCATTGGTAAACATTGTTTTATTATGGTATAGACAGCAAATACACAAGACTACGAACAAAGGATAGGTCTCCACTGGTTACAGACGTTCGAAATAATCACCCAAGGTTTCCACTCTGCATTGCCAGTAGTGGGGCAGGCACTGAATACCATTTGCTGCATGTGTATCGCTAACGTGCGACACCTCTCTCTGAAATGCTGTTACGATGTCCTCTTTGTTAGCAAACCGTTGTCCACGTAATGGCTTCTTGACTTTGGGGATTAGATCATAGTCACACACCTAATGCTTCCCGCAGCTCTGCATGGCATTGGCGTGCATTTCTGCCGCGGAGAACTGCTATTTTAATATACGATCATTGCTCCAGCTTGTTGACTTCCATTTTGTGACACTCTCACTCACACACTGAACTTGGGGGTATGCTTAGACCCACGCTGTTGTTTACATACACCATCTAGTGGCACCATACGCAAGTACATAGCGTACGTTTCCAAATGCATATCTTAGATTTTCCGTGTTGTCTCTTGTTCGCGAGAAAAAAAAAATAGTTGCCATGACTTATGACTCGACCTCCGTATTTACTAAAAATTAGTTTTGGCAGACTGAAGAGCCTAACAGTTATTTAAAAAAATCACAAAACATAAATGGGTATTCTTCATACAAGTATTTTGCCTGCCATCAGCTTACACTGTCTGTCTAAACATTATGAATCATGGTAGAATGAAAAATCTCCTTTCCTATATTGTTTTCCTATCTGGCTATTAAGGTAACCTGTAGGATTTGTTCCATGTTGTGGGATCTTCAGCACACATACGTAAGAAGGGATTTTCTTCTGCCTTTCTTTTCTTTTCAGACGAGAAGAGGTCAGTATATGATGTGTAACTTTTAAAAGAGCAACAATACTTTTTTAATGCCTCACATGAGAAGCTGAGTAATGAAATAATACAATATTGCCATACTCCTGATTATTAAAATCTAATTATAATATTCCTTCCAATATTACAATTCTATCACCTGTGATGTTTTGTCCAGATTTGACATCAGTAGAACTGAACCCCCTCCAAAAAGAAAAAATGATTCACACCCCTGCTGCCAATGTTTGATGATATCTCCATTATCACCCATTTATCTCAGTAATCGATAATGAGAAGGAAACTCCTGCCTAAAATTTGCTGAGCCTCTTCAGCCATTGGTAGATATGACTTTGTTTATGTGACTCACTCAACTTTCACCAAGTCCTGTTCTGATAAATCTACTTCTGCGGTACCAACTCTAGTTACAGCTGTCATAAAGTTCTATTGTGAACAAATTTTTTAACCTGTTGCTTTCAGACTGTTTGGGAAACAGCTTCGTTTTAACAAGCTGTTATTTGGCATCTTTCTAAATCAGCAGAAATAACCATCACTAAGGTCAATAGGGACACAGTCTATTTGACCTCCTGAATCTAAAATATCTGCTATATCTTGCTGGAATCCTACAAGTTGCACCTCACTAGAATAATATTTCCTAAAACCAAATTGCTTTCTATCAAACAAGTTAATTTTGCAAACATGTCTAATATAATCAGAAGGAATGCTTTCTCAGAGTTTACAAGCAACACATGTCAAACTGACTGGCCTGTAATTATCTTTTTATTTATCACCCTTTCCTTTGTACACAGGGGCTATTATAACAACTATCCATTCATTTGAGATAGCTCATTCATGCAAACAGTAATCAAATAAGTACTTCAGATATGGTATTATATCCCAACCCGTTGCCTTTAGTACATCCCCAGAAATCTTATCGATCCCAGCTGCTTTTCTAACTTTTGTATCTTTTTGTAAATTTCTTATCATAGGTAAAATTTAATACTTTGCCAGTATTAGTCATCTCCTCTACCTGGATATTATCCTTATATACACCTATTTTTACATACTACTGATTGGATACTACTGCTTTCTGTAAATCCTGAAATATACAATCCACTTGTTTGTTAATGACCCTGGAATGTCCTTCATGGAAATTGTTCCTGACTAAAAGTACTAATGCATGCTCCTCCATTTTACACTAAAATTAATATTACAGCACATAATGCTTGCCATCATGTTATCCTTAGCTGACTTTTTTTCCTATAAAGTCAATTTCCAAGTAAATTCCTTCAATTTCTCATTACTTCGATTACCATTCCTAAATCTCTACCACCTTTAAAGGTACATGCCTATTTTTATACTCGTTAACAACTTTTACCACCCCTCAGGCTATTTACATTTTCATTTTCCATTTTCTACTGGCTTTTTGTTTATCATCCATTCCTTTGTACATAAGGTCTACTATAATAACTCTACATTCATTTGATATAGTACAGCCTATTAGTCCTACTTTTACAACCTTCCTTTCAATCACATTTATCTTTAACTACAACTAAAACAGCTTCATGATCACTTATACCATTTATCACTTTTGTTTCTCTATAGAGCTCATTTGGTTTTGTCAGCACCATGACTAAAATATTCTTCCCTGTAGTTGGTTCCATCACCTTCTATTTCAGCTGTCCTAGTCAAATGAACTTATTTACCATTTGTTGGTCATGCTTTCTATCATGTGCAGTATCTTCCCAGGGTAAACTGAGATCACCCACTACAGTAATGTTCCTTTCTGTATTATTCCTCACACAGAAGATTAACTGATTGTATTGAATAGGTGGACAAATATATGTAAATTCTTGCTAAGATTTTTTTTTAAAGTATAACTTATCAAACGGATGGTTTTCCATGGTTTCCCATTTTTACACCAGGCAAATGCTGGGGTTGTACCTTAATTAAGGCCACGGCTGCTTCCTTCCCACTCCTAGCCCTTTCCTATCCTATCGTCGCTGTAAGATCTCTGTGTCGGTGTGACATAAAAAAAAACACCTTATCAAATACAGTAATTCTGCATCAGCACCCCTTTTCCAGGTTTTTTTTTTAGTGCTAAAATAACATCAAGTTGCCCCTTGTCTTTACAGATGTGCCTTACATCTAGAATTTCATACCGGGCGAGTTGGCCGTGCGTGTAGAGGCGCGCGACTGTGAGCTTGCATCCGGGAGATAGTAGGTTCGAATCCCACTATCGGCAGCCCTGAAAATGGTTTTCCGTAGTTTCCCATTTTCACACCAGGCAAATGCTGGGGCTGTACCTTAATTAAGGCCACGGCCGCTTCCTTCCAACTCCTGGGCCTTTCCTATCCCATCGTCGCCATAAGACCTATCTGTGTCGGTGCGACGTAAAGCCCCTAGCAAAAAAAAAAAAAAGAATTTCATATTTTTTACCCTCAACGTTTTCATAGCTTACGAATTTTTCTTTCACCAGTATGAATACCCCTCCTACTACCTTCACTGACCTGTCTCTATGATAAACGCTCCAGTTCTCGGAAAAAGTTTTGCATCCATAATATTACTTCTGAGCCATGATTCAACTCCTATTAAATATCTGGTAAATTGTCGTCGCTGGCCGATGCTCACATCCGAGTTTACGTTACTCTCCTGCAGTTCTGTAGTTCAGTGGTCCTTTTGATGGAGGTGGCACTGATAGCTTATCAGACCATTTCTTGCATAAAACATGTTGCATCCAATGGACGGTGGTGGGGTAGTGTTTGACCCAGTTTCTTTCTCTGGTGAGTTTTCTCTTCCTGTCTTCAACATTCCTGCTCTAGGTGTACAACTGTAGCTGAGATGGTAGCACACCAATGAGTGTGATGGTGCACAATAGTCTGCCAAGTATTTGGGTTTATATCTACTCTTCTCATAGTCTGTTTAAAGTCCTCTTGCCAGGGCTGAGTTCAACATACAGGATTTGCCGAGGAGTCTGCTGACATATGATGGACATGGCCTGCCCATCAAAGCCGATAAAATGAAATGGCATATGGCTTTTAGGGCCGGGAGTGTCCGAGGACAAGTTCGGCTCGCCAGATCCAGGTCTTTTAATTTGACTCCCGTAGGCGACCTGCACATCATGAGGGGATGAAATGATGATGAAGACGGCACATACACCCAGCCTCCGTACCAGCAAAATTAACCAAAATTCCCGACCCTGCCAGGAATCAAACCCAGGACCCCTGTGACCAAAGGCCAGCATGCTAACCATTTAGCCATGGAGCCGGACATCAAAGCCAATGACTGATGGTGATATCTTCTATGCTGTTTAGTTGTGCTTTCTCGGAAGCCGCAACATCAGTTATATAGTCATCCCATTTCATGTTCATAATGGATCTAAGTTTATTGGTGAAGGGTATGCACAAGTACTTTTAGACAGAAACAGGTTCTAGGGATCATTAATGAACAAGTGGAGTGTATATTTCATGATTTACAGAAGGCAGTAGTATTCAGTCAGCAGTATGTAAAAATCTATATATATAAAGTAACTTGTCCTGACTGACTGACTGATTCATCATCGCCGAGCCAAAACTACTGGCCATAATGAAACTAAATTTTGGGGATACATTCATATTAAGATGTAGGTGCTCGCTAAGAGAGGATTTTTGGATATTCCATCGTTAAGGGGGTGAAAAGGGGGCTGAAATTTTAAAATGAGTGTATCTATATCTCAATACTTTAAAAGTTTACAGATGTAAAAATTGGTATTTAGAATCTTCTTTGAAAATAAGGAAATACGTATTTTTTTGTTTTCAGAAAATCCCAATAGAAGGGGTGAAAAAGGGTGATAAAGGGTTGAATGCCTTTAATGAGGATACTTACATCTCAGAAACTGAAGATATTGAAGACCTGAAAATTGGTATTTGGGATCTCCTTTAAAAATAAAGAAACTCGTATATTTTTGTTTTTGGAAAATCCAATTAATGGGGGGTGAAAAGTGGGTGAATTTTGAAAATGAGTGTATCTATATCTCAAAACTTTAAAACTTTATAGACGTAAAAATTGGTATTTACAATCTCCTTTAAAAATAAAGAAACATGTATTTTTTGTTTTCGGAAAATCCCAATAGGAGGGGTGAAAAAAGGGTTTGAATGCCTTTAATGAGGATACTTATATCTCAGAAAATGAAGATATTACAGACCTGAAAATTGGTATTTGGGATTCTTTTAAAAAAAAAGAAACACTTTTTTTTTTTTTTGCTTTTGGAAAATCCAAATAGTGGGGGTGAAAAAGGGGTGGATTTTTAAAATGACTGTATCTATATCTCAAAACTTTAAAAGTTTGCAATGTAAAAATTGATATTTAGAATCACCTTTAAAAATAAAGGAACACGTATTTGTTTGTTTTCTGTAAATCCCAATAAGAGGGGTGTAAAAGGGTGAATAATGGGTTGAATGCCATTAATGAGGATACATATATCTCAGAAACTGTAGATATTACAGTACTGAAAATTTGTACATGGGATCTCCTTGAAAAATAAAGAAACATGTATTTTTTGTTTTTGGAAAATACAATTAATGGAGGTTAAACAGGAGTGACAAATTGGGGTGAATTTTTTGAAAGACTATATCTACAGAATACCTGAGAGACGTAAAATGTTACAGGCGTAAAAAGTGGTATTTGAAATCTCCTGTGAATGCAAAGAAACATAGGTGATTTGTTTTTGGAAACTCCACTTAAGGGGAACTAAAAGAGGGGTGAAATTTTAAAATGAGTACTTCTACGGTATATCACAAAAACTTAACATGTTACAGAAGTGAAAAAATGGTATTTTTAAAATCTCTATTAAAAGTCAAGAAACGCGTGGTTTTAGTTTTCCGAAATACCACTTGGGTGGAGGGGGGGTAAAAGTGATGAAAATGGTGTTGAAATCTTTTAATTATGCTACTGATATCTCAAAAATGAAGATGTTAAGAACGTGAAATTTGATATTTGGGATCTTTTAAAAATCCTTTAAAAGCAAAGAAAATCATCTTGGCGGGCGGGAGTGAAAAGTAGTTGAATTCCTTTCATGAGGACACATAAATCAAAAACTGAAGAAGTTAGAGTCGTGATAATTGGTATTTAGAAAATCCTTTACTATAAAAGAAACAAGGTTTTTTGCCAGAAAATTCACTTAGGGGAGGGGGAGGAGTGTGAAAGGAAGTGAAAAAAGTGAATTATTTTTATGGGGATACTTAAAACTCAAAACTGAAGGTAAATGACGTGAACATTGGTGTTTGGAATCTCTTTTAAAGAAATATGCCTTCTTTTTATTTTTTTGTGGGGAGGGGGATAAATAAACTCAACAGCGTTGGGGTGTAAAAGGAGGTGAGACCAGTAGACTTTACTGTTCATAATGTACTTATAAGGAGCCTCCGTTGTTTAGGTGGCAGCGCGCCGGCCTCTCACAACTGGGTTTCGTGGTTCAAATCCCGGTCACTCCATGTGACATTCATGCTGGACAAAATGGAGGCGGGACAGGTTTTTCTCAGGATACTCCGGTTTTCCCTGTCATCATTCATTCCAGCAACACTGTCCAATATCATTTCATTTCATTTGTCATTCAATATCCATTGGCCCAGAGGAGTGCGACAGGCTTCGGCAGCCGGCACAATTGCTATTGTCGCCGCGAGATGGGGGCTTTATTCATTTTATTCCTGACCCTGTCGAACAACTGGAAATAGGCTGTAGATTTTCGATGTACTTATTCTGATCATAAACCGATCATTTTTTATCTTTCCTGGGTTCGTTTTACAAGAGCCATCTTTTTCTTCGGAGAACGTTCTTAGATTACAGTAGATTCTCCTGGCATATAAATAAAAATTTTAACACCTTTGAAATAAACGATAGGAATGAGATTGACTGTCCAATTGTTCACCTCTATAACAAGGTCAATAATGCACGGCAGTATGTCATTCGTATCGCCAGAAATCCCGCACACTTGCCCACGCGCGACAATGGTGCTGGTCACATTGTTAACACTGACAATGGCAGCAGATGTAATTTACCACCAAGTAATTGTCTTGCATCTTGCTATGGGGTCCAGAACATGTATAATAATAATAATAATAATAATAATAATAATAATAATAATAATAATAATAATAATAATAATAATAATAATAATGTTCTGGACCATCGTCAAATGTGCAGACCGCGCTGGAAACGGGTCCTGGATGGGTAATGACTAAGAATGCAGTTCGGCCGCGGGTTTGGTACCGCCAAGGCACGCAAGACGACACCACGCCGGATCTCCTCAAGGATTTGATCCATATTAAAAATGCTTATAGGAAAAGATGGCAAAGATTTAGGAACCCAACTGACTGGGTGGAATACCTGGACCTAGCCCGGGAAGTACGAAATTGATTGCTGGAAGGAAAGATTGAAAAATGGGAGGAAACTTGCCGTAATCTATTAGAAAACGTGTCAGATCACGAATTTTGGCGGATTCTCTCAGAAAACCAGTCAGATCGCGAAATTCGGCGGGTTATATATAAAACAATAAGCATTCCATTATAAATTTCAGTATAATACCGTAGCAAAGCACGGGTATCTTGCTAGTAGTTGAATATAAGGATAATGTTCAGGTAGAGGAGGTGACTAATACTGGCAAAGTACTAAGTTTCTTGATATCTTCGTGGTATTGGGTACAGGTTTCAGACATGTAGAGTAACATAACAACAACTTGGTACACCATTATTTTCATGTTAATTATTAAATCTCTTTTTCCAGAATACTCAGTGTGAGAGATGTCCAAAAACTACATGAACCGCCTGTATTCTGTTCTCCATGTCTTTCTCAGAGGTACAGTGCATTGAGAATTGGCCTGCCTTTACTGAACAGCTTGATAAGGTATTGGGATGGATTCCCCCAACAAGTGACAACTATGAGAGATTTACAGGTGCCGTAATAAGCACAGCAAAGAAGTTTATACCTAGGGGTTACCGAAAGGAATATATTCCTGGATGGAGTGAAACTAGCGAAGAACTGTATCAAGAATTCCAAACAACTGGAGACAAGAACACAGCTGAACAACTATTACACAGCCTGGACACTGCTCGCCGACAGAAATGGACAGAAACAGTTGAAAACCTCGACTTCAAACATTCAAGCAGGAAGGCATGGTCCTTGTTAAGGAAATTAGGAGATGGGAACCGAGTAGCTTGAGACATTATTCCTATAAACCCCAACAAAGTTGCATCTCATATCATGTCAAGTTCAAATGCTCCTAAAGATCATGACCATACCACTGCAATCAAAAGGGAAATCAGAGCCTTGAAAACAGACAGTCTTGAGGGCAGCAGATTTTCTTGTCCATTCTCTCGAGAGGAAGTTGCTATGGCTTTAAAAGATGTGAAATCAGGAAAAGCCCTTGGTTTCGATGCCATTCACTCAGAATTTTTAGTGCATTCTGGGAAATATGCAATGATCTGGTTAGCCAAGTTCTACTCCAATATCTTAGAAACAGGGTCCATCCCTTGACTTCTGAAACAGACAAAGATCATCGCCATTCTCAAACCAGGCAAATCTTGTAAAAATCCTCAAAGCTAACATCCAATTGCACTTCTGAGTGTGGTTTACAAATTCCTGGAGAGACTTCTTTACAATAGAATTGGCTCAGTAATTCTTGACCATCTACCCATTGAACAAGTGGGCTTTCGCCCAAATTAAAGTTGCACAGACCAGGTTCTCTCTCTGACTACACATATTGAAGCTGGTTTTCAAAATCAACTAAAAACCTCAGTTGTGTTCGTGGACCTTACTGCAGCATACGATACAGTATGGAGACAAGGACTCATTTACAAACGGCTTCGAGTAATACCTTGCAAGAAAATCGCCAAGCTCATCGAAAACATGCTTATAGACAGGAGATTTCATGTAATTTTGCGAAACAAGACAAGTAAGGAAAGGATCTTTAATAACGGTCTTCCTCAAGGATCAGTACTAGCACCTCTGCTGTTTAACATATATATATATATATCAGACTTACCGAAAACAGCCTCTAAAGCATTTGGTTATGCAGATGACTGGGAATTTGCAATGCAGGGCAAATCTATGGAGAACACACACAGCTGATCTCGCCATCTTAGATCAGCACTTTCGTAAGTGGAGACTTAGGCCAAGTTTGAGTAAAACTGAAGTCTCATGTTTCCATCTCAACAACAAACTGGCCCACCGTGAATTTAATGTCAAATTCCAGAACGCTAGACTTCCTCACAACAAACACCCAAAATACCTCGGAGTAACCCTTAACAGAACACTGTCCTTCAAGGAACATCTGAAGATGACAAAAGCTAAACTCCAGTCACGGAACAATATCATCCACAAACTGTGTGGCACCACCTGGGGTTCTTCTGCTGCGACCTTACGAACTTCAGCCCTTGCCCTTGTCTTCTCAACTGAAGAATATTGCTCTCCAGTCTGGCTGAACAGCTGTTACACAAAACTGGTTGATACACAGCTAAATCATACTTTGCGCATTATTTCGGGAACCATAAAATCTACCCCCACTTCTTGGCTACCAGTTCTGAGCCATATTCCTCCACCTCACCTACAGAGAAAGAATGCCTTGTTGCATGAGTACCAGAAGCTGTCGAGGAATTCCAATCTGCCAATTCATGGAGATATACCCTACGCCTTGAACAACAGACTTCAGTCCAGAAATCCACCAATAAGGACTGCCAAAATCCTGGTTGACAAATTCAGCCTGCAGCAGGATTGGTTGCAAGAATGGACTTCTATGGCTCCAGCTGAGTATCAGAACTTCCCCTGTATAACAAGTATACCAAAAAGATTCGACCTACCTCGCAAAACCTGGACAACCCTCAATCGTATCAGGACAGGCCATGGAAAGTGCGGTGACTTCCTCTATAAATGGGGCGAACTTCCCTCCCCGGAATGTAGCTGCGGTGCCCCTAAGCAAACAGTTCATCATATAGTAGAACAGTGCCCCCTGAGTGCTTATCAGGGTAACCCAAAAGACTTTCTTGACCGAAGTCCTTCTTGTATAGACTAATTGCAGAGCTTGATGGTGAAATTGTAACCTACATAGTGTACTGTATTTTTAATTTGTGATTGTGTGTTTTTATTTTTAATGTCATACGCTAAATAATAATAATAACCCACTTAACTCATCTGAAGTGATGTTCACGCAAGCACTGACCAGACCTTCAACTCATATGACGAGACATTCATCCACAGTGCCGAGTCGTATGTACTAGCTTACATTTTGACCACCCCTATAAGGATTTCCCTCTTGCAAACTTCTATGAATAAAACAGGAATGTGGCCTGTTTACAGCTCTCCTTATAGGAACTTGTACTGTAATATATTGCCCACCTATAGCTTCTGAAAGCACAATCATTTCATTAGGTGTCAGTCAGCCCCCATGCCATGGTTCTGGGCATAGTAAAAGCTAGTGACAGCAGAGTTATTGCTGGGTTAATGGAAAGTGTTTTAGACAGTAATTCAGAGGACAGTGATGGCGATTATAATAATACTGAAGAAGAGATTTTAAGTGAAAGTGACAGTTCATCTGTTACAAGTGACTGTGAAATCCTATCTAAAGTCCGCACACGAAAGCAAAACATAGTGACTAGGTGTTCATCAGTAATAGTGATAACTAACCAATTATTCATCATTTTATAGACTTTCCAGCAGTGTCAGACGAGCTGAGAGACAAGTATTTAGATGATTCTGTATTGGAATCATCTGTTTTTAGAGTTCATGGACTCACTGCTTTCCCATATTCCGCGGGAAACAAATATTTACGCTACAGAAAAATTATCAGAATCAGATAGAAAATAAAGAATAGATGATGACAAGTGGTTTTGACATTAATGAATATGAAATTACAGCCTACTTTTCCTCTGCATTCTGCTGTTTCAGGTTCGTAAGTCTTGCATCCAATTATAGTGGAGCAAAGATAACTGAATTGAGACCCTAATGTTTGAAGTGCCTCTATAAATACCCAAATTTTTTGAGATTCATCACACAAAATCTTCATTCTGACATCATTTTTGGTGAGTAACATTAGTTTGAATGCTTCACTGAAAACTCTGCTTGCTGTTCCACTTTTGGCATTTATTTCAGAGCGGTGCGCAGTAGTTCTGACTGGATGACTTACTCGTGTTGAGGATGATTTAAATCTGATTTCTAAGTGAGTGCACAGGACCATTAAACCTGAAGCAATTGGGTTAAGATGTTCCTTATCCCACTGTGTGTACATGAAAAATAGAAATATAAATAATACCGTATTTAAGCGTATAATCCCCACATATATTTTTAAAAAACAATGAGGCATGAAACTGGAGGGGTGCAGGTTTTATTTGCATAAATGTTGGCAACATGCTCCTGACTCACCTAGTTTTCGATATTGGGTGTAAAGTTATACTTTGTGTAACTGCAGATGGAGGAAAACTGCCTCCATATGTCATATTTAAATGGAAAACAATTCAGACTTTTAATTTAAAACTGCCTTTACGTTAAAAAATAGTACTTTACACAGTAATTTAAATTCAAATTTTCTCTGTGTCATGATAGAATGCATCTTCCATAATGCACAAGGGCAGCTTTCTGTACTTTCACTCACTTTGGTATGTTGACAGTGTCTTTCATAGCTGCTAAGTTTGAGTGAAATCGTAATTCTTTTGTATTCAGCGTTTTAAGGAACGCCACAGTATCACGTAATGTGCAGTGTGTGAAGAAGCAGAATCCATGAACACTGGCGGCTTTCTTTGGCGATGCCGACAGTTGGCAAAAAAGCGTGGCTCATAACTATAATCAATTCGTACGCAACAAACAATACTGTCAATGCCAATGAAACTGCATTTTTTTAATGCCTAGCCCAAACAGACTTTTTAAAAGGAGACTGGTCACTGTACTGTATTGCAATGCAGACAGAAGCGAAAGACTTCCTCCCCTCATCATAGGAAAGTTTAATAAGCCACGATGTTTTAAGCATTCTAAACTTGTAGTGTAGTTATTTTATTAGATGATAACTTGCATGCTTTATTGCCATGTAATCCTTGTGTTGTATACATTATTTCTTTTATATTTTTTAATTCACAGAATACATTATTTTATTTTTGTTGATATTTTCATATTTCAGTGAAGAAGATTAAAGAACAACTGAGGAATGTAGGTGTAGGGACAGTGGTTGTGAGCAGGCATTAAATAATATGAGGCAAGAGATAGGCTTATAATGGAGGACAGGAATGAAGTTAGGCCTCTGGGCACAGTAAGGGGGAGGGGAAGGAAGGCGAGAAGTTGTGGAAGACAGGTGGGCTAATGTTTTAAAGGGAAGGAAATTATGGGCTAAGGGATCAAGGCAGGGAGGAGGGGATTCCAGGAGAAGTATCAGTGAGGAATTGCTGATAGAACAGCAGAGAAAGATGGAAAACAGGGAAAGATTATGGAGGAGGTGGAGGTATGAGGAAAGGATGGGGTAGGAAAGGGAAACATAGAATGGAGATAGGAGGCAGGTGGAAGATGGTCACAAGAGGGAGAAAAGGGAGGGGAAAGTAGGTTTTGCTGCCATCAGGAAAGATAAGGGAGACCAGGACGGGAGGGGATCTAATAAAGTGGCTATGGTTGAGGACCTGGTCAAGGGTAACTCAGTTGTAATGTCATGGGGAAAATGTGTGGAGAAATGGAAACCAGGCTAGAGATTTATGCAGGAATGAGGTTAATACATATGTTAAGAAAAGTAAAATGAAAGGAGAAGGGTAAGGAGAAAGTGGTAGCTTTTCACATTCATACCAACAATAAAGGCAAGCTGGGAAAGGTGTCAGCATGGGGGAGGAGGAATGTGTGGGATCTGATGTCAGCACAAGAGAAGTTTAAGAGAGTGAAGATTGTTTTCAGTGGGATGCTGGCTGGAGAGTGACTGGGAATTTATGTCTAAATATATAGTTTTAACTACAGTACATTTCTATTGTTTCAGTTAACCTATTGTATTTAGGAATGGGTACATGGGAAACTGGGAATGAGAATTGTAGATCCTAATGGGTGGGTAGGAAATAGGAATCTGTGCTTAGATGTCCTTTAATTGAACCCAATGGGTGTGTATAAGTTAGGGGATTTGTTTAGATTGGTTATAGGGATGTAAATTCAGGGAAATGGGGTTGACTAGGGAATGGTGATGAGAGTATAGGGAGCTGAAAGTTAACTAAGGATACTATAAAGTACTGTATTGTAAAGAAAGGAATAGAGCTAATTTAATAGATATATATATTTAACAAATCCAAAATGCCTCAAAACCATCTACATAGCATTTCGAGGAGCCGTATAAAAGGCCTTTTCAAGGTCATACAACACTTAGAACAGAGGTATCTGTAGACATGATATATGCTTTTGGGCTTGTGCCATGTCAAAAAAACAAAGTGAAATTCTTTATGTTTTGCTGAGAACTTTGTTCCGCGTCTTCAGAATAAAATCTTGAATATTCACCAGAGAGACTTCTCCAATAATGATGGTTTGAATTTAAGAATGCTTTACTGTTGGTCATAGTAAGTGATATGCTCATTTGTCACCAGATGGCTTGCTGTATGCTGGCACAGCACTAGCAATCCAAGTGGGAGCTGATGACACAATCTAACCATCAGACTTTTAATTACGTGATTTCAAATTAACTGCCAACTTGTACTTCAGAAATTCTAAGATCTGTTACTGCATGCAATTAACATTGATTCACAGTTTAAACCTTTCAAATGCAATGGAAAAGAACTGTTTCCAAAATGTATCCAACAAGGTGCATTTACAGTGTTCATATAATGCACTTGGATAACTCACTGACAAACATAACCTCACGCAACAAAAGAAAGCAAGAAAAAAATTCAAAGAAGTCTATGCTCACTCCCCTGCGCAAGTACTTTATTCAGTGGATTACTGTACTGTATGCAGTTTTAGATGCCTTGTATTTGCACGGAAAGTACCCGATGCTCTTAAGCATATCCTAAATACAATAGGTTAACTGAAACAATAGAAATGTACTGTAGTTAAAACTACAGTATATAATTAGACATAAATTAAAGCTGCCCTTATATTCTGGAATATAAGAAGTATAAGGGAGAAAGGCTAAGGTTAGCCGAGACTGTAGAAATGTAGTGTAAAGTAAATTTTTTAATACGTAGACAGATTATTATTTTTATACTACAATGGATTAACAGAAATTAAAACTGTCATTAAATACAAAACTAATGAAGGATTTCATAAAAATTACACAACAGTAAAGCAAACAAGATACTATCTAATAAAATAATTGGACTACAATTCTAAATTGCACTTAGGTGTATCCCTATTACAACTAGTTAACTGATACAACAGTAATGTAGTTAAGATTACTTAAATAATGCAATAGATTTTTTCCTTCTCCTATGCTCCAGTAATAGTATTACAGCTTGTTGAACAATTAAGGGATTCATTACTACAATATTGATGAATATCAACTTACTCTTATACCGTGTTGACAAAATATCCAATTGTCAAGTGAAAAGGTCCACCTATTCAACACTTTCTATCATACATTTAATTATGTATTATTTTTATAGGATACATGTTTCATCTCCTAAAGGAGACGTCTTCAGTTCCTCAAAAATTTAAAACCATAAAGATAAAAATCACATTAAGAACACTTAAAATTATTATTTGCAGATACAGTTTTTAAAATTATTAATGTATTTAGTTTTGCAATTATAGGACTTAATAGTATCTGTGAGCACCAATCTTGTAATCTGTGTGAAACATGAACATTTAAAAACAAAACCATTTTTGTAGATATAATCTAAAGTTGAATGAAGTCCAGTAGTTGTTAAAATATCCAATGAACACAATGTATGTAGTATGCAAAGATATCTGTTGCATCACTTTAGGAGGAAATTAGTTACACTTAGTTAAAATATGATGATTTAAAATCCAGGAAACTGTCTAAATAGTTGACGGCAAACTCTTCTCAGATGCAAGACTCGGATCATTTTAAAAAATATACCTGCAAATAATGATTTTAAGTGTTCTTAACATGATTGTTATCTTTGTGATTTTAAGAGTTTTGTAGGGAACTGAAGATGAGGAGATGAAACATGCATTCTATAAATATAATACATAATTAAATGTATGATATAAAAAGTGTTCAATAGGTGGACCTTTTCACTTGACAATTAAGTTAAGGGATTCATTTCAAAGTGATGTATTGATTATAAAAGAAAAAGTGACATGAATGTGGTTTCAAAATACCAATGCAAAGTAGACCATTGTAAAATACTGTACTATATATGAACATAACTCTCACCTGTATGTAAGAGACAGCATGTTGCCATTTGGATCATACTGGAAACCCCATGGTTCTTGAGCTTCAACTCCTGAGAGCTGGCCATCAGCATCCCAGGTATAGTTCTTCACATTTGTATACGTATTGACCCCAACATTGCGTGTGTATGTACGAGTTTGATTGATCCGACTGGAAGTAGAGGGTGATTAATTGATAACAATTCTTCTTGAATCCCATTTCTATCACTAGAAAATTAACTATTCTATTAACATCCTTCCCAAGACTTCATTCACAGAATAACCAGTGTTTGTCAGTTACCATATAACTAGGACAAATGTTACAGTGCAATATTAAAGAATATGTAATGTCACCCACCTGTGAGTGTCATATGTGAATTCCATTCTGAAAACTTCCATACGGTGAATTGTAACAGAGACTTGGGTTTCCTGAAAATGGTTGTTGCTCAATCGTGAAAATATTGCTGTTCCATCGTATACTGAAGTCTCATTGGGACGAGAATGGGATATCTGTTGAAATAAGTTTGTTTATGAATGTGATTGAAATAAATAAAAATGTATCAAGATCAAACTTCTGTTATAAACTACAGCTGAAGTGAGTTTGAGTTGTAAAATGTTAAATACATTATATCTAAAAAGTAAGATTATAATTTTTGCTCATATTATCACAATAAATAAAGTAAGCTACGGTAAAACATCAAGCATGAGTACTGAGAGTAATATCAAACACTTCTGAAGCAAGATTCTGGCAGGGAACATGAGTAAGGATCATAGATATCATAACAAGTTATGACAGGAAACCAATGAGGCTTCTCATGCAAGAACTAGTGTGATAGTATAGGCAGAATAAAGAAGGGATTTGTTTATAAATTAGGGTGTCCATTTGGCTTTTATGAAAAAAAAGAGAAGACATTCAGAAAACATTTGTGAAAATACCCAGGACATTTACATGCACACACGTACACAAAAGGACAGAAATGTTATTGATAAATTATTATTGAACATTTATCTATGTATTTTGCAATGATATGACCCCAAAAGACTACTTGTTCTTATTTGTTTGTTTATTTATTTATTCAGGGGAGTTAGATGCTTCTTGAAAGTCATATGCATTTGGAAATGTATGGTATGTACTTGCGTATGATGCCACTAGATGGTGTATGTAAACAACAGTGTGGGTCTAAGCATGCCCCCAAGTTCAGTGTGTGAGTGAGAGCATCACAAAATGGAAGTCAACAAGCAGGAGCAACAATCGTATATTAAAATAGCAGTTCTCCGCGGCAGAAATGCATGCCAATGCCACGTAGAGACCATGTGACTATAATCTAATCCCCAAAGTCAAGAAGCCATTACGTGAGCAAAAGAGGACATCGTAACAGCATTTCGGAGAGAGGTGTCACACGTTAGCGATACACATGCAGCAAATGGTATTCAGCACCTGCCCCACCACTGGCAACGCACAGTGGAAACCTTGGATGATTATTTCGAAGGTCTGTAACCAGTGGAGACCTGTCCTTTGTACGTAGTCTTGTGTATTTGCTGTCTATACCATAATAAAACAATGTTTACCAATGGCCTGTGTTCTGTCACTTTCCTACGAGAATCCCCGGAAGTCAGAATTTGTCTTCTGGCACTATGCATAAGTATATGCCCTATATTTCCAAATGCATATCTTAGATTTTCCGTGTTGTCTCCTGTTCACGAGAAAAAGAATAGTTACCATGACTTATGACTCGACCCTCGTAATTTGTGATTAAATACAATTTAGAAAAATATGAAAAAGAAACAGTTTAATTAAAAATAGAATAACATGTTTTGTTCTTGAAAGAATATCATCAGATTCTATCAAATCACATAGTTTATTATTATTTTATTTTATGGATTGATAAAATACAGGATAAAGATAAAGATAAAATGAGGTGTCCATGGCAGAGATTGAATGGACCACTAAAAGAATGAAACAAGGCAAGGCAGCTGGAATTGACAAGGTCACCATAGAAATGATAATGGCAGCAGGAATAGTTGGTCTACAGTGGTTGTATAGACTCTTCAGAATGATATAGAGAGAAATATATAGGTAAGGGTGTTCTGCCTGAAGGCAGGTCCGAACCTCCGCAGAGGTGGTCCTGAGCTGGAGTTTACGTGCGGTAGGGTGGCCAGTTCCTTTCCGCTCCTCCATTCCCTTAACCCCCACCAACAGCGCATGGCAACCCATCCAACTCCTGACCACGTCCAATGTTGCTTAACTTCGGAGATCTCACGGGAATAGAGAGAAAAGACTGTTCCAAAAGAGTGGACGAAAGGGATTATTATACCAATTTTCAAGAATGGAGACAGGAAGCAATGTGAAAATTACAGAGGAGTGACACTGATACCTCATACAGCTAAGATCCTTGAAAGAATCTTGGATAGACGAATAGGAGACAGAGTAGAGGAAAAATTGGCAGAACACCAGTATGGATTCAGAAGAGGCATGTCCACATTTGACCCAGTATTTACACTGCGTCAGATGATGTAAAAGTATTGGGAATATGGAAAGGACATGGTAGTAACGTTTCTAGATATTGAAAAGGCATATGACATTGTCCCAAGGAATTTGGTATGGAAAACATTGACAGAGGCACAGATTGGGAATGAAACATTGCAGATGGTAATAGCATTGTATCAAAATTGCAAAAGCTGTGTTAGAACCAAAGTGGGTCAAAATGAATGGTTCAGAGTTGAGCCAGGCTTAAGACAGAGAAGTGTATTGTCTCCCTTACTCTTCATTATCATCATGGATAGAATTCTACCTAATATCAAGGAGAAGATGATGGACACGCAAGTAAAGTCTATGCTCTTTGCAGATGACATTGTAGTTTGGGGAGATAATGAAGAGGAAGTACAGATACAAGTTGATTTATGGAAGGAGGAGATAAGAAATTTTGGAATGAAGATTAGTTCTATGAAAAACAAGACTTTGATCATGACGAGAGGTAAGAGAAAATCCAGGAGCGTGATAAGAATAGGAAATGAACCTCTTGAAGTAGGAAAATTTTTAAATATTTGGGCAGCGTGATGTCACAAGATGGAAATTTGGAAACGAGAAATTGATTTAAGAATACAGCAGTCTGCAAGTTTCTACCAGTGTGTGTGAGACATCGTATGGAATAAAGATGTGCCAATGAAGTGCAAGAAAGTTTTATACTCATCCTATTATAAACCTATACTGACCTATGCTTCAGCAGCCTGGACGTTAACTAAGCGGAACCAAAGTAAGATACAAGCAGTTGAAATGAGGTTCTTGAGGAGCATACAGGAATAGACAAGACGAGATAGAATACGAAATGAAGAAATAAGGAGAAACGTGGGAGTGTGTAAACTTCAAGAAGAGATTGATATAGCAAAGCTAAAATGGTTTGGACACATGATGAGAATGCCAGGAGAGAGAATACCAAAGAGAACACTCATGGATACAGAGACTGGAAAGAGGCCTAAAGGACAGCCTAGAATGAGATGGAGGAGCTCTGTTGTGGACTGTATTGCAAATAGAGGAAACTATAGCAATAAAGTGCTAGAAGAGGAATGGTGGAAAGATCGAGTAAGGTGGAGTGCTTTGGTACACTACCCTACCCAGAGATAATCTGGAAAAGGGAATGGATGAAGAAGAAAAAATAAAAATAAAGAAAAATAAAGAACAAAATATATCATTCTATTTTAAATTAAATTGTTTCTTTTTTCAGGTATAATCTGTTGTTGAATGTTTTCTTTTTTAACGTATTTTCTTTTTGGACAGTGATAAATTGACACCCTATTCTGAAAGCATTGTGTTTCTTCATTTTATGAAAATAAATCTAGGTGAAAATAGTTACACATGGCCTTCAGTGATGGATGGTTAATATAATGTTAATACACACCTTAAATTGTCCGATTTGCTCTGGAGCTCCCGTCCTGGAGTTATATCCTAAAGAATGCTCTGGCAGATTCTGACCTCCAATTCTTCCTTGTACACCAACTAGTCTGAAGTTTGTGTCATATTCATAAGTAAATTTTGCATTGCTGAGACCTGTCTTGGCACCAAAATCTAATCTCTCCTCTGTCAAAAGACCAGCAGTATACTGATAGTCCCATCGATACTCAAAGTCTTTTTCAGTATGAAGAACCTCGTTTGGGAAACCAGTGAGAGGAGAGTAATTGATCTGACTGCGTCCATCCCCATGTAGGACCTGTAATATATATTTAAAAGAAAAATTGAACACATGAAAATATATTATTGCATTTGTGGTGTGGGTTAGTGTAGTCATGTCCTAGTTCATGAACCATGCTCAATGGTTGAGTAGCCTAGTAAGTGGAATTGAGAGTCGGGATACCAGTTGCTATGGAATGGCAGTGGGCATCGAGGTCATATTCCGAGTAATGGCCCTCAGTGTGCTCAGGCAGCTAGGACTACATAACCCACCATGGTCTCTAACCTGTTAGAAATCTTCACTGAGACCATGTGTAAGAAGGGTAGCATCCTGCTATACAGAATTTACTGAGCTCAGAACATTCTAAGCAAGCGTCAGACCTATAGGAGTAACCGACTCCCACTTCCATTTGACTGCCGAGGGACTCCTTGGAAACAACTTGGCGAACAGAATGGAATTCGATAAGGAGCTATCAATATTAATGTGGATTATGGATAAAAGAAAGCAGAACTGGCTGAGTCAACAAAGAATATGTATCTGGATGTGTTAAGGGTTAATGATATTCAGGTAAGGGGAGATAATGAGGATGAAGTTGACAAGTTTTGTGAAGCACTGAATGACATCATAGTCAGAATCAACAGCAAGTGCTAGTGCTAATGGGTGATTTCAATGCAAGAGTTGGAAATAGAAGTGAAGTATATGAGAAGGTGATGATAAATTAGGAGATGATATGGAAGCTAATAGGAATCGGCCTTCTGTGCTGGTATGGGATTAAAAGTTATGAATTCATTCTTCAAGTATGAGGCTATTCACTGCTACACATGGGAGGGTAGGGGCATCAGATCCATAATAGACTGTATCATAACAGACTTTGAATTCAGGAAATCTGTTAGGAATATGCAGGTATTCCAGGGAGTTTTTGATGATACAGACCACTACCTGATCTGTAGAGAACTAAGTATCTCTAGGCCTAGGATAGAGGAAGTGAAGTATGTCTGCAGACCAATAATGGTAGAAAATCTCTAGGATGAGGAAATTGGACAGAAGTACATGGATATGATTAGTGAAAAGTTCCGAAGAATACACACTAAGCAGGTTCAGGTTATAGACAGAGAATGGGTGGCATACAGGGATGCTGTAGTAGAAACAGCAAGAGAATGCCTAGGAACAATTTGTGTAAATACAGGAAAAGAAATGAACATCTTGGTGTAATGATGAAGTGAGAGCAGCATGTATTTTTGATTCAGTATCTGACTACAATTATTTTCATTATTTACTTGTCATTACTGAATTCAGGAAAAATGCGAGAACAACAGACTACTACCTAGTGTTGGAATGGTTCTTTTTCATAGGTCATGTCATCTAGATTTCAAAATTACACAAACACAATAAGTCATGTCGACCATGAAAGTCTTTTGAAGAAGAATTCCACCGACTGCAATTATATATTGCAGAAAAGACATCATTCGGATGCGGTGGGCTGTCATTCGGAAGATTATGATGGATCAGAGCATCTGAAAACTCAACAGCCAGCATCTACACAAAAACTTCAAAGAATTAAACATAAACAAATCTCTTTCTTCTCGACACATAATGTTAACTCTCTGTGCCAAATTGGAAAATTAAAGATTGTCACTGACATCATGGACAAACATAAAATTCTAATCATGGCCCTTCAAGAAATAAGGAATATTGATCAAGACCCAATAGAATCACAAGAGTATATAAAGGAAGCCCTGGAAAACGAGTGATGAAAAACTATCTGCAGTTTGGTAATGGATTTCTAATAAATCTCAAAATCACAGATTCAGTCATGGAATTTAAATCTCGATCCCCCAAACTTGCAACACTAACTCTGAAATCTGCAAATAAAATCTACACAACTGTCAATGTACATGCTCCCACTAATCAGAAAAATAACACTCTAAAGGTTAAAGAAGAAGCACAAAAATTCTGGGATCTCCTGGATCAAACTTTAATCAACATACCTCCATCACACGTTACCTTGGCGATTTCACTGGAAAATGGCCAGCACATAAGAGGACGAATCAAAACAGTCAAATATTGGTTGAATTATGCAGAAACCACAATCTTATCGGAAAATCAACATACTTTAAAAGAAAACCTCACAAATTAAAAACTTGGAAACATCCCGATTTCTGAAAAGGTGATTTTTTTAATTTTTATTTTTTTAAATACAATTTGCTTTATGTCGCACCGACACAGATAGCACTTACGAATACTGGATACTGGCCGCACTTAAGCAACTGCAGCTATCGGGCTCGGTAGAGGTGAATGGCAACTGGACCAAGTTTGCATGAATAAATTTTACCATCGTGAAATCTACAATGTCAAAGTCCTAGAGGGGGAAGATTCAGGGTCAGATCACTATGTTGTTAAAATCAAAATAAAATTAACTCCAAGCGTTAAGAAAAGACCTCCAAATAAAAATAGAAAAAATTTGACCCTACTACCTTAATAAATATTAGGGAGTACTATAGAAAAACAGGAGAAGGATCTGTCAAAACCAATACATTAGAAGAACTGACCACCAAACTAAAATCGACAGCAGAAGAGTTAGCTCCCAGAAATCCTAGGAAAAAACATGAATAGTGGGATGAAGAATGTGACCAGGCAATTGAGAGAAGACACCAAGCTTGGATAAATCATCAAACCCAAAAATCAGACAAATCTAATTTAGAAATTCAACCCATAAAATCATCAACCCAAATGCAAACATCTTAAAAATACCTTACAAAGGATAGAGGAGAGTTTTAACGAAAAACAATCACGAGATTAATATAAAATCTTTGGCAAATACCTTAAAAATTATGAGCCTCCAATATTAATGCTGAGAGATAAATCAGGAAGGTTAGCCCATAGTAATCAAGAAAATGCAGAGATCCTTGCGGAGACATTCAATAAACTTTAAATTGCAATAACCCACTGGAAACGTTGGAAGTAAATACTGACACACCCATTTTAACCATCCCAGATCTAACAAATCCTCCAACTATCAATGAGGTAGAATTCACAATTAAGGAACTAAAAAAATTATAAGGGATGTGGTGAAGACCTAGTCTTCGCAGAAATCTGGAAACATGCAGGCAAACCAACAATCATAAATTTACATCAGCATCTAGCCAAAATGTGGTTCACAGAGAAAATCCCAGAACACTGGACCTCAGGCATAATCCATCCATTATTCAAAAAAGGAGATAAAACTAATCCAGACAATTACAGAGGAATAACCGTTTTGGACTGCACTTACAAAATTTTCTCCTGCAAGAACAAAGGTAAAGTTCAGGGGAGAAATGTCAAATGCTTTTACAATAAATACAGTCTAAGGTGTCACTTTGAGATGAGGATAAATCCTCCTGTTACAATTGCATAATTTACAACAGGAAAAAAAAACATTCTGGAACCACAACTTGGAGAATACCAAGGAGGATTTCGCCAATACACAAGGTGACCAGACCAAATTCTCAGCCTGAAACTAATAAACTAATAATGGAATATTACAAATACAGAAATAAACAGCTGTTTATTTCATTCATAGATTTCAAAAAGGCTTATGATAGTACACACAGACCCACTCTTGTAAAAATCCTCAGATCATATGGCCTTCATCCTAAATTAACAAAAATTATTGAACTAACTTTTTAACCAACACAATTACCTCAGACAAAGTGACGCATTATTCCCATTGCGCTTCAATGTGGCTCCAGATTACATCATGAAAATTTGGCAAAAAGAAAACCCACCTAAAATCAAAATTGGAGCAAAACCCTCAATAAGGACAAACTGCCTAGGGTTTGCAGATGATTTAGCTCTTTTAGCCCTTGATATGGAAGAAGTCCATGCTCAGATCACCAGTCTCCAGAAAATTGCATTAAAAAATAGGATTACAAATATCCTTTGAGAAAACTGAGATCATGTCAATGAAACCCCTTGACATGAACAAAGTCATCATAAATGATCAAAAAATTAACATAGTCCTACAATTTAAATACCTTGGAGAAATCATTATGCACAACTTAAGCGAGAAAGCAACATGGGTAAATAGAACCAACAAAATGAAAAAAGCACAATTTCTAACCTAGTCAACTTAAACAATAAATGCTTGTCGATAGACACTAGGATCCAACACTAAAAAATTTTAACTTTGCCTGAAGCCACTTACGCTTGCAAAACCTTGTTCCAAATTAAAAATGAAAGAAGAACTGATCAGCTTCTCGAAACTGAAAAAAGAATGATTAGAACTTGTATAAATAAAAAGTACCAGGTTGAAGGAGTCTGGAGAATCCTCCCCAATGAAACTGTCTATCGAGAGATTGACCCAGTTACCAGCACAATGAAGAAGAAAAGAATCTCTTATTTCTTCCACATCTTACGATTACCAGAAAACAGGATTTTACGACAACTAGTGAAATCACAGTGAAAAGAACTATCTTCTAGGATTCCTAATAAGTGACAAACACCTGTAACTCAACTGCTGTGTATTCATATCTACTGCAATCATGCCATTTAATATATGGGTGGTCTACAAAATCTTGAGCATTATCCAGTGTTTGTTTGTATTGGAGACTCCATAATGTTTGCAGGATATGGAGGAAATGCCTACTCCCAGTCCTGAACAACTAGGATGAAATAAGACAGAAAGCCTCCTTCACAATTTCATAAAATCATCCTTCATCTTTCATCTTCACCTTTCTAAATACCAACTAGTGATGAGAAATCTGGCAAAGAAGACAGGAAGGCACTGGATCAAAGAAATTCAGGAGGATCTCGAAACAGTTGGACTCGAAATTACAGATGCAGAGAACAAGAATGAAATTACCACCCTTCTTAAGAAAAACAAATTTTCAACTGAAATGATGCACAAGAAGGCCTGTAGAGATTTCAGATGAATTAAGAACACTGTGATCAGAATGAATGAAGAAGTACTGGGCACATAAGAAGAATCAAACAGTACAACTTTCAAAGAAAAGGTGTACATGGAAGACTCAAGTGGTCCAATGTGGCCAATAAAGTTAATAATAATAATCATTGGAGACTCCAAAGTGTTGTATACCAGAATCCTATTACAGCCTATTAAAGCACCAGCTTATATCCAACTTCATGGATCTGATGTGTTAAGAAAAAGGATAGTAAATACCATATTTTAGAATGATAATTCATATCCTAACTTTCAAAACTACCTACTATGCTACTCAGCCATTTCCCATGGTTTCTGATTCAGTATCTGACTACAATTATTTTTTTATTTACTTGTCATTACTGAATGCAGGAAAAATCTGAGCGCAACAGACTCCTTTATACCTAGTGTTCTATGATTTGGAAAAGGTTTTCAATTCAGTCTCAAGACCAGCTATGTGGACAGTAATGAAACACTTTGGCTGTCTACAGCATTTTGTAGATCTAGTCAAGGCTCTTCATGATAACATGTCTAGGCAGGTCGTTCATCAAAATATTATCTCTGATCCATTTCTGATCAGTCGTGGATTGAAACAAGGATGTGTACTTGCTCCAACACTCTTCACTCTTTATCTAGCTGCCATGCTATATGGAACATCTACAGACAACCAAGGTGTAAAGGTCAGATATCGCTTCGACTGGGGACTGTTCAATCTGGTTAGACTTTGCTCCCAAGAGCTTACTAAGATTTCCTCTGTTACAGAATTGCAGTATACAGATGGTGATGCTGCACCTGCTCTCATACCTGAGGAGCTGCAATAGACAATCAGTTGTTTCAAGAGTGCTTGTGATTGTTTTGGTCTTTCCATTTATGTTCAGAAAACCAAAATACTCTCACAGCCTGCACCTGGATCGAACCTCCCACCATTCAATATCTCAATTGCGGATACTCCACTGGAGCAGGTAGACCACCTTTTATATTTAGGAAGTATTCTCTCAACAAATACTAACTGCTATCAACACTGCTTTACAGTTGTGAAACGTGGACACTCTACTGTCAGGATATCAAAAAGCTAGAGCGTTTCCATTTGCAAAAACTGAGATCCAGCTTGAACATCAAATGGAAGAACCGGGTCACCAACCTTGCAGTTCTTGAGAAAGCACATACTATAAGCATTGAGACTACCATCATTGGTCACTATTTCAGATGGATAGGGCACGTCCATTGCATGAGTGAAACAAGGCTTCCTCACTAATTTCTGTATGGTGAACTCTGTTCTGGCACAAGACCTCATGGAGCCTCTTTGAGGCATTTCAAGGATCAGCTAAAGTATACTATGAAAAGAGCTAGTATTAACAGTCAATCCTGGGACATGCTTGCTGAGAACCACACACTTTGGCGCCACACTGTTTCTACATGAGTTTTGGTGTTTGAAGAGGAATTACGGTGAAGTGAAGACGATAAATAACAAGCACGGAAGTTCCGCCAAGCAAAGTTCTGCCCTCCTCACCAACCATTTCATGTGATCTGTGTGGAGGTATGTTTCATGCCAAGATTGGGCTACTAAGTCATATGAAAGATATTCACAAAGCTTTGTGAGTGTGAAAATGTAAACTGCTGAAGAATATGTTTACTTGAATACAAGTTGTAGCCGCCGATGATTGAATTATAAACAAAATTATTATACTACTGGCACTGGAGAATAAAGTAACTTGATCTGTAAATTTTGTGGTAGAACAAACAATAATCAGGAAGCTGGAGTCAATAATTCTAGATGAATTCAGAATACTTCCTGAAACAATTACATATGATCAGGGTATTGATTCTGAGTATGAGAGGAACTTTGTTGCTAATGATGTTTTATCAAATGATACCATTTAATTTAGGACTGAGTAGGCACACAATGTTGCAGAAGATTCAAATGAATATGTGGTGGAAATAAAGATGTCTTTTGTTGAAAGCGTTTGCACTATTTTGACAAAAGTAATAAGAACATTTTTTTAGATTCAAAGTGAATACAAGTAATATTAAATAATTGATTAAACCAAAAGTCTTCAGAATGTGATAATGAGTGATATTTCTATATCCTTACCTCAGCTAACTGTCCTGAACTATGGTACCTATAAAGTACTCTCGCTCCATCTCCTGGAAACACAGTTTGTAACAGTGCACCAGAATGAGCATAGTGCTGAATGTATGCACGAGCACTTCCAGGTGGGATATAAGTCATTCTGAGAAATCCAAGTGATGGCTGACAAGAAAATGAATGACGGGTGTTACTTGGAAGAGAAACATGGCGCAGGCCTCCATCTTCATCATAGAGCAAGGTGAATCGTCGCTGGCTTGGTAAAGTAATGTGTGAAAGCTGCAAAGAAAGTTATATATATTATTTATAACCTTACCCACTTATACTGTACAATGATTGGGGATATAAAAATTATGTAACAAAATAAAATAAATTTGGTAGTATTTAGAATGAAGAATTAGTATATAGACAGTACAAAATAATAAATATATTCTGCGAATACCGAGTAAAGCTGTTAAGGGTACCGAGAGCATGTCAACAGTTTTATAGAGAACTAGCAGTTTCCCGCGGGCTCCACTCACAATGTATCATGTTGTTCATTAATATCCCTATCAACGATTGTGCAAAGTTCAAGGTAAGTAAATAATACACATGAACTGTTGTGGTAATAGAATGTAACATTATATCTACAAACACATGAGAATACATCATAAATAGAAATTGAATTACATTTGTTCTTTAGCAGTATGGTAACTTATAAAATTTATTGTGAATTATTGATACATGTTCATTAACTTTGCACATCTTTTCAAACTGTGAAAGCATTGATGAAGTTGAGATGAAAGATTCGAAGAAGATTTTCCAATTGCTGCAATGTATGGCTGTGGTAAATATAGTGTCAAGAGGAAATAATTGAGGATTGTTTTAAAAGTTACTTACATGTGTTCAGAATTCAGTCTTGAAGGTAATCTGGTTGCAGTCAGTTGATTTATTCATTTACAAATGACACATTATGAAAATATGATGCACGTAACTGTGCTTTTCTTCCATTCCGAGTGGTTATGAATAAGTGCTATACGCCCTGCACCAACAAACAGTTTAGTCATGTACCTCTCTAATCTCCATGGAGTTTGGTCAAACTGCTAGATTGTATAATAGATCTTCCTTGTTATTTTAAGTTCCATGTTGTATCATAGAGCAACAAAATTTGCCACCAGTATGCAGTCATTTGATACTCTTTATGGAATTCAGGTTAATTTTCCAGAGAATAAATCACTAGATTGTATCACAAGTATTCCTTGCTATTTTAAGTCCCATGGTATTCATTTGTTGAGTCTATCCATTAAGAATTTTGGTATCAAAAATGGCATCAACACATAAAACCTTCTACCCATACATCACACATCATGATCAGTTTTATTAAATATTTGACGATGTAACTACCTCTACAACCTTTCCAACTCTAACCAGTGGCTGAAATTAATTATCTTCCTATTAAAAAACACAAGAGTCAATTGTGTTTTTACCTAGGTTATATATTCTTCCATTCTATTCTTCTTTTTCCATCTTGAATAGGGGATAGTATTGAAATCATCATCATCATCATCATCATCATCATCATCATCATCATCATCATCATCATCATCATCCTTCCAAGTATTGGGCCATGTGTCCCGTTACGGTCTTGCATTTTTCTTTTTACAAGACTTGAAAGCAATCAAATGACCTTCCTACGGGTTGCTAGCCTGAAGGAAGTAAAACCATTGGTGGGGCTGGCACCTCTCCGCTAATGGACTAGCTGAAATTACAGCATTTTCTCCGTAATGGATGTAACGGTTATACCGTTCAATAAAAGAAACAAAAATAGGTTTCCCTACAGTAGAAAAGTTTACTTACCATATTTAGTTCATTGTAAGCAAACTGAGTTGTTCCATCTTGTGGTGAAGTTATCTCAGACAGCAAGCCATGACTGTCATAGCTGTATTTTTCACTCTGAGTACCCCATTGCCATCCATCAACACGATTGAACCTGTAATAGAAAAATAAAGTTATTGATGAGCTCCCCATTGTTGTTAGGAAGGAGGCATAGATTTGAGTACAAATTAAATAGTGCTGGTACACTGTAGGTTCAGAATATTGCCACCTATTAAATTATTGAATAGGGTCCATAACAACTAAGCAAACAGTTCAAATCAAGTTTATTTAAAAGAT
This sequence comes from Anabrus simplex, assembly GCF_040414725.1. Taxonomy (NCBI): domain Eukaryota; kingdom Metazoa; phylum Arthropoda; class Insecta; order Orthoptera; family Tettigoniidae; genus Anabrus; species Anabrus simplex. The sequence goes on along the minus strand of NC_090265.1, from coordinate 1,621,502,330 downwards.
TTCAGATTATATTGACAGGATTTCCAGCACTGTTGGTCAAGTGAGATACATATTTAAAATAATATATCTCCTTATGTGTTCTGAGAAGTAAGTCATGTCAATTGTGCTCTCCAAATGTGAACTTAGTGAGGGGGAATAATGCTTACTCACTCTATATAACAGTTTAGTAGAAATTAGTTATACGAATAATCCTCCTGATAATGGGCAGGTAGCACATTCTGCTCAAGTCATATTATGATGAAATCCAAACTCCACTGTATGAACAAGTAGCCACTCCAATGAAATCATCAAATGAAATTCCGCATGGGAATATGATAACTAACCCAAGAAGGTTTCACAAAGATTATGTGCCTAGCCAGAGTGAGGAAACATCTTGCTTAAATACTGAGTGTGAGCAAGGTTGTAGTTATGAGAAGGCAGTAGAATTATTAAAATCCCTGGACAGCACTAGGAGAGAAAATGGACTCTAACTCTTGAAAACTTAATTTCACACACTCAAGCAGAAAAGCACTATCTCTCATCTGAAAATTGGATTCAACACCGACACTTCTAAGAAAGCATATCTGTGTCAATGTAGAAACCACCTTGTTTCCATATCCAGGACAACTTAGACACAAAAGATTCACCAGACATATTCAATCAGAACTTAGACAGTTAAAACAAGATGTTCACCTGCACCCTTGTTATTCACAAGCATTCTCTCTGGAAGAAGTACAACATGGGGCTGGATTCTCTACAGAATGCAAAGCAGCAGGTTTTGGTGGGACGAATCTAGAACTTCTCAACTGTGGTCCAGCAACCAAACAATGGTTTGCCTCCTCCTTCAGCAGTATAGTCCAGTCAGGGACATCTACCTCCAGTATTCAGAAAGACCAATAAAGCCAGGAAAGGATCTTCAAAGTTGCAAACCTACCACTTTCTCGTGTCTCACCTATAAAGTGCTAGAAAGGCTTATACTAAACTTGATAGCTCCTGCTATTGAACTTCTCATTTCTGTAGAACAAGCTGGAAACTTCTGAAGCGATACTGATCCAGTCAAATCATTCCCTTAACTTCTTACCTCAAGACCAGTTTTAAGAAGAAATGAAGAAATATCTCTGTCTTCCTAGATCTTTCAGCAGCTTAGAATACTGCATGGAGAGAAGGACTTCTTTGTACACTTATCAAGACAGTTCCATGCCAAAACAGTATGTTCATTGGCAACACACTGACGAGGGAACACATACATGTGTTTCACTCAGATTCGGTTGAAATTTGGTAGGAATATTCTTGGGAGGCGGTAGAATGCTTAGGTGAAAACTGCATGTCCCCAGCGCAAGTTTAAACGCCAAAATAGAACAAATAAATAGTTGTAAAATTAGAAGTGCCGCGGGAGTATCTGGGTGTGGCGGAGAGGGAGGGAGGAGCGAAGCAGCGGACGTGAGCAGCGTACAGTCGGGCTGATCGCTCGAGTCAAATGAACGACTACCCACTCCCACCCTCCTGGCCACTCTTCTTTACTACATCACACTTCACACATACCTTGTATCTTCCCGATTAGAAACGTCAAAGCAGATCAAGAGATGCACACTGATTAGTCGTCCGATGAGACAACATTCTTACAATGACAGGTAAAATCTGACGTTCTTACAGTCATTTTTATGAATGGTGACTGTATATTTACTTTAACCACGTATGGTAATAATTGATTTTTTTACACCTAGATAGAAAAAAACGCCCACTACAGAAGTCATTCAATCCGTGGAATGTAGTAGTGTACCTTCAGAATTGTTTTGCAGAGTGTGACAAAAAAGATACCCCATTTTCTGAAGATGAAAGGAATTTGGGATTGGAATTATATCGTAAGTAGATCAATGTATTTATATATATTTACTTTTACGAGAAAAACAAGCGTTCACAGGAATTGCGTTCTTGTCTCTGTTTTACAGGTCTAATTGCCGACAGGGTTTTGGATTACATGTTATAAACCTCATTTTAGGTCCGTATTGAAAATTTACAGTTCAACAACAATAAAGGTGTTTTAATTTGTTCCACCTATTCAATACTTTTATTTTCACTTATAGTGGTTACATAAATAGACTCTTAGTTAAATGGGACATGTTTCGCTCTCAATTAAGGGCATCTTCAGCCTAAAAACAATTATCAAGAGTACAACTAATATTAAAAGTGAAAGCTAAATGTTTAGCCAGTTATTATAATTTGGAACATAAAAATGTGAAAAATGATACAATATATAAAGATGCTAATGGAAAACTGTCTATGATTAAACTATAAGCTTGTCGGAGACTAAAACTTCTTCCATTAAAATTCTAATTAAAAACAGTTCATTTATAATATTAGTGGAAAACCAAAGTGGTAATAAAATAAAGCCAACGACATGAGGGCGTGAACACAAGCATAAGCATGATTGTCATAAATACAATCTTTCCAAGGCCGCTGATGAAATTCGTCAGCATAAAGTGAGACAGAAGCATCTGGTGAAAAATTGTAAGTGGCCCTTAGCACCGGTAGGTAATACAATTGGCTGAAACCTTGCCAGGAAATGTCAATAGATGCAGAAATAATGTTTTATGTTAGTGGAAGTTGTTATTTGTTATCTACTGTTGTGTTGGTTGCTGCCCGTCTGTTGGCTCTGAGTCACTAACATAAAACATTATTTCTGCATCTACTGACATTTCCTGGCAAGGTTTCAGCCAATTGTATTACCTACCGGTGCTAAGGGCCACTTACAATTTTTCACCAGATGCTTCTGTCTCACTTTATGCTGACGAATTTCATCAGCGGCCTTGGAAAGATTGTATTTATGACAATCATGCTTATGCTTGTGTTCACGCCCTCATGTCGTTGGCTTTATTTTATTACCACTTTGGTTTTCCACTAATATTTTAAATGAACTGTTTTTAATTAGAATTTTAATGGAAGAAGTTTTAGTCTCCGACAAGCTTATAGTTTAATCATAGACAGTTTTCCATTAGCATCTTTATATATTGTATCATTTTTCACATTTTTATGTTCCGAATTTTAATAACTGGCTAAACTTTTAGCTTTCACTTTTAATATTAGTTGTACTCTTGATGATTGTTTTTAGGCTGAAGATGCCCTTAATTGAGGGCGAAACATGTCCCATTTAACTAAGAGTCTATTTATGTAACCACTATAAGTGAAAATAAAAAGTATTGAATAGGTGGAACAAATTAAAACACCTTTATTGTTGTTGAGGGTTTTGGATACTGATATGACAGTGGAACTGGATGGCACATTGGATATGTCAGATGATGACTTTGATTTCGAGGAAGACAATATTGAAACACCGTTATTTGACCTCGCCTACAAAAATGTTCTTCCTAACCCTGCATCCACAACAACGGCTGAACGATGCCTAATCCCAATAACTTATAAGAAGAAGATCTTCGAATATTGGCGAAACAAAGGTGGGAAACAGAGGAGCTTTGCATCAGTGAAACACAGGTTTTGTAAATTAAAGTTCTGGCAAGAGCTTTAAAGGTGGGAGCAACAACTGGAAAACGGTGGCACAATGGGAGAAAAAAATAAATTTGTTACGAAGAAGACTTATCAAAAGTTCGAAGAAAGTAGACAACGAAACAAAATTGTTCACGATATAAATATTTAAAAAATGGGCCTTAAAGTACGCTTGTCTAGTTAACTACGACACGTTTCAAGCGCCTCATTCCTGGGTAATTAGTTTTAAAAAGAAATTCAAAATTGGATCAAGAAAAATTTGCAAATTCGTATCTAAAAAGTACCAGTTTGAACAAGAAGATACTAATTGTAACGCGACACTGTTTGTTCAAGAAGTGTTGCAATTAATAGAAAGTCACGGCCCAGAGTGCGTGTTTAATACTGATCAGTCTGGTTTTCATAAAGAGTTCCATTCTGGCAGGACCCATAATGAACGAGGAGAAAAAGTCGTATTAGCGGAAGCACAATCTATAAATTCACTAACTCATAGCTACACAATACAGTCAATAATTTTGGCAGATGGACAACTCCTGCCGAAGTTGCTAGTGGTGTTGAAAGAAAAAAATGGCAAATTTGGTCCTAATATAGAAAAAACAAAAAAACAAAAACAAAACTATTTACCGCACCAAATGTGTACACATTGCCTTCAAAGTCTGGAAAACTGACCAAAGAACTTGTACAGAAATGGTTACGGGATGTTTACTGTGAGCTAGTACCAGAGTACAGTGTTTTAGTTCTTGATTCCTGCACCGAACAGAAAGAAGAAATTATTTTAAATGCTAAAATTGGGAGTAAGAAAATCATTAATGTTCAAACAATTCCGAAAGGAGCCACTGGACTTATCCAGCCATTAGATGTTTCGGGCTTCCTCATTTGGTAGCAATTTATACGTATTTTGTACCATTTAATTTTGTTAAACTCGTTAGACATCAAGGTACATTTAAGGAACAACATTTTAAAAGTGCAATCTTTGACGCACAACCAGTTCTCCTCTCCGCATTTTCGTAGCATGTGGCAGTACAGTTGGTACAAATGTGCCTACGTTAACAAGAAACCTCCACAATTTGTTAATCCAGTCGATTATTGTTTCAAAGAAGAGCCTTCCTATAATCAATGTAATACTTGTGAAAGCGACAGCGCTGTAAGATGTGCATGGTGCACACAGTATCTGTGCCTTGTACATTTTTTTGTAAACAATCACTATTGCACTAATTACAACGAGTAACAAGAACTCGGGCGTGAATTCTTCAAACCTTATTGGCATCGTTGTTCAAACATCGTCCTTTGTACACTTGTTTCATGTGCTGTATTCATACTTACGTTTTGCACATCTAATCGGGAAGTTAAGGGGAACGCGCTAATTATACGCTGCCTGGCTGCCGGCGCAGCTCGACAGAGCCCCGTTGGCTCACGTCCGCTGCTTCGCTCCTTCCTACCTCTCCGCCAAACCCCGATACTCCCGCGGCACTTCTAATTTTATGACTATTTATTTGTTCTATTTTGGTGTTTAAACTTGCGCTGGGGACATGCAGTTTTCACCTAAGCATTCTACTGCCTCCCACGAATATTCCTACCAAATTTCAACCGAATCCGAGTGAAACACATGTATGTGTTCCCTCACGAGTCTCAGAATAATCTAGGTCTTCACTGAGAATGCCAGGAACAAAATAATTCCATAAACTACTCTTTTTAACCTGTATACCCAAAACTGTACCCCAGAAATTCACATATGCTAATGATACAGGCCTACTGGTTGAAGACCTTCAGAAGATGAATGACTACTTCCAGATGTGGTGCTTCCAGCCAAGTCCATCAAAATCTGAAGTAGCCACATTTTACCTCAGAAACTTACAGGCAAACTACCAGCCTAGGACTGACTTCAGAAACCACTATTTGAAGCACAATAGCACTGCAAGATACTTATTTATTGAATATCCTAATAGTTGGAACCCTATTTTACAGGAGTATATTAGGGTTAGGTGTGTACACAGGATAGATCTCTGACTTACTAAAGCCACCTTGAAAAAATGGCTACACAATTAAAGAGCTGGAGTAATTTACTGAGGAGGCTAGCTGGGACATCATGCAGTGCTGATGTCAACACCTTAAGGACAACGAACTGCCTTGGCCCTGGTTTATTCTTCTGCTGAATACTGCACAGGTGTGGGGTTAAGGAGTTCACATTGCCAAACGTTTGATATGTAACTCCAATAGACAATGCATAATATCTCTGGCTTGCTGCGTTTCATCCCAATCCATTATCTACATGTACTTAGCAACATCACACCTCCTAATAAGAGACAACAAGCTCTTGCCTGCTTATAGACCAGAAAGTGAACATCTTGGTGGAATGCTGAAGTGACAGCAGCTTATAAATGTAAAAAGAAGGCTTATCGCGAATGGCTCCAAACAAGGGCCAATGCAGACAGGGAATTGTATGTAGATGAATGAAACAGAGCGAAACAAATAGTTGTTAAATCCAAAAAAAAAAGGTATGGAAAGATTTTAGTAATGACCTGGAAAGGCTATGCAAGCAATAGGGAAACCTTTCTGGACAGTAATAAAGAATCTTAGGAAGAGAGGGAAAAAGGAAATGAACAGTGTTTTGGGTAATTCAGGTGAACTCATAATAGATCCCAGGGAATCACTGGAGAGGTGGAGGGAATATTTTGAACATCTTCTCAACGTAAAAGGAAATCTTCCCAGTGGTGCTGCGAACAACCAAGCTCATGGGGAGGAGGAAAATGATGTTGGTGAAATTTTGCATGAGGAAGTGGAAAGGATGGTAAATAAACTCCATTGTCATAAAGCAGCAGGAATAGATGAAATTAGACCTGAAGTGGTGAAGTATAGTGAGAAGGCAGGGATGAAATGGCTTCATAGAGTAGTAAGATTAGCATGGAGTGTTGGTAAGAAGCCTTCAAATTGGACAAAAGCAGTAATTGCACCTATCTATAAGCAAGGGAACAGGAAGGATTGCAACAACTATCGAGGTATCTCACTGATTAGTATACCAGGCAAAGTATTCACTGGCATCTTGGAAGGGAGGGTGCGATCAATCGTTGAGAGGAAGTTGGATGAAAACCAGTGTGGTTTCAGACCACAGAGGAGTTGTCAGGATCCGATTTTCAGTATGCGCCAGGTAATTGAAAAATGCTACGAGAGGAATAGACAGCGAAGTAAACTTACTGTAAAAGGTCCACCTTTTCAATACAAAATATGTTATGTTGATTACAACATTTAACTTGGTGCTAGTTTTGATGTTGATATGCGTCATCTTCAGCCAATCTTGGTAAAAGGCATTATGCATATGTATATACATTTTTAAATACACAATTCATTATAACATTACACTTGAAGGCATAGTTAAAATAATACAAGTTACAGCTAAAATGAAACATAAAACGCCCTGTAATCACAAGTTAAAATTCTGATAGTCACTAATCAACACTCTAAACAATAATGTTTGGTGAATAGTCCTGTACTACTGTATCAACATAGATGAACAATGCACGACAGTGACTCTACTGTCCTTTGAAATAGTCCCCTCCCATAACTATGCACTGCTGAGATCGGCGATATATGTCCTGGAAACTTTGCAAGAAGGCTTCCTTTGGGACGATGTTCAAAAGCGTCGTCAGGTTTCGCTGGATGTCAGGAATATCGTCAAATCTCTTTCCTTTCAAAGCGAGTTTGAGTCATGGGAATAGGAAGAAGTCTGGAGGATTGAGATCTGGCGAGTATGGGGGATGTTCAAGTTGCACCATCCCCTTTTCTGCCATGAACTGTTTGATGATAATGGCTGTGTGTGGGTGAGCGTTGTCATGGACAAAAAACCATGAACCTTGTTGTGAGTACTGGGGTCGTACCCTGCGTAGACTTTTCAAGAAACAGGTCAAAATTTCAATGTACCGTGCAGCATTCAACGTCGTTCCCTCAGGTAGAAATTCCTTGTAGATATGCCTTGACGTTAGGCAAAGATATCAAGGATAATTTAATAAAAAACCACATATTCAATACTCAATAGGTGGTTTTTTATTAAATTATCCTTGATATCTTTGCCTAGCGTCATCTTCAATACGGAACAATAATGAGAGTTGTTACTTGTAATATGCCTTGACTATCGAAAAAGGTGATGAGCATTGTTTTGATGTGCGACTTTTTGGCTCTGACCTTTCTCCGACGAGGGAATCTCGGAGAACGCCATTCCATGCTTTGCCGTTTCGTTTCAGGGTCATACCTGAGACACCAGGTTTCATCGTCAGTGACAATACAGTTCAAGAAATTTGGTGTCGCATCCACCGTTTTGACAAAATCGTCTGAAGCCTCTAAACGTGTCGAATTCTGATCGTCAGTCAAGTGATTCATGTTCCTGTTTGCAGTTCAGAACCAACGCACTAAACACGCACTGTGTCAAACAGGTCTTACATGGCACACACACGCTGCTCAACTGAACATATGTGGGAGCAGGTGATCAAAACCTGCTGCTACGCAGGTACAGCGTTGTGTGTTGCCAGTTTGACCATTTTGACTTCATTCACCAAAATTTATTGTCACAGGTTGTATTTATAGAAAACTGACCCAAAAAGCGACTACTATACGGCAAGACTCACTACATCCTCTAACATACAAAAACGCCACATACAATAGCCTAGTAGACCGTGGGTTCAAGATTCCCATGTCCAAGGCTAATCTTAAGAAGGAATTAAACATTATCTGTTCTATAGCTAAATTTAATGGCTTCAAAGATACATTTATCGAAAGAATAGTAACAAATTCAAGTACCGCTTATAAACTACCTTGCCAAGAGAAAAACCCAGTTCTATTATGTTTTCAACCTTCACTTTTAATGAAAACGTTTATAACGTCACTAACATCTTCAAAAAGCACAATGTTAATATATCCTTTCGTACTAACAACAGAAGTTTGGAGATATTACATAAGTCTACCTCAATAAATAAGTGAAATTCTTTTCAAATTCAGGAGTCTACAAGTTTTGTTGCAAGGACTGTAGCTGCTCATATGTAGGTCAAACTGGACGTAGCATTAAAATCAGATATGAAGAACATGTTAATGCTATAAAACATAACAGAGTTTTGGCAGTGGGCCAACATATGAAAGAACTCAAATGTACTTTTACTGAGATAAATCAAGATATAGAGGTATTAGAGGTTCTAAATAAAGGTCCCTTGCTTGACACTACCGAAAATTGTTACATACACTTTAAATTCAGGATTAAATTTAAATGATATTTCCAAAAAACCAAAGATCTTATTTGATTTTCTTATTATGTTTCATAAAAACATTGATATTCCAAATAACACCTCAGTCTTTCGTATAATGCGTAATACTCTCTTATGCTACGTGCCTCCTCCACATCAACCTCCCTAGATCCCCTCCCTTTCCTGCTCCTCATGCCTTTCCATCCACCCCTCTTCCCTCTCCCCTCCTACCTCACCTCACATTGCTTCCCTTACCCAAGCTTGTCATTACTCCAGTTCTTTCCTCTCAGCATGCATGTCACATAACAGGGCCTACAAGGTGAGTCTCTCATACGGTACTTAATTTCTTTCCATTCTTCTTTCGATTAAATTCTAAAAGCCATTTTTCTTTTCCATGCTTCAGGTCCGCATTAAACTGTGAAAATTCCTTGTGGATTTTGTTGTAACATGGTTTCCACCTCATCAGATTTGACAATCTTGGATATCTGAATGCAAGTGACTGTTCACATGGTTTTCAAGATTGATTTTGATCCTTTACAGAGGAATTTCTTACGTAATTCGACCACCGCATACTAAGTTACAAGTAACTATTCTCATTTTGGTTCCGTATTGAAGTTGACGTATGTCTCAAATATTATTACAATATTTTAAGTCCACCTGTTCAATACAATACAATATGATCCACTATTTCATATGGTTAAAATTTTTATACATAATACATAAAAGTCAATGGTACATGTTTCACCCTCCTTTACGGGCATCATCAGCCTATATCAATCTTAAAAATAATACATATGGAGTCATTCTAATCTTATAAATTATAGGGTAAAATGTTGAAAAATGATTTCGTAAAACATTATACAATAACATCTAAAACAACGATAATGCACCAAAGTATGTTAAAAGAGAGTAAATTAACTGTTTTTGAAGATTAAAACGTGGTTAAACATGAATTTTAAGAGTTTAAAACTAAAATGGATCCTTTTTTTATAATATCCGCCATTGTCCGGTCCCAAGTCCGGAATGAGAAAGGAGGAGGGTTTGCTGGTCTGGCACCCAGCTGTAAAATTGCCAACGCCGAGTGTTGGGCGGCGGGAAATAACCTGACTCCCTAAGGGGGCCAACGGCTTCAGGCGAATGAGCCCCTTTGGGTGGGGTGATGGTCCCCACAGTGGAGGAAATGCCACTGGAATCCATTATGCAGCGTCTGTTCTCCAGGTTAGGGGCGGCTGCACAAGGCGTCTGTACTCCAGAGGAGCGGCCTCATTATCACCTCACTGGATCACATCCAGAGTTGTAATTCGGGACCTAGTCCCACACAGGTGACACCTTGACAGTCAACCATGGAAGGTCTTTTAAGGAATACACCACCGGCTGAACCAAGAGTTCAGAGAAGGCAGCATTCGGATACGGTGGGCTGCCACCTGAAAGATACCGTGAAGTCGGAGGCACGGAAATACCCCAGTACTACATACACGAATGAGACAAAATCAAGAATCAAACCAAAGCAGATAACATACTTCTCTACACATAACATAAACTCACTCATGCAAACCGGTAAACTAAAAGTGATCACCAACATAATGGACCAACACAAAATTCTTATCATGGGATTACAGGAAATTAGAAACACTGACCAGGATGCCTTGGAATCTCAAGGGTACAGACTTTATAAAGGTATACCCGGGAAGAGAGTGATGAAGAATGTCCCACAATTTGGAACAGGATTTTTGGTCAGCCTTAAAATAATAAACTCAGTTCAAGAATTCAGATCACAGTCTCCACGACTCTCAACGCTCACCTTAAAGGCATCTAATAAAATCTATACTATAATAAATGCCCATGCTCCCACTAATGATAAAAACAACTCCTCAAAAGACCAGGAGGAAACAGGAGAATTTTGGGACCTATTGGACCAGACCATAGATAACATCCCCAAACACCATATAAAATTATTAATAGGCGACTTCAACGCTCAACTAGGCAGAGAAAGAAAATACCGTGACATCATCGGAAAATGGCCAGCACACAAGAAAACAAATAAAAATGGAGAGAGACTAGTTGACCTGTGTAGAAACCATAATTTAATCTCAAAATCTACATGTTTTAAGAGGAAACCTCAAAAACTCAAAACATGGAAACACCCTGACTACACTAAAGGAGAATGGCAACTGGACCACGTCTGCATGGACAAATACCACCACAAAGAGATCTATAACGTCAAAGTCCTCCGGGGAATAGACACAGGTTCAGATCACTACGTAGTTAAAATTAAAATTAAACTCACTCCCCAGAGGAGACAACAAAAGCAAGCCCTTAAAACTAAAAGAAAAATAGATCCTACCCAGCTAATCAACAACAAAAATTACCAGAAAGCAACTGAAAAAATAAAAATCACAGACAAACTTGAAGACTTAGTACACAACCTTAAACAAATTGCAGAAGACCTAGCTCCAATTAAACCACGTAAAAAACACCAATGGTGGAACAGTGAATGTGATGAAACAGTGGAGAAAAGACATCAGGCATGGCTATTACATCAGTCCCAAAAGACAGAAATATCCTATCAAAAGCTAGTAAAACAGAGAAAAGAAACTACCCAAGTCTTAAGAAGAATAAAAAGACAACATCATAAGGACACCCTGCAGTTAATTGAAGAACAGTTCAGTAAAACTAAATCAAGGGACTACTACAAAACCTTCAGAAAGCAGCTCCAAAAATATGAACCCCCGACCCTACTGATGAAGGATGAAGATGGTAAGCTGGCCCATAACAATAAAGACAATGCAGAAATTCTGGCTAAACATTTCAACAAGCTTTTAAATTGTGAGGAACCTACAGAACTCCTTCATTTGGACACCAACACCCCGATAAAAACATCACCAGAAAACATCAATCCCCCCACAATAAAGGAAGTCTACCAAGCTCTGAATAAATTAAAAAACTACAAAGCGCCAGGAGAAGATCAGACCTTTGCGGAAATCTGGAAATATGCAGGAACCTCAGCAAAAGTTGCCCTCCATCAACAACTTGTCTCTATCTGGATTAAAGAAGAACTACCAGAACACTGGACAACAGCCCTCATTCATCCTCTGCACAAAAAAGGGGACAAAACCGACCCTAATAACTACAGGGGAATCTCTCTCCTAGACATAACATACAAAATATTTTCAATAATCATCCTTAATAGGATAAGTTTACAACTTGAGAAAGAACTAGGAGAATATCAAGGAGGTTTCAGACCCTGGAGGAGCTGTCCTGATCAGATCATGAGTCTTAAGTTGATAATGGACTATAACAGGAGAAGAAACAGAGATATGGTGATAACATTTGTAGATTTCAAGAAAGCTTATGATTGCATCCATAGAGAATCTCTGTTTAAAATTTTAAGACACCTTGGACTACACCCCAAATTAATAAACATGATAAAATTGACTCTCACCAATACCAAGTCAAAAATGAAGTTTAGGGGTGAAACATCAGAGACATTTGAAATTAAAACTGGACTACGGCAGGGAGATGGGCTCTCACCACTATTATTTAACTGTGCTCTAGAAATGGTAATGAGGGAATGGTTTAGAAAATGTCCCCCCAAAATAAAGATTGGCCGAAAAATCAAAACAAATTGCCTGGGTTTTGCTGACGATTTAGCATTACTAGCAGTGGACATAAAAGAAGCAAAAACCCAGATATCAAAACTTCAAAACATTGCAAATAAAATTGGCCTCAAAATATCATTTGAAAAAACAGAAATTATGCCCCAAAAACCAACACAGCTAAAAGAAGTCACCATAAATGGTAATAAAATCAAAATAGTAACTCAGTTTAAATATCTTGGAGAAGTAATAACACATAACTTAAATGAAAAAATCTCAATCCAAGTAAGAACAAATAGATTAGCTAAAGCACAAAAATTAACATGGGATATCTACAAAAAGAAATGTCTATCAATAAATACAAAAATAAAACACTACAACACAGTTATAAAACCGGAAGCTACATATGCAGCAGAAACACTCTTTTACCTGAATAAACAATCAAAGACTGACAGACTTCAGAAAATTGAAAGGAGGATTGGAAGAACCTGTATCAACAAAAAATATCAGAAAGATGGACAGTGGCGGTTAATACCTAACAAAGTCGTGTACAAAGAGCTAGAACCCATTACAGATACTATGCGTAAGAGGAGACTAGGATTCTTTGGACATATCATGAGGATGCAGGACTCAAGACTTCTGAAACAACTAGTACAACACAATCTCGTCTCAAAAAATACCACAACAGGATGTAAATGGATCAGAGAAGTAAGAGAGGATCTGAAGGAAATAGGCCTTACAACAGAAGACACCAAAAATAAGATAAAATTGAATACAAAACTCAAGAATACAAACCTCCGCTTTACCCTTACACAAAACAAACCAACAACACGCACATTTTCAACTGAGGAAAGGGCACGAAGATCGGAGCGTCTGAAGAAGTACTGGGAGGACCGCAAAGCCCGAACAATCCCTTCAAAGAGACCTGAACGACGGACTGACTAAAGTGATCCTATGTGGTCATAAAAGAAGAAGAAGAAGAAGAATATCATTAAGACTGTGATGGCCTTGAGTGTAAACACAATCATCAAAAGGGGGATGTTTCTTCAATTCCCATAGTTTGAATCCAAGATGGTAAAATCACTGTCAGTTATTTAAAACGGAAGTGTGAACGTAATAAACATGTTAGAATGTATACGGTTGGTATATCTGAAAGTAGAAAAGAAAATGGAACTTCTTGTAGAGGCGTTGCTAATGATAAAACATATGTCAAAGCTAGCGGATGTCAGTAATTATGTTGGTAGTCGATTGGATCTAAAAGACAGTCAAGTTGATGTTATAACTCCGTTGAAACATTTGTTGGAAGAAATGATCAAGTTTTTCTGAAACAAAATGTTGAAGAAAGTTGGTTAAATAATACCCTACTGTACAAGAGACTTCCCGTACGTCAAAAATGCCTAAGGCAGTACTTACTCGTACGGTGCGTATTAAGTACGTCGGGCTGTTCCAGCAACGCTAGCTTGACTGAGCTTTCTACTTCTAGTATTATAACGGTGTGGCTGAGGCAGTGAAGGACATGGAAGGGGGGTAATGGTGGGTGCATCCTTGCGCGCATGTGTTGTTATTGGAGGGCTGTTACGAGCAAGATGGGCGGGCCTAACATTTGACGAGGTGGTGGAAGCTTTAGAACAAGAAGTTCTAAAAGTTTGCAGGATTGTATTATGTTTTGAATTCACCATGCCTAATAACTTTGGAGTTAGCTCATATAAAGGATTTTTTGCTTCCATGGTATCGTTAAGATTATGGTCTTTGTTATAGGCTTGGTCTAAAAAGATGTAAAGATTTTCTAATTCATTCATAAGTTTTCCTTTGCCTATACATTTTAGAGTAGTGAGATCTTTATCAATTGATGTAAACTGATGTCCTGTTTCACTCATGTGTGAGCTCATCGCTGAATATTTGTTGTGCTTTAAGGCATTGTAATGCTCTACATATCTCGTATAAAAGCTGCGCCCAGCCTGTCCAACATAACTAAATCCACACTGAGCACAAGTTAATCTGTAAATACCAGATCTCGAAAAACGGCTATTTTTATAATTGACTTTATTATGATTAAAAAATATACTTTGATTTGTATTTACTGTTCTGAAAGCAATATTAGTGTCGTATTTCTTCAGTGTGTTGGCGATCTGGTGGATGGCTGGGTTATTGTATGTAAACGTAGCGTAACTAGTTTTTTTAGGTTTATCAAGAATGAGATTCGTGGATAGTTTATATTTAACTTTATTGATTAACTGGTTAATCATTTCAACTTTGAACCCATTAAGCTTAGCCAAGTTCCTTATATAGATTAGTTCTATTTTTAAGTTGTTAGGGGAGAGTGGGATTTTTAAGGCTCTGTGTATTAAATTATAGAATGACGCTTGTTTTTGAGATTTAGGATGTAAAGAGGAAGTATTTATGGTTATAGGAGATTGTGTGGGTTTTCTGTAGATTTGAAAATCGAAAGTATTATTGGCGCGCGTGATCGTTATATCTAAAAAATTTAAGGACTGTTTAACTTCGTCTTCTTTAGTGAATTTTACATTAGGGTCAATTTTATTTAAATTCTCTAAAACTTCGTCGCTGTTAGTAACATTTTTGTCAATAACTGCAAAAGTGTCATCCACAAATCTTAGCCATAAACATATACCTTTTATATGTTCTTTGATTTTCGTGTATTCTGTTGAGTCCATGTAAATGTCAGCCAAGATGCCGGACAAAGGGTCACCCATGGCTAAGCCAGTCTGTTGATAAATCTTACCATTAAAGGAGAAAAAGTTGTTATTCAATACAAAATTCAGGATCTTCATAAATTCATCAATTTCCAGCTTACTCAGGCTGCTATGTTTTGAAATATTGTCATAGATAATTTTGACTGTTTCTTTAGTAGGTATATTTGGGTACATGTTTATGACATCATAGGAACACATTATATGGTTAGGTTGTAAGTCAAATTTACTTAAAATATGGCTTAGCCATGGGTGACCCTTTGTCCGGCATCGTGGCTGACATTTACATGGACTCAATAGAATACACGAAAATCAAAGAACATATAAAAGGTATATGTTTATGGCTACGATTTGTGGATGACACTTTTGCAGTTATTGACAAAAATGTTACTAACAGCGACGAAGTTTTAGAGAATTTAAATAAAATTGACCCTAATGTAAAATTCACTAAAGAAGACGAAGTTAAACAGTCCTTAAATTTTTTAGATATAACGATCACGCGCACCAATAATACTATCGATTTTCAAATCTACAGAAAACCCACACAATCTCCTATAACCATAAATAATTCCTCTTTATCCTAAATCTCAAAAACAAGCGTCATTCTATAATTTAATACACAGAGCCTTAAAAATCCCACTCTCCCCTAACAACTTAAAAATAGAACTAAACTATATAAGGAACTTGGCTAAGCTTAATGGGTTCAAAGTTGAAATGATCAACCAGTTAATCAATAAAGTTAAATATAAACTATCTACGAATCTCATTCCTGATAAACCTAAAAAAACTAGTTACGCTACGTTTACATACAATAACCCAGCCATCCACCAGATAGCCAACACACTGAAGAAATACGACACTAATATTGCTTTCAGAACAGTAAATACAAATCAAAGTATATTTTTTAATCATAATAAAGTCAATTATAAAAACAGCCGTTTTTCGAGATCTGGTATTTACAGATTAACTTGTGCTCAGTGTGGATTTATTTATGTTGGACAGACTGGGCGCAGCTTTTATACGAGATATGTAGAGCATTACAATGCCTTAAAGCACAACAAATATTCAGCGATGAGCTCACACATGAGTGAAACAGGACATCAGTTTACATCAATTGATAAAGATCTCACTACTCTAAAATGTATAGGCAAAGGAAAACTTATGAATGAATTAGAAAATCTTTACATCTTTTTAGACCAAGCCTATAACAAAGATCATAATCTTAACGATGCCACGGAAGCAAAAAATCCTTTATATGAGCTAACTCCAAAGTTATTAGGCATGGTGAATTCAAAACATAATACAATCCTGCAAACTTTTAGAACTTCTTGTTCTAAAGCTTCCACCACCTTGTCAAATGTTAGGCCCGCCCATCTTGCTCGTAACAGCCCTCCAATAACAACACATGCACGCAAGGATCCACCCACCATTACCCCCCTCCATGTCCTTCACTGCCTCAGCCACACCGTTATAATACTAGAAGTAGAAAGCTCAGTCAAGCTAGCGTTGCTAGAACAGCCCGACGTACTTAATACGCACCGTACGAGTAAGTACCGCCTTAGGCATTTTTGACGTACGGGAAGTCTCTTGTACAGTACGGTATTATTTAACCAACTTTCTTCAACATTTTGTTTCAGAAAAACTTGATCATTTCTTCCAACAAATGTTTCAATGGAGTTATAACATCAACTTGACTGTCTTTTAGATCCAATCGACTACCAACATAATTACTGACATCCGCTAGCTTTGACATACGTTTTATCATTAGCAACGCCTCTACAAGAAGTTCCATTTTCTTTTCTACTTTCAGATATACCAACCGTATACATTCTAACATGTTTATTACGTTCACACTTCCGTTTTAAATAACTGACAGTGATTTTACCATCTTGGATTCAAACTATGGGAATTGAAGAAACATCCCCCTTTTGATGATTGTGTTTACACTCAAGGCCATCACAGTCTTAATGATATTATAAAAAAAGGATCCATTTTAGTTTTAAACTCTCAAAATTCATGTTTAACCACGTTTTAATCTTCAAAAACAGTTAATTTACTCTCTTTTAACATACTTTGGTGCATTATTGTTGTTTTAGATGTTATTGTATAATGTTTTATGAAATCATTTTTCAACATTTTACCCTATAATTTATAAGATTAGAATGACTCCATATGTATTATTTTTAAGATTGATATAGGCTGATGATGCCCGTAAAGGAGGGTGAAACATGTACCATTGACTTTTATGTATTATGTATAAAAATTTTAACCATATGAAATAGTGGATCATATTGTATTGTATTGAACAGGTGGACTTAAAATATTGTAATAATATTTGAGACACACCACATACTAGCCAAAAATGACAGATTTTTTATCTAATGAAAAAATGTGTTACTTAAGGTCGAACCCAGAACTTTCAAGGTTTTAACTTGAACGAAAAAGAATATCATGACCTTTTTAAAGTGTTCACAGTGTTGACTTGTGACTATCAGGATTTTAACTTGTGATGAAAAGAAGTTTAATCTTTCATTTTAGCTGTAACTTGTATTATTTTAACTATGTCTTATACACATGTATAATGCCTTTTCCCAAAATTGGCTGAAGAAGATGCATATCAGCATCAAAACTAGTACTAAGTAAAATGTTGTAATCAGCATAACCTATTTTGTATTGAAAAGGTTTACTTCTCTGTTATTCTCAGTTCAATACGGACACAAGATGAAATTCTTAAATTTAAATAAAGGAGTAGACAGATGTGTTTATGTTTTGTAGATCTAGAAAAAGCATATGACAGGGTACGGAGGGAAAAGATGTTTACCATGCTGGGGGACTATTAAAATCAATCAAAGGCATTTATGTTGACAATTCGCTTCAGTGAGAGTTGATGGTAGAATGAGTTCTTGGTTCAGGGTACTTACAGGGGTTAAACAAGGCTGTAATCTTTCACCTTTGCTGTTCGTAGTTTAAATGGATCATCTGCTGAAAGGTATAAAGTGGCAGGGAGGGATTCAGTTAGGTGGAAATGTAGTAAGCAGTCTGGTCTATGCTGATGACTTGGTCTTAATGGCAGATTGTGCCGAAAGCCTGCAGTCTAACATCTTGGAATGGAACTTGAAAATAGGTGCAATGAGTATGGTATGAAAATAAGCCTTTCGAAGACTAAATTGATGTCAGTAGGTAAGAAATTAACAGAATTGAATGTCAAATTGGTGATGCAAAGCTGGAACAGGTATATAATTTCAAGTATTTCAGTTGTGTGTTATCCCAGGATGGTAATATAGTAAGTGAGATTGAATCAAGCTGTAGTAAAGCTAATGCAGCGAGCTCGCAGTTGCGATCAACGGTATTCTGTAAGAAGGAAGTCAGCTCCTGGACGAAACTATCTTTAAATCGGTCTGTTTTCAGACCAACTTTGCCTTACAGGAGCGAAAGCTGGGATATCTTGTTCATAAGTTAGAAGTAACAGACATGAAAGTAGCGTGAATGATTGCTGGTACAAACAGGTGGGAACAATGGCAGGAAGGTAATCGGAATGAGGAGATAAAGGCTAAGTTAGGAATGAACTCAATGGATGAAGCTGTACACATAAACCGGCTTCAGTGGTGGGGTCATGTGAGGCGAATGGAGGAGGATAGGTTACCTAGGAGAACAATGGAGTCCGTTATGGTGGGTAAGAGAAGTAGAGGGAGACCAAGACGATGGTGGTTAGACTCAGTTTCTAATGATTTAAAGATAAGAGGTATAGAACTAAATGAGGTCACAAGCACTAGTTGCAAATAGAGGATTGTGGCAATGTTTAGTAAATTCACAGAGGCTTGCAGACTGAATGCTGAAAGTCATAACGATCTATGATGATGTATGTCATGTATGTAAAATATTAAATTGAGAAACATACAAGACCTTGAGTTCTCTTTTTGAGTGACTATACATAATCATACCAATATAGTTGGTCCGTTATTGGACTTTATAAATTTTCCAGCTAACTAATTCCTGGTTGCCAGTGTTTTGCCCCAGTGTGCTAAGTTGGGCTCATCAGTTGGTAAATAGCATACCTACCAAGACGCATGGCTAGTGCATACCATGGAGGCCACTGCATAGGCTACTTGGAGTCACAGGCATTGCCAATGCACTATAATACTAGATTGGAACTTGAAAATAAGTGCAAAGAGTATGGTATAAAAATTACCCTTTTGAAGAGTAAACTGATGTCAGTAGGTAAGGAATTCAACAGAATTGAATGCCAGATTGGGGATACAAAGCTGGAACAGGTAGATAATTTCAAGTATTTAGGTTGTGTGTTCTCCCAGGATGGTAATATAGTAAGTGACATTGAATCAAGTTGTAGTAAAGCTAATGTCGTGAGCTCGCAGTTGCGATCAACAGTATTCTGTAAGAAGGAAGTCAGCTCCTGGACGAAACTATCTTTAGGTCGGTCTGTTTTCAGACCAACTTTGCTCTCTTATCAGTGAGAGAAATGACATGTCTCATTTAGTGAAATCTCTTCAAAGTCTGGAGTGTATGAAGTTCTAGCAATGGTTACTCATTCAGAACAAATATTTCAGGTTCCCTATGGAAATCAACATCTATATCATATACATAATCAGTCAACACACCAACATAGCCAAAATAACCACTACTCCACTACTCACGATGGCCCTTTTTTTTCAATTATTATAGAAAGAACAGAAATAACAAAAGCTTTATATCCAATGGTAAATGGAAGGCTAATATCACAACCCAGTATTTTCAAACTTTTTTTTCGGCAAGACGTGTGATGATCTTAACTAATTTCGGGTCGCTGAACACAAATCTGTTGTCCATTTCTACATATCATGTCACGTTTTCTCATAATAGGTATATGAAAATAAGAGATAGACCTGAATATTGCATATAATAAGTACTGAAAAATGTTGATAATTTTGGAAATATTTATAATTTTTTGTATTATTATATATATATTGAAATAGTTGAATATTGTCTTGAATCATTATATACAATGAATAATTTTTGAGTCTAGAATTACAATGAAATATTTAGCATTTATTGTAATATAATACTGATTTACACAAAAACACATAAACAAACAACTCTGAGGTAATGAAAGCAATTTATGTTGACAGTTAAATGTGATTTACAAGCAAACAATGTAACTTTTATTCAGTATCTTTATGAATTCACAAATGTGAACAAAATAAACTTTAACAGTCCTAGATGTCCCCTTGGAATGAACACTTGGCTGTCCAGCGTCTGACTGCATCAAGTTTGTCTTCTCTTTTCAAACACCAACTAGTCGGCCATCATTGGTTCATCCCGCCTCCCCTGATATCTTCTTTCTGCCTCCTTGATGTCCTGGTGGAACCTCTCTCCCATCACTTCACTAACAGCCCCAAGATTTTCCGGAAAGTGATCAAGATGAGAATGAAGGAAGTGCAGTTTCAGACTCATTCTACACCCCAACTCTTTCATATCATCCAGCATTGTTTTCACTATTGTTTCATATTGTTCATCCTTTACATTTCCTAGGAACTTCGTTATGACATCTCTTATTGAATTCCATGCAGCAAGTTCCACGGCATTCATCGTCTGTTCAAAGTTTCTGTCTTTCAGAAGCTTTCTAATTTGTGGTCCATTAAAAATCAATAGCATTACTCTTCAATTTAAATCACACACATGGGTTATAGAAGATGAGAAGGGATGCCTAATTGGAGATAGAAAAGAAGCACTAGAGAGGTGGAAACAATACTGTGAAAAGCTGTACTCTGGAAGAAATGATGATGTAGCAGTCCAGCAACCAGGAGAGCCTTCTGCACTGGAAACTTTCATTCTACAAAGCAAAATCCAAGAACGCCATTAAACGTTTGAAAAGAAACAAATCCACTGGACTGGATGGTATTTCTGGAGAGATGCTTAAAGAAATGGGTGAAGAAGGCTTGTACGTGATGCACTCATTGCGTAATAGGACATGGACGACGAAAGAATGGCCAAAAGATTGGACAAGCTCCATCTTAATCCCCTTGCACAAAAAAGGGTCAGTCAGGAAGTGTTCCAACTATTGTACAATTGCTCTGATATCTCATGCAAGTAAGATTTTATTGTACATCATAAACCAGTGCCTCAAGTATTACATAATGCCTCACATATCCACTGAGCAAGCAGGATTTGTTGCAGGAAAAGGAACACGGAACAGATTTTTAATATGAGGCAAATAATTGAAAAATCTTGTGAGTTCTGTGTTCCTGTGCTAATATGCTTCCTTGACTACAAGAAAGCTTTTGATTGTGTTGTCTGGAATAAACTTTGGCAGGTTCTTGGTGAATTTTGCATTCCACAACATCTAATACCATTACTGAAAAGTCTGTATGGGAACAACATTGCAACTGTAAAGGTAGATGGCAACATTTCAGATATTTTTCAGTATTTCGCAGGGTGTCCGACAAGGCTGCATATTATTACCTATTCTATATAACATCTATGCTGAATATGTGATGAAAAAAAGCCCTCAATGACTGGACTGGAGGCATATAAATTTGTGGACGAAAAACCAGTAACCTGTGCTTTGCTGATGACATCACTCTCCTTGCCAGCAGTGAAGATGAACTTGCAGAATTACTAGCAAGGATAAAAGATGCAAGTTTAGAATGTGGGCTAGAGATCAACCTGAGCAAGTCCAAACTAACGGTAATTAACAGAGCAGCACAGATCCAGCTGACAGGTCGATTAAGGCAACTGGAAATGGTAAATGGCTTTATATACCTTGGGTCGACCATCTGTGATACTGCAAGTTCTGACAAAGAGTTTAGGAGACGTATCACCTGAGGGCGTGTTGCCATGAGCAAATTCACAAAAATATGGCAGAGCAGAGCAATAACAGTACAAAGATTAGACTAGTTGATTCTCTTGTGTTTTCTGTCTTCCTTTATGATTCCAAGACCTGGACCCTCAAGGCAAGAGATAAGTAGGCCTACCATATTGACGCCTTTCAGATGTGGTGTTTGAGAAGGATTCTCCATCTACCTTGGACGGAAAGAAGAACTAACGCATCTATTATTCAAGAACTGAATATCTCCAAATGTCTCTCTTCTTGTGTCAGAAGGAGAATCGTCCAATTCTTCGGACATATTGTAAGAAGGGATAGTGAAAATCTGGAGAAGTGTATCAAGGAAGGCAAAGTTGTCAGCAGAAGACCATGAGGAAGGGCATTGAGCAGGTGGATTGATCACGTTCTGCGTACCACCGGTCTGACTCTTCAGTAGGCTTCAGTAACCTTTTCATTGCTGAGATAAATTCTCTTTTGTAAAAGCCCTGTGCTGAATTATTTCAAATAATTAACTTCAATAGGTGTACATAAAAGTCGGAAATAAGATGGGAAAAACCAGAGGGTTCTCGCCTGCTTGTCATATATTTTTATACTAAATATGGAAGGTCCTAAACTGATTTTTCTAACACAAAATTAACTATATGTTGCGCAGGAAATTCAAGGTTGTCCAACATAAAAGGCTAACAATTGAACAAAAATCAAACTAATAATTAAAAATAACAGTAAAAAGCTCAACTTACATGTTTCAGTGGCTACAGGTGGTCCTAGCTGTCGACTTCCAAGCACTGATATATAACTAAACTGAAGGCAATAACTTCAGGGGTGTCTAAAATGAGTAAAAATGTATCTAAATTTTACGGTAAAATATTAGTCAAGATAAAACGCTGAGAATGCATTAAAAACTCCTATACATCTTGGTTTGATATCAAAATAAAAAATGGTCCAGACCAGTTAATCAAGGGTTGTACAAAACTGACAATTTCAAAACTGTGGGTACCCTACATTTTTTTCAAATCGCATGTCTTCTTTGGAAGTGTTCATTTGCACGAAACAACTTCATCTCCTTCAGTACCTTACTAGGGTATGGTAGTTTCTGAAGCAGGGTTGTACACAGAGTCCAATGTCACATTTTTCACACATATATCTACTTTCTTTCCTCTTTTTCCCATCAAGCGTGGTGTTTGAACACACATGGCAGTACCTGGCAGGAAATCTCTTCTTCGGGGCGGGTGGTACAGGGGAAGGAAAATGTCTCTCTGTCAGTCTAAGCGGTTTGTCCCCGGCTGGTTGGACAACTTCTGTACTTGCATTATAATCGGTATCATCACTATCATCATTATTCTCAAAATCACTAAAATCGGAATATTCATCTTCTGCTTCTAATGTGGATAGCACTCTTACAACCTCAGATTCGGTAAGATCAGGCGCTTTACTGGCTGTCGACATACTGTAGCTTACTCATCCCTGACGCAGGCCTCACTGCTAGCTTGCATGCTGGGCATACTGCAGAGCAGCTCGTAAAGCAGAGTGTCGTATTTATCTCAATAACTCATGAATGGATCAACAGATTGTCATTTTGTAAGCTCCTATCTACTGCAGAGAGATGCGTGTATCCGCTCACAGAGTTTGAATGACTTCTTATGTCAACATTGGGAGTATTGCGTTGATAAAGTCAGAAGAATGTCACGTTCGCAATATTACGGGTGCAGCAGAGCAGCGGTCACTCTCCGCACTCGCAATATTGCGAGCGCAGCAATGTAAAGGTTAAGAGAAGCTGAACATCGTCAAAGTTGGCACCGCTTAATCAAGAATATTGTGTGAATTTGAATGGGGTCATGACGCTCAGCAATGAGTTTCATGACTTATGATGATGAAAAATGCCTACCTTGACTTTTGCATCAGTTAAATGTGGAAATTTGCTTGCAATGTGCAAGGTCAGATCATCTTCCTTCTTGAAATACTTCCTGAACTCCTTATCTCTATGTCTATACCAAGAAAAGGTAGTTCCAGGCGCAAGAAGGTTTTTTTCTTTCAAACATGACTCTAGCAGTTCACTTTTTCCTTCGTGAGACCAAGGTCTCATATCAGATCACTCAACTCTGACTGTTTAAACAATTGTGGACCTACTGCATCTGCGACAGGTGAAAAATTCATATCAACTTGCTCGTTATCAGAATTTGAGGAACTGTCAGAGTCAGGTAAACAGGAAGGAGGAGAAGGTACTGGAATATCCGGTCCATGAGGAACAGGTCTCTTCGCCGACTTTAAATTCGGGTACACAATACTCTCCTTATAGACATGATACTGTATAGGCTTTTGGGCTTATGCCGTATCCAGAAAATAAGGTGAAATTCTTTACGTTTCGCAGAGAACTGTGTAGAGGGGAGCTGCATATACCACTTTTACTGCACATCAACTTTCCTGCCATTCTTAAATCTCTGGCAGTATGGTACCGGGAATCAAACTCAGGCCCCCGAGAATGGCATCTAACTGTGCTAACCATTACGCTGACGGACATTCTTAACTATAAAAAGCAGACATACATGAGGGTCGAGTCATAAGTCATGACAACTATTTTTTTTCTCGTGAACAGGTGACAACACGGAAAATCTAAGATATGCATTTGGAAATATAGGGCATAGCCAGAGGAATTCAAAATGTAATGGCAATCAATGTTCAAACCCACAAAACTGATCAACAATAACATTACAATGAAAGTTGTTCGCTTTGTCTCTTCTGTTGCCACTTATCTTCCCTAGATGGTATTATTACTGCAATTGCAAAAAAATGCCTATCAACAAGAAGATGACATTACTACTGCAACTACAAAAAAATAACTATCAACAATGTGTATATAATAGCTAGTACTTCCTTAACAGACTTGGCATCAGTGCTTTCATGACTGACTTCTGGGGAAGAACATTTCCATAACTGTAATTTATTATTATTTAGCACCTAAGATCTGGAAAATTAAAATCATGACCATCAGAACTAACAGTCTTTCACTAAAACTCACCTATCATAAGAGATGTTAACTGAGTACCCTCCATTTGCAGGTGTCCACGACAATGGCTGTCCTGCAGTATCAAAGGTCACAGTAAGTAAAGACTGATGATCACGGTCATAGAATGTCTCTCGGCCATTAGCTTGATCAAATTCAATCCCTAGAACTCTTGAATGATTGACCTGTAAAGAGAATTACCAACATGAATATGTTTCTGAATAGATCTAGGCCTAGATAAAGTGCTGTGGCTATTATTTATAATTCAAACTGAGTTAAAATGTACAAATTTTCTCCTCATATTTCTGTATTTTGCTAATTGAAATATTATCATTGATTTTTTATTTTCTCAGTCATTTTCAAATAAATGTTAATTTACTTTACTGGAGGTAATATTCTTTTACATACTATATATTCTGAGAGCCAGAATACCAGCAGCTATGGAACAGAATGGGTATCTCAGAAAAATTCTGAGCCATGGTCCTCCTTGTGCTCAGGCAGCTAAGACTATACAATCCCCAGGGAGATCGTAAACGATTAGAGGAAACATTCTTGCTGGGACTATGTGTAAGTAGGGTAGCATCCCACTTCATAGAAATTCACTAAGCTCAGAATGTTTTAAGCAAGCCTTGTACCTGTGAGAGAGATGGACAGACCAAGGACTCTGTGGAAACAACTTGGTCAACTAAAATGGAATTTGATGGGTGCTATCTATATTAATGAGGCTTATGGAAGAAAGAAAGAAAGAAAGAAAGAAAGAAAGAAAGAAAGAAAGATAGAAAAAGAAAAACTGGTTGAGTCAGCATAGAGGATGCATCTGGATGTGTTAGGAGTTGTTGATGTTCAGACAGGGAAAGACCACTAAGAAAGAGACAAGAGATTAGAAGGTTTTCTTAGCAGATGTGAAAAGGGGAAGACCAGAGTGTGGGGTAGAACCGCTCATCAGGAACACCACAGCAGGAAACATAGGTTCTATTAGGTACATAAATGAGCGAATGATGTGGAGAGATTTAACATTTGGAGGAATTAGGATGATTGCCTCAGTTTATTCACCATTTGAGAGAGTAGATGAGGATGAAGTAGGCAAGTTTTATGGAGCACTGAGTGACATCATAACCAGCATCAACAAGGATAGGATAATCCTCATGGGCGACTGGAATGCGAGAACAGGAAACAAAACTGAAGGATATGAGAAGGTGATAGGTAAATGTGGGAAAGATATGGAAGCAAATAGGAATGGGAAACATTTACTGGACTTATGCATTAGTATGGGATTAACAGTTGCAAATTCATTCTTCAACCGTAAGGCCAAATAACTTTGAATTCAGAAAATCTACAAGAAATGTACGACTTTTCCAGGGATTTTTCGATAATACAGATCACTATTTGATCTACAGTGAACTAAGTGTCACTAGCCCTAGGATATAAATTAAGTTACTCTGCAGAAGGATAAGGATAGATAATCACCACGATGAGGAAATTAGACATAAGTGCATGGATATGATCAGTGAAAAGTTCCAAAGAATAAGAACAGCCAGCAAGATAGAACAGAATATGAGAATGAAATGGGACCTCATGGATATAGTGGAAGAAATATAGAAGGTGAACATTTCCTTGACTTCTATATGTGGAATGGGTTGTTGGTGAAAAAAACAGTTGGTTCAAGAAGAGACAGAGGCATAAGATAACATGATACAGTTGGGATGGACTACAAAAGACTGTAATTGATTATGTCATCTCAGATGAAGAAAAGAGCAGAATTGTAACAAATGTCAGAGTAATACCCAGCGAGAGCCTTAACAGTGACCACCGTTTATTAGTAACAGACATGAGAAACTTCTATGTGCCAAAAGTACAGAACAGGAAAATGCCAAAAATCACAGTATGTGAACTCCAGAAGACAGATAAGAGAACTGAGTATCAGAATTGGATAAAAACACTGTTAGAAAAAGATGAAAGGAAAAATGAGAGGCAGAATGGACCAGACTAAGGTAGACATTATTTAAGGAAGAATCTGAAGTTTGTGGAAAGATAAGTATGAAAACAAGGGAGAAGGAAACACCTTGGTGGAATGAAAGAGTGAGAGCAGCAATCAGAAAAGAAATCACTTGCGGAAAGAAAGGGATCAGAAGAAAAATAAACCAGATCTTACTAGAGATAAGGCAAAGATCAGAAACCTCGAACAAATATACTGAAACAAGAAACTGGACCTTAAAAGAACAGTTACAGAAAAAAAAAAGACCAAGGCATGGTATATATTCACTCAGAAACGGGGAGGAGGACAGGAGAGGCAATAAGAAACTACTGTATAGTGTCATCAGAGGTAAAAGGAAAAATGAATACCATAAAGGCACTTGAAGATGAAAATGGAAATCTGGTTAGCACAAAAAGTGACATGAGAAAAGCCATGAAGAACTATTTTGACCACCTACTGAATAGACCAGTTCAAGAACAAAATAGAGAACCAGAAATCCAAGCCTACAATGAGGAACCTCCCATCACCTGGACAGAAATAGAAACAGCCTTAAAATCTATGCTGAAAGTAAAAATCTACAGGAGCAGATGAAGTGAATATGAACATGATAAAGGCAGCAGGCATCCAGGGCATACAATGGCTCCACACAGTACTAAATGTTGTATGGACAGACAACAAAATACCTGCAGATTGGAGCAAGAGCATTATAATTCCCCTGTTGAAGAAAAGCAGCAGACGGAAACCCACCAACTATGGAGGAATAACCCTGCTGTCACTAGGGATAAAAATTCTAGAGAAGCTCATAGAAAGGAGATTGAGAACCATCAATGAACCAGAGTTAGAGGAGGAGCAATATGGATTCAGAAGTAACAGATCAACAATGGATCTAATTTTTAGCACCTGCATGTTGATGGTAAAGTATTGGGAGAAAGGCAAGAACCTGGTCATTGTATTCCTGGATATAGAAAAGGACTATGATAGTGTTATAAGAGATAAGATCTGGGAGTGCCTGAGGAAAAGAAATGTGCCTGAAGGACTGATAAGGAAAATCCAGATGTTGTACAAAGACTGTACTAGCTGTGTACAAATTGGGGAAGGTCGATCATCATGTTTTGAGACCAAGAGTGGAGATCAACAAGGAAGTCCACTGTCCCTACTACTGTTCATCACTGTTATGGACAATATAATGAAAAACGTCAAGGAAAAGTTAGGTGAACTGAATGCAGTGGCCTTTGCTGATGATATCATGATTTGGGGTGAAACAGAAGAGGAAGTACAGACCAGACTCAACGTATGGAAATCCCAGTTCCAGGAATATAACCTTAACATCAGTGAGACCAAGACAGTGGTGATGGCAGTCAACAGAGATGGGCGTCCAGCAAGTGTAAAACTACGAGACCACCAGCTAGAGTGTGTGGATAGTTTTCCTACCTTGAAAGGGTAATCTCCAGTGATAATTTGGTCAGAAAAGATTACAAACAGAGTGCAAAAGAGATCAGAATTCTACCATCAAGTAAGGACACTTTTATGGGATGACATGATTCCAAAACCGGCCAAACTGATGATGTTTAACAGCTATTTCATACCAATATTGACCTATGGTATTGAAGCGTGCACCCTCACAAAAAGAGATTCATCAAGACTGCAAGTATCAGAGATGAAATTTCTTAAATCCACCATCCAGAGGACCAAGATGGACAAGTTAAGAAATGAGGAGGTGAGGAAAGAAGCCAGAATAAAGACATCCCTATTAGACTGAAATGGCACATCCAGACTACGGTGGTACGGGCATGTGGTGGGGATGGAGCCTACAAGAACAACCAGAATCAATTTGAAAAGACAGGTGGAGTGGAAAAGACCTGCAAGAAGACCTAAAACCCGATGGATGGACATGATTAAGGTTAATCTAGTTACCTGAGGATGGACAGTGGATGGTAAGTTGTATATGGACAGGACAAAGTGGAAGAGGCTCAGTAACAGAACCCGGGAAACTGAAACTGTACAATGATAATGATGATGATCCATGCTGAGAGTTCTTCCAACTAATCTGCATTCATTTTCTTAGATAAAAAAAATGGAGAATATTGTTTGCTTGAACATTGAACATATTTGTTTCTTTTCTTTTTTTAATCTTTCTTGCATATACCTTTGGTAATTATCTATCCTCTGTATCTTGCCCAGGGCATTTTTTCCTCTCAAAGGGAGATATAACATCATTCTAATAATACACTATGCATGTGTCTTCAGGATCTTTGCCTATGTAAGTATTTTATTTTTTAAATAATATGGCCCCAGCTACAGGGGTTACAGACCTTCTGAAGTGGTTCTACATATGCAGCCAGAATAATAATTTTGATGTTCCTTTAATCTGCCAGATGACAGAGAAACTGGAACTGTCTTGGGGATCTATGCCTGAGTTTTAATTTTATTGGGTAAGAACCAAATGCATCGCCGCAGATCTTTAACAAGCTGACATCATGACACATGGAGTGCCGAATGGACTTATTATCATGCTTCAAAAATTTATCTCTGCTGGGTTTGACCCCACGATCTTGAGATCCAGACACAGGTACTGTACTACTAATACACAGAGGGGCAAATACAAATACAACTGACAAATATATGAGTGAATGAAAATCAGCTGTAACTGTAAGAAAAATGTCCCTACCCACAGCTCCCTTTGGAGAGTCTGTTCTGAAGCTCCAACATCTCCAACCAGAGTGTAAGTCCACTGCATACCATTCACCAGTCCGTCTCCTAGAGTGAGAACCTGCTGACTCCACATGGGCAGCATCTCGGCTTCTACCGGCAATGCTAGCTCTAAAAGTGGGTGTCGTGCAAGAGCTGAGCATTGCAAATTTCCTCCAAATGACCAGTGCATAGAGAATGAACCATTCGGGAAGCTCAATGCTTCACTAACTGCAGAACCTACAATGTTAGAAAATTCACATATTAATCTTAACTTAATTTGTTGTCAAATGTAATGGAATAAATACAGTGTGTGCCAAAACAAACAGAAGTAAAGATTTCCCTTATAACAAAGTTTTATCCAATATGAACAAAACAGACAATACTGAGTTGTAATGATATATGGAAGTCACTCCTAAAGTTTTATTGAGAACAGTACCTTGTTGCATTACACGCAGTACACACAGATTCTCAAATGTATACCTAAAGAGTGGTTGCTTCATACCTCTTTAAACATTAAAACCTTGATGAAGTAATTAAAATTGTTACAAGTCAAAAAGTTTTTAAAAATTATTTACTTCACTACACATTTCAGAGACTTTGTTCCAGTGGTCAAGTGGTGAAACTTTCTGATGAAGGAGCAAAGTCAATCAATCACCACTGATCTGTATTTAGGGCAGTCACCCAGGTGGCAGATTCCCTGTCTGTTATTTACTTAGTCTTTTCTTAGGTAATTTCAAAGAATTTAGAAATTTATCGAACATTTCCCTTGGTATACTATTCCAATCCCTAACTCCTTTTCCTATAAGTGAATAGGCTATATGCCCCAATTTGAAGTCCAGCTTTATATTGTGATCATTCCTACTTTTAAAAACACCACTAAAACTAATCCATCGACTAATGTTATTCAACACCATCTCTCCATTGACAGCTCATAACACAGAGATGCCAACTTTCAAGAAAGGCAATTCGTAACGCAGCCATTTGGGCACAATGGGTGTGGGGGGGTATGCCGTAGAATTTTTTTTCGAGATCTTACTAACTTACATATCATTGAAAAATCAATGAACACCATACAGTTCAACCAGATATTCAAAGACTGGCATATAAAGAGTGCATGATTCTTATCTGCTAAAGTAACAGGTGATCTGCAGTACATATCTGAGTGGAGGTTGAAAGATCATTTCTTTTGTTGAGTACTGTAGTTGCTTCCTTAGCAGCTTGTACTTGCTGTTTGGTAAATGTACACAGGTGACATGCTTTTCCTTTTGATATCATGTGCATCCTCTGCACTAACAGAGCACTTAACAGTTTGGTGTTCATATTAGCACGGAACTCAGTCTTCTCCTTCCCCACCATGCGCAACTGAAAAATTGTGGCTACACACACTATAAAACACGTGTGAATTAGATTTTGAGGAACACAGTAAATAGGACCACTCTTTCGAGTACTCCTCCCTAAACTTTTGAACTACTTTTGGTTTATTACTAGCGTCACTAATCACGGTAACGTCACCACACATATTTTCCTGCACAAGAAATTGCTTCATTATTTCAAACCTTTCGCATTTTGTAACACATGATTAGCATATATCCTAGAAGAGCAATATATGTAAATTTGACAACCAAAATCGCAATGAATACTTCTTCAACAGTCACACACACAGTATCCACAATGAAACGAAGTTTGTAACCACTCTGCCACCAGAACAAAGACAAAAGATCTCACACTCTTGCATGGAAGTCTGGCAATGTGACGAACAAAGACAACAACTCCGCAGGATATACCACTTCACAGGTGCCTACTTTTCCTGTACTGGAAGCACACACTGCATTCAGCATGTGAAAACTCAAAATAGTCTTAAATGAGGGACAGGAAAGGGGTACAAATTATTACTGAGAAATCTGAAAATAATATTCTGAGAATTCAAACTGTAATGGCATTCCTTATGCATCCTTTTGAACACTTCATACACTTAGATTAAAAAATCAACAAAAAATCGTAACTTGTGGTGTGTGATTCATAAAGGCGTAACTGTGATGGGTAATTCGTAATTATTATGATTGAATCATAATAGTTGGCATCTCTGATAACATACCACGTAGTCAAGCAGCTTGTCTTCTTTCTCCAAAGCCTCCCCAGCCCAAACATAGCAACATATTTCTAACACACTCTTTTGTCAGAAATCAACCAGAACAAAATAACAGGTCTTTCCAGAGACTTACATGCCCTCTCTTTCAGATCCTTCATACAACCCCTAAATACCCTCATAACCATGTGAAGAGATCTGTAACCTTTAATTAGAATCCAGTTTCTGTGATTACCCCAATGAAGATCTTTCCTTGTATTAGCACCTACTTACTTACAGTGATCCCCATAAGGAACTTTCACCCCATCAACGCAGCCTGAAGATGGTTTTCCGTGGTTTCCCATTTTCACACCAGGCAAATCCTGGAGCTGTACCTTAATTAAGGCCACGGCCGCTTCCTTCCCACTCCTAGCCCTTTCCTGTCCCATCGTCGCCATAAGACCAATCTGTGTCAGTGCGACGTAAAGCAACTAGAAAAAAAAAATTAAATAAAAAAAAGTATTTTCTGCAATTTTCTAAATATTCGTAAAACTTTATTTTTCAATCTATAGCACAGCTCATTTTTCTTACTAAGAAGCAGTTAATTAATATCTTTCATACTTCGTTGTGCCTGATTTAAACAATCCTTTGAAAGACAACAGTAAAAACTTGTTTCAGAACATAGCCTAACATAAACTTGCACCATGTTAAAATACAACAATGTAGGCATGGTGCTTGACAGAAATCTGGGATATACATTATTGAAAAGTGTGTCAGAAGTTTTGAATGGGTGAAATTGCAGACCTACCAGAAGGATTTAATCCTGTTAGGGTTTCACTGTTCAAGTACATTCCATCAATTCAGCAAACGTTGAAAGATCATTCTCTGCATTCATACTAATCTTGTACAGCAAAAACCATAAACTTCCACCACAACATTGGGAAATGTTAGTTATTTACTGTGCACAAAATTATGGCAGAAACAACAGTGAGAATGACAATTATGCGAAAATAAATTTGTCGTTGCATTGATCAGCTACACTGGCAGAAAAAAAATATCCAAACACCATAAAATAAGGAATGTAGAATATGGAAGTTTCGGCAACATATTGGTCGAGGTAACATATTTAATTGATTAAAGGTACAAGACTGCAAGTTAATATCCATATGAGGAAAGCCATCACAAATGTGCCATGCTGGTCATTAATAACTGGTGTAATCGCCTGATTGTTGAATGCAGGCATACAAACGTGCATGCATTGTGTCGTACAGGTGCTGGATGTCAGCTTGTGGGATGGAGTTCCATGCTTGGTCGGGCAATACAGGGATGGTTAATACCGGTTGTGGATGACGCTGGAGTTGTCGCCCAATGAGGTCCCATACATGCTCAATTAGGGACAGATCAGGGTATCGAGCAGGCCAAGTCAACATGTCGACACTCTATAGAGCACATTGGGTTACAACAGCGGCACGGGAGCATGCATTATCCTGTTGGAAAACATCCTAGGGAATGCTGTTCATGTATGGCAGCACAGTAGGTCGAATCACCAGACAGACATACACATCTGCAGTCAGGGTGCTTGGGATAACCACGAGAGTGCTCCTGCAGTCATAGGAAATTGCTCCTCAGACCAGAACTCCTGGTGTAGGTCCAGTGTGTTGACGCCACAGACAGGTGGAATGCAGGTGCTCACTTGGCCTCCTCCTAATCCACAGCCATCACTGGCACCAAAGCAGAACCGGCTTTCATCGGAAAACACAACAGACCTCCACTCCATCCACCTATGAGCTCTCGCTTGACACCACTGAAGTCACAGACAGTGGTGGTTTGGGGTAAATGAAATGCAGGGCATCTGGCTCGGAGCTGTCCTTCAAGTAACCAATTTTGAATAGTTCGTTGCGTCACTGTGGTGCCAACTGCTGCTTGAATTGCTGCTGCAAACGCAGTCTGCTGTGCCACAGCCATGCGCTGAATACGGGGGTCCTCCCTCTTGGTGCCAAGGGGACGTCCGGAGCCCAGCCTTCTTGCGAGTGTACCTTCTCGTGACCACTGCTGCCTGCATGCATGCATGCACAGTGAAGACATTCTTGCCAAGTAGTTCTGCTATAGCGCGGAAGGAAAATCCACCTTCACATAGCATAGGAAAATCAAAAGGAGGATGATATTGTTCCTACAGTTATCGAAATTATACATGTCTGTACACTCACAGTCGCTCTGGCCAATCTCACAGGTAACTAATGCTCTCGTACAGTACGGCCCATATTTAAAGAAAATCTGATGTGCAACATCATGGGGCCGTTACAAGCGCCATGCTAATGCGATTTGTGGGAAATATGAATCAACATAAACATCATCTTTCAGATGTACAAACACGCTTACTAACGATCATTAAACTAGCACAACCCCTTCTTGGTGTTTGGATATATTTTATGCCAATGTATTTGCCACTTTTAGTGATTTCATCTCAACTAGATTTAAACTACTACACACGAATGCTACATTATATTTTCTTGCATGCTCTATTAAAAAAAAATCCAAAAAGCATAAAAGTAGTTAGTGGGAGTTAAAATAAATAACATTATATAAATATAAAGACACTGTATTGCAGTGTTTCTACTTGTACAATATTCCTTCATAGGTATATTTAATTTCATTGCACCTATTTTAAAACAATAAGAATCTATTTAGGTGCCAAATTTTTTTTTGGGGGGGGGGGCTAAAGGTCCAATGTCTAGTGATGACTGAGGAAATGATCATGTGATGCTTGTAACTTTCAGTTCTGTCTGTTTTGGTGCATATCACAAAGTATGTTTTAGTAATATAACTAGTTGGTAACAATGCATATTTATTTTAAAATTTAAAGTTTTCACGTCTTACATTCTCAATTGAGTTATCGTTTTGGGTTATGAAATGTATTACCATCCTGTAACATGTCAGAATTGTCAAAACAGAGTCTATCATGAAAATTATGTTCCACTTTTAAAGTGACTACGATGAAAACGGAAATATACACTTAAGGATTTTTGTATCCCAGGAGTGTACATACTGAACTGCGTATCACACTCTCATAGTCTTAATAGTATTAAAATTAGTACACAATAAAAATGTATAAAACATCAGCATCAGGTAGAACTGATAAAAAATCAAGTTCTTCTGTTCATTTATCCATATGAAGTTAAGATTGTAATGCATATGAAGCATGTTTTTCAGAATTAGGTTTACATGCCTAAAACTAACATTTTGACAAGTTGCTGTTTGCATCTAACATATTTACAGAAAATTAAAACCTCCTATCTTAATAAATTCAAAAGGGCAGTACAGGTTTCAGGACATTTTTTTTAATGTGTGATGCATGGAACAAAAAATGACAATACTCTGGTGCTGTGCAGAACAAACAATTCTGCATTTGATTTAATTTAAAATTAATGGCATGCAATAATAAAATTGCAACATAGTTTTGAAGCCTATTACTAAAGTAATTTTTTTCAGAATATAAAAGAAATTCATGAACTGTGTGATGAATGGGATGTAGAAAAAGGAGAATATTATGGTACTTGTAGTATCTTATTTGGCATGTCCATATGGATGAAATAACTTTTCTTGTGTTTTAATAATATATAAATGAAAAAATATGACTATGAATACCTCAACTTCTATGGATGTTTAAAGATAAAGTACAAATTAACATTTCTTCACCTTCATGTGAACTGAAATTTTGTTAACAAATTCCGTCTATAGAATGATAAAAATTATAAGTAAAGTATCTTTTCTTTTTCCAAATTTGGCCAACATGGATCGCATAGAACTTGATGCTTCTTGGCCTTTCTTCTGGTCTCTTCCCAGAACCTTTTCTCATCTTTATCTCCTCTTCAGAAGTGATCTATTTGGGTCTCCTTTTTAGTTGTTTCTCTTCAAATGATTTTAGACTGTCGATTCTTCTTCTGAACTCTCTTCTAATTGTGGATCATCTCTATGTAATTCCCACTTCTTCCACATTCCCTTTGTCCTCTTCTACCCACTTGGAGGTGGCCTTTAATCCCATGATGTATATGAAGATCTTTTTGCATGATGAATACGAAGATCTTTTTGGTCAGTGGTTTATCATCCATTCCGTGTCCGTACAATTTCACCCTTCCTTTCTATATTGTCTGTGATCTTTTCAGTAGAGTTCCTTATTTCTCCTTTTCTTCCTAGTGCCAGTATTCTTATGAGGTCCCAGAACTTCCCTCAGTATCTTCCTAGCCTTCTTCTTGAGTTCTCGCAGCTTACTTGTTATTTTTTTTGTAATATAAGACACTCTGAAGCGTAAGATCCTTCCAGTTTTATTCTGGCCTTGTAGGATATTGCCCATTTGTCATACCTGGTCTGTGTTAGCTTGTAGGTCAGATCTATTTTCTGGCTCTTGCCTTGTTTGCCTCTGTATCCAGCCCACTGGGGTGGATCCATTCACCCAGGAATTTGAACTTCTCTGTTCTTTTAATTTTCCTATGCTTTACCTCCATATACCGCTCACTTTAGTGCTTGTACTCCATATATTTCATCTTTACATAATTTAAGACCTGCTTTTTCAGCAATTTCATGCAGGGTCTCCAGCATCTTTGGAGTGTCTTCTTGCTGTTTGGCAAAGATGGCACAGTCATCAGCAAAAGCTAAAACACTTGATTTCTAGGTTCTGTCCTTTCTTCCCCAGATGTATTCCCCTTATTCCTTCCAATTTCAGAGCTTCATTACAGGTTTCCTTTATTTTTTCCAGTATAATGTTGAAAAGGATAAGGGATAAACCATCTCCTTGTCTGCCCCATCGTTATTTCAAACGGAGCAGAGATTTCTCCTAGGAACTTTACTTTCAAGATGGTGTCCATCAATGTTAGTTTTATGATTTCTCTCATTTTCTTGTCAATTCCAGACTCATCTAAGTCACTAAGTTTGTCTGTCATTCAAGTCACAGGCTTTTCTGAAGTCAACAGAAATAACCACCTTGTTCTGGCTCCTTATCGCTCTTGTTCTCAGAATGCTTTTCAGGTTGAATACCTCTTCCAAGCACGACCTCATTTTTCGGAAACAGCTTGGTAATCACCAATGAGGTGATCAGCTTAATCTTCAACTCTGTTCAGTAGGGCTTTAGAGAGTATCTTATAGGCGACTGGAAGTAGAGAGATCCCTCTGTAGTTATTTGGATCCATTCAGTTACCTTTCTTATGGAGCGGGTGTATGAGCACACATTTTCAGTCATTCAGGATCTTTTCAGTTTTCCATATGTCTTCAATAAGGTGATGATTCCTTCTGCAGCAATTTCTCCTCAGGTCTTCAATGTTTTTGCCATAATGCCATCTTCACCTGGTGCATTTTTCTCTTTGAGCTCATTCATTATCTGCTTGGTTTCATAAAGGCTTGGTGGTTTGTAATTTGGATTGTTGTTGACTTGTTTCTGGGAATCTAGTCTTTTCAGAAGTTCTTCGCAGTTTAGCAGTGCTTTAACATAGTCTTTATTGTTAGTAACAATGCTTTCATCTGTTCACTTGAAGCGAAGACTTGATGGTTGATATCCCTGTAGCTTTTGTAAAACTCCTTGGTGTTCTTCTTTCTGAACTTTTCTTCCACTTTTTCCACCCTATTTCTGTCATACTTTCTCTTATTGGCTCTTATAATTTTGGCTGTTCCCTTCCTTTTATTCCTGAAGTCTTCCCATTTTTCCTCAGCCTTATTGGAATTCCACCTCTTCCAGGATTTTAATCTTCAAGTGCTTCATCACAATTCTCATTTCACCACCTGTGCTTCTGTTTTCTTGGAGAGTTTCCCATATTTTCAGATCCTTTGATCAAGGATTCTCTGATTTCTTCACAGAAATTCATCTCCAGGTTAGACAGGTTATTCTACTTCAGTGTCTCTGTATTCATTCTGAGCTTCTTGCTGGTTCTCAGTTTGCGTCTGTCTGTCTGGAATTTTATTTTGGTCTCTGAAAGGTAGTGGTCTGTGTTGATGCTGGCACTCTTTCTTACTTTGAGGTTTAGAATTTCCTTTTGATTTTAGGCTGTTATTTCGATATGGTCGATCTGAAACTCCCCTAGCATCTTGTTAGGACACCCGTGTTTTCTTCTTTCTTGGGAGGGCTTCGAAATTTGTGGACATTATTTTCGGGTTGAATTATCTACAATGCAATAAGTCTTTCACCATTTTTATTTGTTCGTCTATGTACTGGGTAGTCCCCCATGATTGTTCTATATAAAGGGCACTAGGAAAGTTTTGCAATACACAAAAACGGTTGGCTGGACACCCCTGTTATGGCGACGGATGAAAAGAGGGGTGAAAACTGGTCTAGAAGACAGCAAGGCACGACCTTCACATCAGTTGTTACCAAGCAAGGGGCTTGAAAGCAAGTTAAGATGTCAGTGTGGTCTAAAGGTGAATATCGCACAATTTTCCGCTACAGTTTTGCTCATGGATAAACTGTTGACCAGTGCCTGGAGGAAATGACTCCTGTGCTGGGGAAAGACTGTCCACATCGGACAACAATTTTCCACTGGTACAAAGAGTTCCAGAGGGGAAATTTTGGGGTTGAAGACAATCCTCGTTCTGGGCGACCG
Organism: Anabrus simplex; assembly: GCF_040414725.1. Classification (NCBI taxonomy): domain Eukaryota; kingdom Metazoa; phylum Arthropoda; class Insecta; order Orthoptera; family Tettigoniidae; genus Anabrus; species Anabrus simplex. The sequence continues at coordinate 1,621,464,185 of NC_090265.1, read as the reverse complement.
TCTGAATCAGTGACTGAGGAAAACATTGAAGCTGTGAGGGAAATGTTTCAGCAAGAGAGGCGGTTGACATATTGGCAGGTAGAAGAGACCCTCCACATCCCTGTACCAGCTATTCATCCAATTCTACACGACCATCTCCATGTTAGAAAGGTTTGTTCTCTTTGGGTGCCCCATTCACTTTCAGAGAAACAAAGGCCACATCGAGCGAAATGATGCCGAAAAATGCTAAAACAGTTTGAAAATGGGACTTCGCGTAACGTCAATAGCATCGTTACAGGTAATGAAACTTAGCTTTATTATTACAATGTCCCAACAAAATCCCAGGACAAGGTGTGGCTGTTTGAAGATGACTGTGACTGTGCGAAAGTCAAGGTCAGTGAAGAAAAAGATGATTGCAGTATTCTTCACTAAACGGGGCATCCTGACTCGGGTTCTGCTAGAAACAGAAAGGATAGTTACTGCGAAGTGGTACAGTGAGACTTGTCTGCTTCAGGTCATCCAGGCTCCAAGGTCACGGCTCAACACTTGGCTCTTGCATCACGACAATGCTCCAGCACATCGTGCTAATGTAACAATACATGTTCTTGCCAGATCAGGGTTGACTGTGCATGATCACCCTCCATTCAGTTCTGATCTTGCCCCATGTGACTTCGCACTCTTCCCAGAAGTGAAAATGAAGCTGAAAGGGCGGCGTTATGCATCTGATGAGGAGCTTCTGGCAGCATGGGATCAAGAGTATTAAAATGTAACCGAAGAAAAGTGGCAGAGTTGGTTCAGTGACTGGTTTCGACATATTAAGAAGTGTATTGAGTGTGGTGGAAATTATTTTGAAAAAGTCTAAAGCGTTCATTCACATTGCAAAACTTTCCTAGTGCCCTTTGTACTTCTTTTCATGTCATCATGAGCACTGAAGTCACCGAGCATGATTGTTACATGATGTTGAGGGATTTTGGAAGCTATGCCCTTAGAGAGTTTCCCAAAAGTCATCCACTTTTTCTGGGTTTCTCGTATTATCTTCATTTATAGGGGTGTGTGCTTTGATAATTGTATAGGCTTTATTACTAAACCTAAAGGAGAAAAGCGAGATCCTCTCTGATGATGAAGTGAAACTGATGATGGGCTCCATTATTTTCCTTTCAAGTACAAAGGCTGTCCCTAGGATTGTTATGTTGGAGCTATTCTTTATCGTGGGTGTTCCTTTGTAGATTCTGAACCCTTCTGAATCTACTGGGATTTCTTCCAGGTATCTGGTCTCTTGCAGTGCCAGTATACAGATGTTCTGGTCTTCCAGAATGTTGATCAATTGTTTTAATTTTTCCTGTCTTCATTAGTGTATTATTGTTAAGTGCTCAAAGCTGGTGTTTTTGCTTGGTTTGTATCTTCTGTGTTGAGATTCTGGGAAGCTGACTCTTCCCTACATTCCAGGGTCTCAAGAATCCGATGGCCTGGTTGCATTGCTCATGGAGGTGGAGGATTTCCATTTCCAGCTACATCCTGAAATAGTCTTTACCGAAAGAGTCTCCATCATGCCTAAGGCTGAAGATAATTGGGAGGGTGGGCATAGCCCACTCCTCAGATCTAAAACTGGGGTGGTAAGTTCCAGAGTTTATTTTAGGCTGCCCCTAACCTGGAGAACAGATGCCTTTTGTAGTTGCACCTAACCTGGAGAACAGATGTTACATGCCGAATTCCATAGCCATTGGCCCTCTAGGGCGATGGGTTCTCTCTTGCCACCTGACACTCAGCTTTGAGATGCTGGCTATATGGTTTACTCCATTAACCATAACAGGGTGAACCTGGCCAGACTTTTTATCTTAACAATAATTCATAGTATAATATTTCTATTGAAATTAAAAGGAACATGTAAATTTTATGTATGTTTAGTCCTCAGCCCGAAGGCTGGTTGGATCCTCAACAGCTCTGCCATCAGCTGTCATAGATGGCCTAGGCATCACTGAAGAGGCGTACTAGGGAAATAAGGAGTGAGGTAGTTTCCCGTTCCTTTCCTCACCGAGCCAGAAGTTGCTATTACATATCAGTCTGCCAAGCCCACTGAAATGCATGCACCAACCGACCCTATGAACAATATTTTTACACCATTCATAGCAGGGACTGGCTGCAGAAGGAATGGCATTACTAGCATCACTCATACCTCAGTCACTTTCATTTTGTCAAAGCCAAGAATAAAGGTGAGACAGATCAATGAAAGTAACGAGATTGCTCTAGCCCATACCAGAAGACATAGTGCACTGTAAACACTAGGTCCCGCCAGCAAAGGCATGTTATAACATTAAAATTTGATCCCTAGGTTTCATTTTCCAGAGAATTGACCATAAGCTGTTTGACAAGTAGTATTAGGAATAATTAAGTCTATAGTGTAATATTTCATTAACTGTCCAAAAGAATAGAGATAATGTTATTAATAAAGTACCTTCTGTGATGACGAGTCGTTTAGTTCCTCTCCCCTCAATTTTTAGTGTCACTGCATGCTGTTGTTCTTGCTGTTGCAGTTGTTGCTGCTGCTGAAGGTGAGGTTCTAATGACTGAGATTGTGCCATTGCAGCCACTTCAATTGCCAGTCCATCATCAGGAGTTAATCGGGAAGCCAAGTTAACTGTTTCACCAGTAGGCAGTATCACATCTGTTAGTCGCCCATTTGCTTCATAACGATACATGTATGTCTCACCTCCCTGGTTTAACACAAAAATATGGGGAATACAATATAGCTGTCTGTTCTATTTAAATTAAATCTAAACAAATGTTACACCAGCAGATTTAATAATTCTCACCATAAAAAATTTCTTACAAATTATGGGGTAGTTTAGAGGATCCTGAAAGGAAATTGTAAAAATTTAGGCCATTGAAAGGTGGATTTTATGAGTAATTTTGTTATTATTGATATTTTTATACTGTCCTACCAGTATTTGAAAGCTAGAGTTAGTAATTTAAAATGTTTGTAGAAGAATTTCTGTTTCAGTTTTCTCATTTTGAATGTTATATCTGTTTAATTTTTGAAGTGTTTATAAGTATGTACAGTAAAAGTGTTAACTAAGCTTCTAATTGCAATTTTCGACTCCAAAAACCCTTGAAAGGTTAATTATATAATCTATTCCAATTAAAATAAAAATGAATTTTAATCCACATGAAATAAAATATTGATAAAAATAAAATACAGCACTGTGTTCCACTGTTAGCTTCTCTTTTGTTTATGTTGTTTACAGATAATTCTGATAAGAATAATGTTTTTATTGTAATTTTTGTAGACCATATTGTGGTCTGGGGAACAAACAGCAAAGTACAACAACAACTTGATGTACTGAACAAGAAAATTGCAAAGTATGGTATGAAAATCAGTGCAGAGAAAAGCAAGACCATGGTTAATTAATTTCATGTGGATATTTCTAGCCAAGTGCAGCCCTTGTAAGGCAGACCATCCGATGAGGGTGGATGGCATCTGCCATGCATAGGTAACTGTGTGTTATTGTGGTGGAGGATAGTGTTATGTGTGGGTGTGCATTGCAGGGATGTTGGAGAAAGCACAAACACCCAGCCTCCGGGCCGCTTGAATTAACCAATGAAGGTTAAAATCCCCAGCCTGGCTGGGAATCGAACCTGGGACCCTCTGAACCGAAGGCCAGTACGCTGACCATTCAGCCAATGAGTCAAGACCATGGTGATATCAAGAGAAGGACAAGGGAAAGGCATTGTGAAAACTGGTGGTCAAAGCCTTGAAATTGTTCAAGGCAGTTTTATATACCTAGGGAGTGAATTATTGCAGAATACAAGAATGGACATGGAAAATAGAAAATAGGGTGCAACAGGAACCAGAGTTTAAGAAACCTTGTCTGCAATAAGAGATAATGTACAAAATGTTTTATGCACCCATGCTGACCTAAGCAGCTGAGATCTGGACAATGACAAGTAAGGAGGAGAGTAGAATTCAAGCCAGTGAAATGACATACCTAAGGAGCATGATAGGAAAGATAAGGTAAGACAGATTGAGAAATGAAGATACGAGAAAGGAAGTTGGAATGGAAAACCTAAATGAGAGAAATGATAGGAGTAAACTAAGATAGTTTGGACATGTAAGGAGAATGGATGAGGAAACAATACCAAAACAGACGATGGAGATAAAGTTCAAGGGAAAGGGAGCAAGCAGGAGATCTCGAACAAGGTGGATTGATTCGATAAAGAGGAGTGCAAGAAGAAGAAACTTGGATTGGGACAAAATTATGTTTTTGTTGTTTTAGATTGTTGTGTTCAAACTTGCTGAGAAAACAATGTTTGGAAGATGGTAGAGAAGTGCCATAAATGCCACAATCCAGTAGGAGCTGGATAAGGGGAAAGGAGGATGAGAATGATGATGTTTACAAATATAAGCTACCATAGCATTTGAAGTTGTTATTCTATGTATGAGAAATTTACTGGTATAACACGGTCGAGCCAATGTAAGGTTCTTACTTTCAGGTTATCCATAATCCCTGACTCATTCCTTCTAGCTATTGGTATGTAATGTCATAATGTTACCTGATTGCTCACTGTCTCCTTTGATCATTGTCTGAAACAGATTCTGAAATGATACATTCCTACAAACAAAGATTTTAGCCAGTAGGATGAAAGAAGATTTTATGGAAAGAATAGTATCTCATCAGATGGATACAAAAATAATAAGCAAGTCAGTTCTAAGATATCTTTGTGCATGTTTATGGTAATAGGCTAATATACAAGTGAACACATACACTCTGATTAAATAAACCCTTTAGAGACATGGAATAGAACAAGCTATGTGCATTATTATTATTATTATTATTATTATTATTATTATTATTGGTCGGACATGAAAGTACGCATGAATGTCATAGCTACAAGGTAGCTCAAGAAAGTGGATTAATATTGTGAAGGTACTTACCAAAACAAGTTTGTACGGTTATTTTAAGCTCCATTGTATGGTAGATGTGTTTGTTTTTAATTGGAATGACAGAATATCGAGTGAAATATTGAAAAGCTTGTGGTGAAATATTGTTGTGAGCAGCCACCTTGTCAAAGATCAAAATCAAAATCAAAATCAAAATCACGCAAAAGTAGCACTGCGTAGATAGACGATTGTTTTCTAGTGCAAGCGCTCCTAGCGCTCACTCAAGACAAAAACCCCTCGATTCAAGTCACAGCCAATTAGACTCCCTCATTGGTATGATGGCAGAAGCAGAGATTCAATGTGATACAGTGGAGCTGTTTGAAGTATTAAGGGAAAGCATCCACATTGGCAGAAACGGTAGGAGTATTGACTTAAATCTGATCGATTATATTAGTTGGCAGATAATGGAGAATCAGTATGAAGAAGAGGTGCATCTTGAGACTGCAAGATCACTGTTGAAGAACATCATGGCTATTCCTCTTAAGAAATGGCCTCATGAAGTTTGAAGAAGCTTTAGAGGCTGGAGCAACATGTAGGAAGTCGTGGAAGAAATCGACAGAAGAACTAAAGCAGAGATCAACTACCACGGAGAACAAGGAATTGTCCAGGGCATCACCAGTGACAAATGACACAGAGGAAGACCAAGGAAAATGGGAAACATTTCTATTCAAGAAGAAGAGAAAGAAAAAGAGTAAGGATAGGAAGCACGAAGATATTCCAACGAAACGGGCCGGAAACGATCTAGAAGGTACAGTGGTTAGTGAGAGTGGAAAACGACCTTGTTCTAAATCAAGGAGTTGTTTAGAAGCCGTAATCATCAAACCAATGTATGGTAAGACTTTCGCTGATGTTTTGAAGGATATCAGGAAAAGGGTGAAGCCGGAAGACAGTGGAGCAGGCAATCGATCTAGGTGCAAAACAAGAGCTGGGGCTGTTCGTGAATTCAATAAAATAACACAGACTGAAAACAGGGAGATATTCAGTAAATGTCTGAGAGATGCCCTCGGACAAGATGGTGATGTAAAGGCTTTAATCCCCCGAACTACACTGGAGATTCATGACATGGTTGGCGTCACTACCACTGCAGATGTGGAGGAAGCTGTAAAACGAGATTCCAGTAATCCCCATGGAGAGCTGAAAATATCGGTCACAAAACCAAACGACTGGGGATGGAAACTTGCCATCTTTGAAACTAAACATGAGGATGCTCAAAAACTACTGGAAGCAGGAAGAATTAAGACAGGATGGCTATACTGTAGAGTATGTGCTAGAACCATGTTACCTCGCTGCTTTCGATGCCTATCATATGGACACCTGGCAAGAAACTGCACAGGCACAAGTAAGCTCTGTTTTAAGTGTGGAGAATCTGGTCATAAGGCAGTAGACTGCAAAAAGAATAATCCACGATGCATGCTTTGTACAGACAAGGGTGTTAGTGAAACGATACAAAATCATGTTCGTGGATCAGGTGCATGCACAATATTTTGTGAAGCTCTTGAAAAGGCCAAAAATCACAGCAAATGACACGAATTCTTCAAGCAAATATGCACAGGAGTCAAACAGCTTAGATCTAATAATGCAGCTGATTTATGAAATGGAAGTAGACATAGTTATTATTAGTGAACCAGGGTGGTTTGTGGATAATCTTGGAACAGCTGCAATTTTGATACCAGATCTAGGAAAATTTTCAGTAACAGAGCATGGATGTGAAGATGGTTTTGTTTGGGTACAGACTGGGGGAATCACTATTGTAAGCTGTTATATTTTGCCAAATGAATCTGTCCCCAACTTTCAGATGAAACTTGATGGCCTTGAGGATGCATTACACGGAATGGAAAATAGACTAGTGGTTGCTGGTAATTTTAATGCTCAAGCATCAGAATGGGGCATGCCACAAACAGACCACAGAGGACAACGTATAATGGAGATGGCAGCCAGAATGGGTTTGGTGGTCAACAACATTGGAAATGTGCCAACATTTTGACGGCTAGGATGTCAGGGAACAATACCAGATGTAACTTTCTCATCGGAGGACATTGCACCTAAGATTTCTGAATGGCAAGTGATCAAGAACTATACAGGGAGTGATCACCATTATATCATCTTTTGACTGCTCCAGGAATCTCCTCAAGTAAGAAACATCTTGCGCAGGCCAGCATGGTGGAACATAGCTGGTATCGACAAGGAAAAGTTTCTTGATGTAATACAGAATGGAATGGAGAACACAACAAAAAAATGTTTTGGCTGCAGAGGGAAAGAAGCAGCTGGTGTATGTGTTGAGCTAATCCAGCAAGCATGCAATATCTCAATGTACTGAAAGAGACCACGAACTAGCAAGCGCCCAGCATACTGGTGGACCAAAGAGATTGTTGAACTGAGAAGGAAGTGTCTGCAACTTTGAAGCAGGGCTCAGAGGACGAGAGGCAGTCCAGAGAATACCTCAGTCTCAGCGGAGTACAATTCAGCGAAGAAAGAACTCCGCAATGCAGTTAGAAAGAGTAAAGCCGATAAATGGTGGGCACTGGCTAAGGAAGTAGAAGATCCATGGGGACTAGGTTACAAGATTATAATGAAGAAACTCGGGATGTTTTCAACCCCAAACATGGATCTGCAAACCATTAAAGAAATTGTGGATACACTATTTCCCGACAATCCAGAGAGGATCGACTGTGATGATGAAGAATAACTGGGTGATATACCCCTATTCACAGTAGAAGAGCTGAATAGAGCTATTAGCTCTCTGAGAAACAAGAAGACTCCAGGACCAGATGGTATACCTGCAGAAGTGCTAAAGATAATATCAAAAGACTGTCCAGAACTGTTGCTGAATATGTACAATCACTGCCTGCAAGCGGGCGTTTTCAGTCCCTGATGGAAAATTGCTCGATTGGTTTTGATCAGCAAAGGAAAACTTGGTGGATATAGACCTTTATATATATATTGGGCACAGCTGGAAAAGGCCTGGAGAGACTTCTGCAGCCCAGAATTCTCTCAGCAGATCAGCTGGCAGGGGATTTATCTGTTCGCCAGCATGGATTTCGGAGAAGACACTGGACATTGGATGCAGTGTGGGAGGTGGTTAATACAGCAGAAAGAGCACAAACAGGCAATCATCATTCCCATAAACTGACACTTCTTGTGACCCTAGATGTGAAGAATGCTTTCAATTCGGCAAGGTGGAGTGACATGTTGGAAGCTCTTGAGGAAACTTTCAAGTTACCACAGTATATTATGCCCATAATGAGAGACTACTTCAAGGATCACACTCTGCTATATGATACGGAAGATCGACAAAGGACAAAACGACTGATGGCGGTGCATCACAGGGATCGATCCTTGGCCCAGATCTTTGGAACATCATTTATGATGGCTTGCTACGTTTGGAGATGCCAGAGGACACGAAGCTTGTGGACTACGCTGATGATGTGGCCACACTGATAGTGGCTCGTAATGTTGAGGTGGCTCAAATCAAACTAAACCAGGTGATGCGGCGCATAAAAGAATGGATGATGGGTCACAGGCTAACACTAGCAGAACACAAAACAGAGATAGTTCTTCTGACGAGGAAAAGGATCGAGACTCTTGTGCCAATGACTGTTGAAGAGTTACTGATTGAAACGTCTATGAGCACAAAATACCTAGGAGTGACACTTGACTCCAAGCTCACATTCTGGAACCATATTCAGAGAGCGACAGATAAGGCAGTAAAATACATGACTACACTTAGTAGACTGATGGGAAATATTAAAGGTCCGAAATGCCAGTAAATGACGGCTTCTCATGTCGACGGTTCAGTCAGTACTCCTGTATGGCTCTGAAATCTGGGCTGAATCCTTGAGATTTGCTTGGTATCGCAGAAGGATAGCTGTCGTACAATGGAGAGCAGCTTTACGTATTGCATATGCATACTGCACAGTTTCCGAACCCGCGATCCTCATGGTGGCAGCAATAGCCCCAAGCCCCGATCGTCATGTGCCTCGGACACCTGGGGTAAAGAGGACCTAGACATCTGCGATAACCTGACCCATTAAGGGTGAAAGTCGTGTTGCGCGAAAAACGGGGGGTGCTCCTTGGGGCCAGGGAAGAGAGACTCCCTGGTCAAAGATCTGAGAGGCATAACGGCCCAATGGTGTGTCCAAGTATGGCACGGGATGTGCCAGTGGCACCGCCACTGAGGTGTAGTGGTTGAGTGCTGGTCTGGGTTGTAGAAGAGGTGGCTGGAGTGGGTCCGGGTTAGGGATGCGACGGGGTAGAGGACAGAGGAAGCCTTCCGAGTTAAATTTCAGACTGGAATGGGACTACCTATTTTATGTTCACATTTTCTTCTAATGTTCTCCTAGAAAATGGTTCTTTCATCAAACTGTCCACACTATTCATGCTGTATACTCACTACCTAACTTACATCAGTGCAAATAGAATCATGGGAATATAGATCCTCACTAAGAACACCAATTTAATTTCACTTTATATACACTGCAGTGGATAAATACTTGGATAAATCTCCATTTGAGCTTTAGAACTAACACAATGATAGAAAAACAGGCACCAGCAATATAACCGTGAGATCAAAAACTGCACAAAGCAACTGAAAGCACTGCCAACTGAATCACTGAGATCTCCCCTATTACCAGCATAAATTATACTGTAATGCGGGATGACATTTAGAGTCAGTCAAAGATTCTTTGGCTCACCTATGAATTCCTTATTTTTGACACAAAAGGAAGATGGATATTTCAATAAGCGTTGGTTGGTTACCTTAATAACAACATTATGTTTGCGATAGATTGCCTCCACTTACGCTTTACTTTCGAGTCCAGACGATGCTGCTCTCTAATGGCAGAATTGCTTACCACGTTCAACATCAGGGTAGCAGGAGACATCAAGCAGTCCTACCCCTTGCGGGAGGAAAAGTAACTATAGACGGGATCAGTGAAAGTTGATCCCAGTTTATGGTATAGTCCACCGGCTACAGGGTGTGTTGCAAGCTTGGCTGCACCTGCATATTGCTTCCTTCAGGCTACAGGCCAGAGCTCATTTCACATGAGCACAAGCTAAGTTCCCAGGGAGAGCAGAGCTAGGTGTTCAACAGATCTCGTCCTGATTTTCGCAAAACACAAATTCGTATTGTACTCAAAACAAAGAAAAGGCACCAGGATAATTGTACTGTACATAAATAATTCCTTACAGTTCCAAGCTACATGCTGGAGCCCGGTACCATGCATTGACCGGCTGCCACTGCACATAGCTGATTATCTTATCAAATAATTCTGAATCAACATCAGTGCTACCCTTTCCTGGTCTGTACACTCCAAAGATATCAAGTTGCCCATTATCTTTAGAAATGAGCCTTACATCTAGAATTTCATGTTTATCATCTTTAACTTTTTTGTAGCTTACAAATTCTTCTTTCACCAGAATGAATACACCCCTCCTACCATTCCTATCCTGTCTCTACAATACACACTCCAGTTCTGTGAGAAAATTTCTGCATGCATTATGTCATTTCTCAGCCATGATTCAGCTCCTATTACAATATCTGGTAAGTATATATCTATTAAATTACTTAATTCTATTCCTTTCTTTACAATACTTCTACACTTCAACACTAACATTTTTATGTCATTCCTACTAGACTTCCAGATCCCTGTACCCTTATCACCGCTCCCTAGACCACCCTGTTTCCCTGAATGTACCTCCCTATAAACCTTCCAAACAAATTTCCTAACTTATACGCACCACTGCGGTTTAAGTGAAGGCCATCTGAGCGCAGGCCCACCCATTAGGATCTAGAAATCTCACTCCTAGTTTCCCACATACCCACTTTATAGTCTCATTTAAATCCCCAATCACCCTCCAGTCAGTATCCCTCCTACAGAGCATTCCACTGATAACAATATCCGCTTCCTTAAACTTCACCCGTGCTGCATCTTGCTATAGCCTTTTAGATGGTCTGTTAACAAGAGAAAACATTCTAGTAAGCAAGTGTAACTATCATGAAGATTAATTCTCTGTTTCATTTCCAAATTCTTCTCACAGGGAAAATGCCACCCTAGTAGATCAAAGGTTAACAGTGAAACTCATGACCTTGAGACAGGTGATTTGATCTTGTTATGGCAGTTGATGTTAAAAGGGTGAGCATAGATCTTAGCTCTCCATGTCAAGATTGCTGACATGTTTAACCCATTAGTTGCCATTGTTCCCATTTGGGAACATAATTTCTATATTTTTTTGTTCTTTTTGTTTATAGAAAGCTTGAGAAGTGAGCGACTTTGACTCTCAAATGGAGAGAAGGGTTGTGGCTAACTGGTGGTATGATTATTTCCACTTTCCTGACAACTTGAAGTAGTGAAACGGAACCTCAAATGTTGATAATTTTTCTCTGCTATGTTGTTCTGCCATATTTTCAAGTTAAAGGCCAAATAATTTCATTTTATATATAGGTTATATTGTGGTAGTTTAGTTCTACATAGTTTTCTTTATAAAGAGGACTAAACTTTAGTGCCATCAAGGTGTTCATGGATCAGTAGAAATAGCTAAATTTTTATTGTTCCCAATTGGGAACAAAGGATATCAAATCTACCAATATTGTGAGTGCCATTATTTAGTTAGATCAAAGAAGTCAGGACAACAGTCATTATTTTTGATGGCATTCCTTTATATGAGCTCAGACCCTCCGTGGCTCAGACAGCTGCACGCCAGCCTCTCGCCGCTGGGTTCTGTGGTTCAAGTCCGCGGTCACACTGTATGAGATTTGGGCTGGACAATGCATAGGCGGGACGTGTTTTTCTCTGGGTACTCCTGTTTTCCCTATCATCTTTCATTCCAGCAACACTCTCCACTATCATTTCATTTCATCTGTCAGTCATTAATCATTGCCCCAGAGGAGTGCAACAGGCTTCGGTACCCAGCACAATTACTATCCCCACCACTAGATGGGGACATAATTCATTTCATTCTTGACCCAGTCGAATGACTGGAAGCATGCTGCGGGTTTTCATTTTCCGTCATATGAGTTCTGTCTGACGTGAGGACACCGATTGCAATAGTGAGTAGTGATCATCATCTTAATCAATGTCACTGTTTTCAACACTGTTGCACAAATACCAGGTGGTTTGTGTAGTGACAAACTATGATACAGCGTACCCAACTAATCAACCCAAGAGACACAGCCACAGTAAGAAGAAGTACGTTCAGGTTGAACAGGCTTGCCTAATAAGTTACATGCAAAATTTGTTTTATGTCGCACCAACACAGATAGGTCTTACAGCAACGATGGGATAGGAAAGGCCTAGGAGTGAGAAGGATGCAGTCATGGCCTTAACCCTTTGGCACTCAGCCCATATTCAGGGGTTTGTTCGAAGACACTCAAACTAATTTTTGTGATTTTCCAAACCAAATTACAAAAAATCAACATGTAAACAGTTTAACACACATTAAAATAAAATAAATCACAATAATACAGGAAACTATGAGCATTTCAGAAATGAATGTACCTAGGACATATTGTTATTGGTAAAGCCAAAAAAAATTTATTAAGTTTTGAAAATAAACTAAAAAAATAAATTATGGTTTTCATTGACAGAAAAATCAGACATTATTGCGTCTTCCTTCTTTACTCTTAGGTGTGAAAGAAAGAACATTTAATTCTGAATAATTTGATATCAATATGATGTGTGTGCTGCCATTAATTCATGAAGCATGACACAAAGTTATTCACTGTACATGTAACGATCATCGATCTCAGGTCCTCGCGGTCCGATGCACGGTAAGCAACTGTGACTGTTATTTCCCACATAATGGGAATCCCTTTCGGCAAAAGAAGGTCATTATTACTGTCTAAATCATCTGAAAATTCAAGGATATCGGCCTCATTCGGCCTTGAATATGGCTTAGACATTACGACAAAAAGATGACGCAAGCACGTGCAACAACGGAGTTATGAAAAGGAGTAAAATTATAGTTTGCGAAGTACAGCGAACACACGATATACCAAAGAAACGAATTAAACTCTAAACTAAACTCATAGCAAGATGAAATTGTTGTATTCATAAGGTAACCAAAACAGATCCACACAATAACAACTTCAAATAACCACAACATAAACATTCATGGTCAACAGATTTCATTTGTCGAAAATAATTTTTTTGCAGGGCTGGTGCATATACCTGTAGAGTAAAACGCAAATTCAACACTTTAAGGGACCGTCACGATCAACTGTTACGATTTAACAGCCACGCAAATGACCAAAATCCCTAAATAGGACAGAGCCGATGTATCGGCGCCGTGAGCATTCTCGCCATAACCTCTCGCGCCGATAGATCGGCACACTGAGTGCGAAAGGGTTAATTAAGGTACAGCCCCAGCATTTGCCTGGAATGAAAATGGGAAACCACGGAAAACCATCTTCAGGGCTGCCGACAGTGGGGTTCGAACCCACTATCTCCCAGATGCAAACTCACAGCTGCGTGCACCTAACTGCACGGCCAACTTGCCCAGTCCTGATAAGTTAAACAAGTACGATAAGCACATAGGTGGTTGATGGTTGGACTTGGTTGATAGGTTCGTATCTCAAAACAAGCCAGTAATCACTTCTATAAAATGGCACTGTATTATTCTCATGAGCACGCTCAATATTTTGAGAGTAGCAGCATGGTGAATCTGTACCACTCTTGAATCTAACATGAAGATGGATCAGCTTCAATTTACAAGGCACTTTGTTAGTAGCACGTTCTCTTACAGTCAAATTGGCCTACTGGTGTCCACTGACTGGGGGATTAGGTATCTGTGCATGTCCCAGCACACATAGAGCACATCACATTACCACAGGAACATGCAATAGTGAATACATCCTTCCACATACGATTAACACACTAGAATGTGGAAAAAGCAGTAGAAGAAGATCTTGTGTAATGACATCAGAGTGATCACAGGAAATTGTTTCTCTCATTGTTTCTTTTTTTTTTTATTTATTTTTTTTTTTTTTTGCTATTTGCTTAACGTTGCACCAACACAGATAGGTCTTATAGTGACGATTCTCATTGTTTTTTTAAGTTTCATTTTATCAAACATGATTTATGACAACTTACTTGTTTGGAGGCAACAATATTACTTACAGTACGTGTATATATATAAGTCAAACAAAGGAAGGTTGATAATATAAAACTCAGTCCTAATTTTCTCACATTAAGAGAACACTTTTTAAATGATTATTTTTATAGTATAAGGTCTGGCAATCATAAATCTGATCTTGTAAACTAATACTAGCCATGCTTCTTCGTAGGTGTGCTATTTACAAAATGATGAGCCCAATTCAGCAAACTGGGGCAAAACACTGGCAACCAGGAATGAGTTAGCTGGAAAATTTATAATGTCCAATAACGGCCCAACTACATTGGTATTAAATTTACTCATTCAGGACAAATATTTCAGATTCAGGATAGGAATCAACATCTATATCATCTGATGGCCAGGCAGGCATCAATTTTTGAAAATGAGACAAAGTCTCTCAAAGTGCATTGGCACTGCCGGTGGCTCCAAGTAGCCTACGCAGTGGCCTCCACAGTACCCACTAGCCATGTGTCATGGTAGGTATTCAGCAATCTGGATTTCGTCCTGGTAAAAGCTGTACTGGACAGTTATTAAACCTTACACAGTTTATAGAAGATGGGTTTGAGGCTCGTAAGGTGACAGGAGTGGTATTTGTTGACTTATCAGCAGCGTATGACACTGTCAACCACCAGCTACTATTAGTGAAGGTCTACAATCTAACCAAGGACTTTAACCTAACAAGACTCATCGCCACTCTTTTGCAGAATCGCAGGTTCTTTGTTGATTTCCAAGAACAGCGTAGTCGATGGAGACTACAGAAAAACGGTCTTCCGCAAGGAAGTGTGTTGGCTCCAATTCTGTTCAATATATACACAAACGACCAACCCATAGCCCCCAATTGCAGTAGCTTCTTGTATGCTGATGACCTCGCCCTAGCCACTCAGAGAAGAGATTTTGAAACAGTGGAGATCACCCTCACGGATGCCCTTAATGATCTTTCTAGATATTACAGCACAAACCAGCTTAAACCGAACCCCTCAAAGACACAAGTGTGTGCTTTTCATCTGAGAAACAGGGAAGCCACTCGCAAGTTAAAGATAGTATGGTCAGGAGTCGAACTGGAACACTGCGAGTCTCCAAAATATCTAGGAGTGACACTTGATAGATCTCTTACTTTCAAGAAGCACTGCATGAACTGCAAATCAAAAGTCTCCACCAGGAACAATCTTTTACGGAAACTGGCCGGATCACAGTGGGGTAGCCAACCTGAAACCATCCGAACTTCTGCAATGGCACTATGCTATTCTGCAGCAGAGTATGCGTGTCCTGTCTGGTATAATTCAACATATGCCAAACAGGTGGATATAGCTCTCAATGAAACTTGCAGAATTATAACAGGTTGTTTGAAATCCACTCCAGTTGAATGGCTCTACCACCTTGCAGGAATAGCACCTCCTTCTGTTCGAAGAGAAATAGCTGCGAACAAGGAAAGAAAGACAGTGGAACAGGAAAGGACCCACCCTCTATATGGGCATGCACCGCATCTGCAACGTTTAAAGTCAAGGAAGAGTTTTCTCAGAACTTCAAAGGAACTTAGAACCACTACTGAAAAAGCCAGGTTGCAATTATGGAGGGCTACATCCTACCTTCCTCCTGGCTGGATAAGATTTTCTGAAACTCTACCTCCTGGCTACAATGAAGAATGGATGACCTGGAAGTCCCTGAATAGACTGAGATCTGGAGTTGGCAGATCCAAAGTTAATTTGGCAAGATGGGGCTATATAGATCAAGAAAAAATCCAATGTGACTGCGGAGAAGACCAGACAGTCCAACATATGCTCCAGTGTCGTCTATGTCCAGCCTCCTGCACAGAAGATGAACTATATCAAGCATCAAAAAATGCTTTGGAAGTGGCCAAGTTTTGGGCAAATGTAATATAGTAATTATAACTGTGTACAACATGTATGTTTCTGATACGAGAATAATAATAATAATGGTAGGTATGCTATTTACCAACTGATGAGCCCAATTTAGCACACTGGGGTAAAATGCTGGCAACCAGGAATGAGTTAGCTGGAAAATTTATAATGTCCAATAATGGACCAACTACATTGGTATTATAAATTTACTCCTTCAGGACAAATATTTCAAGTTCCCTATGGGAATCAACATCTATATCATAATATACAGGTAAATACAGTATATTAAAACAGGAAATAACATACAGATATTCATCTCATTCACTAAAATACACAGTTTTAAATGATTAAATTAATCTCAGCAGTGAGTACCAATCATGAAAACATCCTGAACAACAGAAACCTTGACTTGCAACTATACTATTGAGTCAATGCATTCCTAAGAATTGTAATAATTACTGAATAGTGCAGCATGGAGTGAATTGTATTACTCACCCCTCCACCTCTAGAGTCAGATCTGCTTGTAAGGAGCCCTGAGGTACTGTCATATTCCAATTCAATTTCAGTTTTGCCTTTCTCAGAAAATTTTACCAAGAAGCCAACTCCAGAAATTTTAAGATCTGATTTATGATCTTGGGTATTTTCAATGGTGCTGACCTGTTCAAAGTAGAGCATTTGACATAAAGTTGTATTTTATAAGATACCTGGCTCTTAATGTATTACTCAACAAGAAAACAATTACAAAAATTAATAACAGCATCAGTAATGTTAGTTACACACTATGTACATTCATGTGGCGAAAGATCTGCAGAGGTCGACGCCACGAACAAATATATATATTTAAAGAAAAGTACATTCAGACCCTTGGAAATGAGACTAATTTAAGAACTGACTCCAGGCAGAAGTCCTCATAGTAGTGGTATAAACCTTTGATTACTTACATTTGAATTTTACAACATCCATGGGCTAGTTGGATTCTCTGAACTTTGTATTAGACCCTATGATAATACCGAAGTACCATAGCAGTTTTATATCCAAACAGGTAAGGAAGTAGTTATTCCTGTATAGCTGATCTATTACTTGTAATCACAGACTATGGCATATTTTCTTTCCCATTTTCTTTCTTTAGTATTAAACCAAGCAATAATTTATTTACACTTTCCTATTCACAATGTAAAAACAATAATACCGAAGAATGAAATATTACTTGGACAACATGCATAAGTAGAAAGAGAGAATACTTACACGTAAAGATAATGAAACAAACTAAATTATATTATTATACATTATCCTAAAATATAGGAAAGTAAAGAGAAAGAAAAAGAAGAAACAGAGGAAGTAAGTGAGAGGGAAATACAAGGTGTTCTAAAAAGTATGGTGAATGGACCGGTATCACAATGTCAACAAGCGATAACACTGCATGCACGCACATGAGAGACATCTCGAGAATCGTCACAGTGTTGAATGCATGGAGCTGAAGCAGGTTAAACTGCTGCAGCCAGTCGAACATGGTGCAAGTGAAGACTCATGTCAGAAGAAGTTTTGTTACAACTTGGAAAAAATGGCAACGGAGATGGATGCAATGTTGGTGCAAGTGTATAGAACAGAAGCTGTAAGCAGAACATGTGTTTACGACTGGTTCAAATGCTTTCGGGATGGACAGAAAACCCTAATATAAAATTTACAGCTGAAGAAGAAGAAGAAGAAGAAGAGAAAGGCATACTTAATTTTCTAGATACCCAAACAATTCAGAAATACAACCATTTCCAGTTTAAAATATACAGAAAACCCACCTTTACACCGACCACAATCAAGTGCGATTCTTTACATCCCATCTCACAAAAGAAATCTGCTTACCAACAGAGCCTTTGAAATACCACTAACAGAAACAGACAGAAAGAAGGAACTATCTTTCATTCATCAACAAGCCCTACATAACAGTTTTAGTTTGAAATTCATCAATAAAATTATTACTAAATGCAAATATCAACAACAAATTAAACTTAAACATCCATCAGGAAAGGCAAAGGGAATGTCAAATTCACCTTTAATAACCCGAGGATTTATGAGATCACCAACTTATTCAAGAAACACAACACCAAAGTAGCTTTCTCTACCAACAACAACACGAAACATAGGTTCGTTAATCACAATAAAGCTAATAAACTTAAGGATGATGAATTCCAGGAATCTGGCATTTATAAGCTAACATGTACTCAGTGTAAAAAAACTTATATGGGACAATTGGGAAGGAACTTCTTAATTAGATATCAAGAACACATCAATGCAGAAAAATACAGAAGATTCTCTGCCATGGGAACTCATATGAAAGAGACTAACCACAAATTCACTAATATCGGACAGGACCTTCAAATCATCTGTATGATCAATAAAGGAAGTCTAATGAATCTTGAAAACATCCACATCATTCTTGATCAATTAGAAAACGGTGAACAGAATCTTAAGGAAAACAACGAGCAAAAAAACATCTTATACGAGCATATCAGTAAATACATGGAATGGTTAGACAGGAAACAGACAAGACGGACAAGAGATATAATCAAACACAACATCGCAGAAGCACAGCCTAATCTTCCTCCTCCCTCACTTGATATATTAGATGACGACAGAACTCTACTTCCCTTCTCTCCAGAGTATTGCATGAACTGTCAGACTGTGTCACATCGCTACTACACTAGATCGCGCTCAAAGACAGACCTTCTGGACAGTGCAGAATAAACATCTTTTCCAAATAAGAACGAGAGGCAAGATGTCCTGATCAGGTGACCGCCATTTTATAGCAAAGGAGTCACCAAAGAACTTTTACCAAACAGTCAACACAGCAATTTTTTTCATTATAACCTAAGAGTATCACTTGTGCTTATTATCCTAATGTTTTTTCATCTTTGTTTTTTCTTTATACAGCTGAAGATGACCACTAAGTGGTTGAAACATGTTCTGTAAGTGTTAATATATATTCAATTTTGCTTGAGGCAAAAAATAAGTATTGATTAGGTGGTTCTTTATATTAACTAGATCTACCTATAACAAGAAAACTATATTACTCCTATAACAGCAGCCCTGCAGTGTCTTCCTATATGGATCAAGTCAATGGAATTTCACATTGTTTCCTTTACATAGTGTTTTTATTTGTGCTTTTATTCAGCAGGGGTTGGTAATGGAATCTAATTATTGTCGCTGATGGCAATAACGTCACATTCTTTTCACACTGACCAATAGGATTGCAAGTAACTACTTTAGCAATGGACAATGGCGGGTGCTGCTCTTTATTAGGTCATAAAAGTAAATGTACTTCTAATGAAGGGATGGTGGGTTCCTAGACATTGCAATGAACACAGCTCTCTTCTAAAAGCAATTCCAAATAAGATTTGCATAATTTCCACTTCCTTACAATGTTACAAACTTTGGGTTGCCCAGTGTCAACTTCTGCCTAATTCTGCATCAGCATCACTGCCAGCTTTGCCAAGTCTGTACACCCGAAAAAACATCAAGTTACCTAGACTATATCACGTTTCTCATACTCAACTTTTTCATAGCTTACAAATAGCTTACAAATTCTTCTTTCCTGCTTGCTTTATGTTGTTGGTATCAACGTGGAAAATTATCACTTCTCAATTTACAATTTGTTTTTACGTCGCACTGACACAGATAGGTCTTATGGTGACGATGGGACAGGAAAGGCCTAGGAATGGGAAGGAAGCAGCCGTGGCCTTTATTAAGGTACAGCCCCAGCATTTGACTGGTGTGAAAATGGGAAACCATGGAAAACCATCTTCAGGGCTGCTGACAGCAGGGTTTGAACCCACTATCTCTCAGATGCGAGCTCACAGCTGCACACCCCTAACTGCATGGCCAACTCACCCAGTTATCACTTCTCCTTACCCTCCTCCTTCCCTTCTATTTTCCTGAACATCTGCCCTGGTTCCCTTCCTCCACACACTTTCCCCACATGCCTCAACCCTACAGTCAAATAAACCTACGACTGAATGAACCCATGGACATGCTTGGACATGTTCAAAGAATGAGAAGCAAAAGAATACCATGTCCTTACATGGAAAAAAGACTGGTAGTGTGGAAGGACCAAGTGTGGGGAGATGTGAAGTGCCGAGGATAAAACTGCAATTTTTCAGGGCCACACTCCCTTTCAGAGGTTTTTTTTTTATCGCCACAGCACATACTGTCTATACAGCAGGATCTATATAATGAAGTCAGAAGGATAAGGTGAGGAAGTACATACGATGAGTAAGGCATGGTTGATAGTTAGCAGTGGCGATCTGACGGACCGAAGCCTAGCACACCTATCCCCCCGATCCCCTCTTCTAATCCGATATACAACAGCAAGCCGCGAGGGTCGAGAAGAGGGGAGAGGGATGTCAGTCTCCGATGCCATGCTCTCAGAAATACGTGCAACTTTTTCCTCACTGCTTTCAAGTTTCTTAAATGGAACAATGTGTTAGATGCTTACATTATAATGTGCTTTAGACTTCCACCATTCTCAATTGAGATTTGGGCTTCACCAATAGCCTTGGTAGCCCTCAGTATATGCCATTGGTACTTTGTATTTAATTAGAAAGGAAGAGAGGTAAAAAATACATTTTATGATTAAATTCAGCATGCAATGATCAGGATTGTCAGGATTACCCCATATTTTCTTTAATTGTGTTTTTGAAAAATGCAAGAGATGATTCCTTTGATATTCATTTTAGGTTTGAAATGATCGGCCTACTGTATTACACTACAAAAAACATATTTGCTGGATATAAATTGATGGAGGTAAATGATGAGGGGCAAGTATCTTGTTGATGCATATCTTGTCTCAGTAGAAGAATTGCTCTAGAATTTATTAAGCTGTTACAGTGTTATAGATTTGCTGTACATGAATGGTCAGAGTGGAGTTTATTTGGACTTTTAGAGGTATATTAGTAGTAATTGGAACAATGTACAGTATTTTAATGGTAACTGGTGATGGAGACTGAATATAATGCAAATTGCTCTATTCTATAAGACTTCAAGATACTGGAAGTCTGTTGTGGCAGTACAGCTCCAGACCATATTTATGTACAACAAATGGGAATGTATATTAGAGCTTAGTACAAGATGTTGATTAATAGGACCCAGATAAAGGAGAAAAAAGTGCATATAAAAATACATATTATTAGGATATTTGCATATTTCTGCATATATTTGAAGTTACAAATCATTTTAATATACTTAACTTTGAGAATCAGTAGTTTTGAGTGTATTGGACATCTCTTAAGAAAGGATTTTTCCTACCTTCTGAGTCAAGGAAATACTTCCTTTCTAGCATGCCTTTCAAACAAAAGAACCCTCCTTATGGTCACAAGTCCTCACCACTACCACCATACACAGACTGACCAGTAGGGCAAATATGTGAGGGTTTAGTGACAGCTCACCCAATTACCAACCACCTGCCATTCAAGTCTATTCAAAATCTGTTCCTTGAGAATATTATTCAGTTTAGCGGGTGCTAGTAAATGTGTAACAGTATGTATTGTTCCAGAAGTTTTACTGCAGAAAGTATTTAGTGAACATGCCTAAGGAGAGGTGTAATCAAAGCTTTTTATAAAGGCAGTGGATTTCAGGCAATAGAACAGATGGTAGAGTGATTTTATGTCTAATATGTGCAAAAGAAGTGAACAACATTCTAAGATGACAGCACACATCAGCTCAAAAGAGCAGAACAACACACCAGAGGAGCAACTATTTCTTACTCATGTAGAACCCAAGTCTGAGATTAACACATTTTCAAACTGAACTTTGTAAAGCTTTAGTGTGTAGCAATATTCCATCAGATAAATTTAATAATCCAGCTTTATATTTGTTTCTGGAAAAATACTGTGCAAGTCAGAAGATACCAGATAAATCAACACAGGAAAAACTATCTACCATTACTGTAAAACTCAACCATTGACTCAATTCGAAGAGACATTCGAGAGAACTACGTTATGTCTATATATCAGTGGATGAAACAAGTGATGCATGTCATTGAAACTTAGCAAAGTTTGTAGTTGGTAAGCTTTGCTTATCTGAACCTGGAAAACCTCAAACCTCATGCAAAGTACTTGAAAGAACTAATCATAGTACAACAGCAAGATTCACTAATGATTTCCTGCAACTACTATGGCCAACTGACACTAAGTGTTCTAAAGTGCTAGTGAAGGTCACAGATGCAGCTCCATATATGCTGAAAGGAACTAAGGCCCTTCAAGAATTTTACCCTAATCTAATTCAGATTACTTGGTTGGCCCACGTACTACATCATTTGTGAAAGAAATACGGGGCATCACTCTTCTATCATTGACCACAGCTTGAAGAGGAGCGGTATGGTTTTAGAAGGAATAGAGCAACAACAGATCTAATATTTTCTGTAAGGATGATCATGGAGACACACTGGGATAAAGGAAAAGATGTCATCTTCATTTCCCTAGATACTGAAAAGACTTTCGACAGTGTACAGAGACGAAAAAATCTGGGAATTCCCTGAGAATAGATCTATACCATGTGCTTCAATTAAGTCAAAATGGTGTATGAACATTGCCAGAGTTGAATCCAAATAGACAATGGAGTTGTTTGAGACTAAGCAGGGTGTACAACAAGGCAGCGTTCTATCACTACCTTTATTCATCACTGTAAAGGATGAAATAATGAAAAGAATTAGGAGACTCAACAACTCTTGAGTTCAAAGCTCTTACCTTTGCAGATGATGTTGTGATATGGGTTGATAATGAGGCTGAAGTATAATAGAAGGTGAATAACTGGAATGCTATATTCAAGCAATTTGATCTCAAAATATGCAAGTCCAAAATGGTAGCGTTGCCTGTTAGTTGACTGAACATTTGTACTAACATCACTCTGGATGGATCGAAGTTGGAACAAGTACATCAGTTATACGATATTGGATAGCCAATCATCTTCAGAAATCACTAGTAGAGTACAGAATGGAGCACAGTTTTATCATCTTGTAATAAAACTTCTTTGAGATAAGCAAGTTCCATTAAGATCAAAATTAATACTCTACAGAAGCTTCTTTGTACCAGTTACCACATACAGTCTAGAAACCTGCATCCATACCAACAGGAATTTCTGCAAACTACAAGTAGTGGAAATAAGTTAAGAATTATGATTCAGAAAACAAGGAGGAACAAAATATGTCAAACTGCCCCTTGGTAAGATCTGTGTTGAAGCCTGGCTGAAATGGTTTGGTCATCTCAAAAGAATGAACCCACAAAGAACGGCTAGAGTGTGGTTTGAGAAGAAACTCAAAGGCAAAAGATAAAGAGGTCGGCCAAGGAAGAGATGGATCGATCAGATTAGAAATTATCTAGCTGGGCGAGGTCTGGATTTGCAGCAGGTTATGAGAAGACACCTATATGGACAGAAATACCTGGAGAGCGTTCATTCACCACACTCTTGAAACTAGAGCAGGTTCAAGATGATGATGATGATTGTTAGTTTATGTTGAAAGGTCGTTTTTGATCTACAAAATAATTTTAACAGACAAGAGACAAAGTTTTGACACCAGAAAACTTGAAAAACTTGTATTATACTGTGAAAATTCATTCTGTACTCAGTAAACAAGCGAATCTGTAATAAATTTGCTCTTACTTAAGTGTACAACATTATTTTATTTATAGTGCATATTTTCTAACTTTTTAGTGCATATTTGTGTGCATATTTCCAGTTTTTTTGTGCATATAAATCCGGTCCTAATGATTAAAATTGATTAATGATTCCTTAATGATGTAGCTTGTGGAGAATTTCTACAAGTAGGGTGAGCTTACTGTTTATGAACTGAATATAGTTGACCATGAAAAATGTGAATTCATGTGTTAGTTCACATATCTGCAACTATTATTCCATTATAGTTACTGAAAATCAAGTCATATATAAAAGCACAAAAGCGAACAATACTAGGATAAACACAACAACAGGTCAATGTGGAAATAGGGAGCAACAGGAAGAGGAGAGAAGGCAAACATGAAAACACATAAAGGACTAGGACAATCTCCACATCTTCATACACTGCCATCTTCTACAACAATTTCTTCTTAGCCCCTGATGAGTTCATTTCTACTTCCCAGCTTCATAAGGAGGACAACCAAATAACTCATTCACGGAGCCATTTTGGTAGGTCATGTCTTGATGTGGGGGTTACAGGATAAGAAGAAAGCAAGGAAATGGGACAGTTCAATCAAAAAGATTAGTACATGTGGTTAAAGACTAGAAAAACTGGGGAAAAAATGGATCCCAATTGGTCAATACAAGTAATGGTAAATAGTCATGCCACTTGTCTGTTCCATTCCACTACCTATACTGAAAATCAGTCAACTTAAGGAAGCTATGAACTTACCACATTACTATAATCCCGCAGGAAAAGAATCTTGTTTCCTGAACTGTCTGTAACAGTTGACAGTTTTCCAAAGCTGGTATTCTTGCTATACAGGAAAGAATAACGTGTCTTGCTAGAAGTGAGGTCCTTTGTAGCAATGTGCTGACCATATCGGTTGAACACATATATCTCTCTAGTAGGTGGATAAGGGATTCTGAAAAGAAAAGACAAATATACCTCATATTGATATTAAAGCATATACTGTATTGCTTTTTCATGACATTCTGATAAAATATTCTGTGTATTTATAAAATGTTACATATTTTCTGTCCTGCTACAATTTTCTAGAAGTACATACTCTTCACTTTGGCACCTGTGAAGGCTCCATTGACAGAGGCACAGATTGGGAATGAAACAATGCAGATGGTAATAGCATTGTATCAAAACTGTGAAAGCTGTGTTACAACCAAAGTGGGTCAAACCGAATGGTTCAGAGTTGACACAGGCTTAAGATCGGGAAGTGTATTGTCTCCCTTACTCTTCATTATCATCATGGATAGAATTCTACAGAAATATCAAGGAGATGGGTGAGCAAGTAAAGTCTTTGCTCTTTGCTGATGACATTGTAGTTTAGGGAGATAATGAACAGGAAGTACAGACACAAGTTGATTTATGGAATGAGGAGATAAATTTTGGAATGAAGGTTAGTACTGCAAAAAGTAAAGACTTTGATCATGACAAGAGGTAACAAAAAATCCGGGGCAGTGATAAAAATAGGAAATGAACCTCTTGAAGTAGTGAAAATTTTTTAATATTTGGGCAGCGTGATATCACAAGATGGAAATTTGGATGGAGAAATTGATTTAAGAATACAGCAGTCTGCAAGTTTCTACCAGTGTGTGAGATACATTGTATGGAACAAAGATGTGCCAATGAAGTGCAAGAAGGTTTTATACTCATCCTATTATAAACCTATACTGACCCATGCTTCAGCAGCCTGGACGTTAACTAAGCAGAACCAAAGTAAGAAACAAGCAGCTGAAATGAGGTTCTTGAGGACCATACAGGGAATGCCAAGATGAGATAGAATACGAAATGAGGAAACAAGGAGAAGCGTGGGAGTGTGTAAACTTCAAGAAGAGATTGATATAGCAAAGCTAAAATGGTTTGGGCACATGATGAGAATGCCAGGAGAGAGAATACCAAAGAGAACATTCATGGATACAGAGACTGGAAAGAGACCTAGGGGACATCCTAGAATGAGATGGAGGAGCTCTGTTGTGGACTGTATTGCAAATAGAGGAGTCGATAGCAATAAAGTACTAGAAGAGGAATGGTGGAAAGATCGAGTAAGGTTTGGTACGCTACCCAGAGAGGATATGGAAGAAGAAGAAGAAGAAGAAGAAGAAGAAGAAGAAGAAGAAGAAGAAGAAGAAGAAAAAGAAGAAGAAGAAGAAGAAGAAGAAGAAGAAGACGAAGAAGAAGAAGAAGAAGAAGAAGAAGAAGAAGAAGAAGAAGAAGAAGAAGAAGAAGAAGAAGAAGAAGAAGAAGAAGGCTCCATAGGAATCCTGAAAAGTGATTACTAGTAGGGCTTTGGTGAACTCATGCTATCCATAAGCAGAGACAACAAGAGCTCCATGAAAATTTATCAGAAAGGAGATATAAATTTGGTAGGAAGGAGAGAGAGATACACAGTCTACTTCTACGTGGTATAGAGGGTACAGGAAATGCCCATACCATAGCCAGGCGCCATACCAGACCAAACATACCTGGTGGAAGCAAGAGAAATGATAAGACGAGAGTAGGGACTCAAATAATTACGACATGCACAAACAATGGAAAGAAACACAGGACTACCTCCAACAAAATAAACAAGAAAGTCATCAACTTGGAGTGATTTCTCTTGAATATCAGGAATACAGTCGAAGAAACAACACCTTTGGTCAAAATCCAGATTCCACAGGTGCTGTTGCCAAAAAAAAAAAGAAAAAAAAAACACCCTTAAATTTTCCTGAAATAAGATTACCTGAAAATGAGGAGGTTGGGTCATTCTATGTTGACATAGTCAATTATTGGCATATCGATGATGATGGTTTGTTATATGAAGACGAGTTACCTATTCGTCAACATGTCCAATGTAGTCTACCAATAATTAACATTACCATTGGGGAATTCCAAGTATCATCATTAGTGGATTCTGGAGTGCAGGTTTCTTTGATTTCTGACAAGTTGATAACATTAATTAAGGACAAATATAACATCCTTATTTTGCCAGTAGCGCAAGTCAAGATCAAGGGTATCATGCAAGCAGCAAGTTTTCCTTGAATTTGCTATAAATGAAGAGTTGTTTGAACACATTTTTCTGATAGTCTCGCCTATGAAGTTTAACCTTATTTTGGGTTCAGACTTTCTGTCAAAATACAAAGCAACTATAGACTACTCTGCCAACATTATTAATTTATGTAGGGTCGGATCTGTAGAGTTACAGCTGGTAGACAGTGAAGATCACAGACTCTAAGGGATTAATTTAGCCAGTACACAAGTCGATGGTGTGATTGGCGATGCCACCCCAATTGACCAGGTACTAAAGGAACAGGGTGATCCCAAGGAAGAAGAGGGACCCGTGTTACATGAAGAAGGTGATCCCGAGGAAGAAGGGGGACCCATAGTTGAGATTTTGAGTGACACAGGGCCTGATTTTCTTACGTACATCTCCAATGTAACTGAAGCCCCAGAATGCCACCCAAACATAGCTGCGGCAGAAGAAGAGATCTATCAGTCTTATCCAGACGTCTTTGATGAGAAGCCAGGAGAAATTAAGGGTTTCAAACACCACTTCAATGTCAAGGATACTTCGTCCTGTAAGCACAAACCGTACCCAGTGCCTGAGAAATATAAGGATGAGACCAGGACACTTATTCGTCAGATGGAGGCTGACAGAATTATTCTCAAGTGCATTACATCCTACATTAATCCACTCACTATAGTCAGGAAACTCAATGATAATCTACAATTGTGCCTTGATGCTCGTGCCTTGAATGACTGACTGGTATTAGAGTATGACCATCCTCCTCCGCTCAAAGATGTCATTAAGCGATTCTATGGCAAGAAATTTTTTCAGGCATGGACATGACCTTGTCCTATTTCCATATTGTGTTGCATGAGCACAGCAGACTTTTTATTGGATTTCTTCACTGGATAACAGGCCTATAATCTACAAAAATACTTTGAGGAATGAGTGTAAAAAGAAATTTGTAATATTTAAAGATTCAAAACAGACCACTGCTACTAAGCACTGTATTATGTACCTTTGTCATAACTATTAACCAACAGCCAATGGCTGATATTGTTGTTATTCACAATAATATCAAAAATTGTTATTCAATTTTCCTTTAGACTGCTCCTATTTTAAGTATGTTCATATTAAACCTTAACAATTATATTTGAATTATAAATCAGGTGCCTGATTTAACCTTAAGGAGGTACAGTGACTGAAGATGCCTTCAATGAAAGGCAAAACATGTCTCACATATCATAAGGTAATAACGATGAAATCCTAATTGTATAAGACTATAATGTATTGAATAGGTGGTTAAATAATAAATTAATTAGCATCCTACAAGTAAGTGGTATGTTCCGAGCTGTCAGTGGAGAGATGGCATGGAATGACATTAATAGACGAATAAGTTTGAGTGGTGTCTTTAAAAGTATGAAAGATCACAATATGAAGATAAAGTTGGAATTCAAGAGGACAAATTGGGGCAAATATTCATTTATAGGAAGGAGAGTTAGGGATTGGAATAACTTACCAAGGGAAATGTTCAATAAATTTCCAATTTCTTTGAAATCATTCAAGAAAAGGCTAGGAAAACAACAGATAGGGAATCTGCCACCTGGAGAATCTGCCACCTGGACGACTGCCCTATATGCAGATCAGTAGTGAATGATTGATACCATTCTTCTTGCAACTCTCCTACATCTCTCATTCTCCTATCTACTATCCTTTCCAGTTTTTTTTTTTGCCACTTTTAATAAGAGTGTAATTCCTATATAGTTATCACACACATTTTTGTCCTGCTTCTTAAAAACTGGTATTATAATTTCCTTTCCCCAGCCTTCTGGCACATGTTTCTGTTTCCATATGTACTTTAACAATTTGTACACTTACCATAGTCCAACAGGTCCAGAAGCCTTTATCATTTTCACACTAATTTCATCCATCCCTGGTGCCTTCCCTATTTTCATTTTATAGACTGTTGAGTCATCACACTATATTACTACCATCTCTGTTGTACAATTTCTCACATTCAGCAGTTTAACAAAATGCTCCTTACTCTTTATTTCTTCCAGATGTGTTATCAACTCTCCACATTCCTCTTTCATGATCTTTGTATAAACTCTTTCTTTCCTGTTAGGTTTGTAAAATTCCATAGAGCATTCTTTTACTACCAGCTCCATCCATTTCCATCCTTTGTGGAAATTCCTCTCAACAATTCTTCTTTTCTTCTCTTAACAATTTCTAATTTTCCTTTTATTGTCAAGATACTTCCTTTTGCTTTCTTCTTTTTAAAAATCTCTACACTATTCTTGCCATGCTTTCTTTCATTCTTGCTGATGTTCTACCACAGGCATTCTCTGCCCCACTTTCAAATGCACTTTTGAAGCTGGACCATTCATCTTCCACATTCAATAACTGGAATTTGCTGTTTCAGTCTCTCCAGAAATTCTTCCTGTAGTTCCTTATTTTTTTAATTTCCACACTTTTATTTTGCTATCTGTTATCTCCTTTAATTTTTCTATTTTCCCCACTCTCATTTTTGCTATCACAACTCTATGATCCCCATCGAATGCTTCTCCTGGTAAAGCTGTTACATCCATCTGCAATTTGTCCTTTCCACCAGAAAATAATCAATTACTGATTTTATTCATCTGTCACCCCAGCCATATTGTGCAATTTTCTTGCTGTTTTTCTTCCAAAACAATCATTCCATTCCTCTCACAAAACTCAACTAGTTTCTCTCCTTCTCCATTCCTTTTAAGTCTCCCATTATAATCACTTCTGCGTAAGTTATCTCCTTTTCTAGTTTCTCCAGTAATTCCTCAATATCTTCCTCTTTGTTCCCTGTCTGTGGTGCATACCCTTGTGTGTTAATTAGCATAAACAGTCTTGCAATAAAAGGTTACTCATTATTGGTACTCTAACAGCACCAGGTGACTTCATCTTCAAGGTAGAAGTAAACGCACACTTTCGCAAACTTGTAAAGCAAAAATAACAATACACAACTGCCAAGGAGAATGAATAGCAAGAAAGTAAATTCTCATTTGCACATATGCATTGTGCATTTCAGGGTTAAATGCCAATCAACTCCATTGGTATTATACCCTGCTACCTTGAGCACAGAAGGTGTTCACTTAACCATCTAATCTACAGTATACAGCTTGAGCCAGTGTTATGGCCTCTGTAGCTATTTTTGTGCAGATGGGAGCATATTGGCCTGGAACTGAGTATCTTGACCAAATGTGGCTTCACTGGGTTCGTGAAATGGTTGGTTATTTCTATCTGGCCCTCTTAATGATAGATGGTGTTCCATGCACATATCTATCAGAAATATGTTTCTTTCTTGCCTTACCTTGACCTTCTTGTTTTTCTTAACTTGACTCTCTGTATTTTGTTATAAATGAAAATGGAAGCTGTTTTAATTGAGAATGCATTCTTAGCTTACAAAGGCTACTTCAATCGTTTTAAATACGATACGCTGAGCTCTTGCCTACTCCAGCCGATTGATTTTATTCATGTATCCACAAGACCCGAGGTAATGATATTCTTAATAGTCTGACAGGCTAGTATTATTGGTTCGTACCCTACTGAGTCTTTTATTTTGGATCGATTGCCATAAGTATTCTTGGGATGTGTGTGATTCCATATTTAAATGTTATTTTATGGCTGGAGTCTGATTCCTTTTGGTTTTGTTTTATAAGTGATTTTCTTTCTTTGAATGATAATGGGAATGATTAGCGGCATGCATCCCTTATGCTATGTATGTGGTGGAGTGGATCCTGTATGTATTTTGAGACCATACTACGAAATGCATGTGTGGGGGTGATATAATCGCTCATACTTAGAGGTCTTGATTTTAATGTTATAATTGTCTGCCATATGCACCTCATGTCAGCACAAGAGTCTGTACTGTATGGGGATGTTTGGGCAGCCTGTGTTGGTGACTGCATTAGGATTTTGTAAAAGGCTTCTGATAGTACACCCTTCACATTGGTCTTTTATTCTGACCAGGCTATTGAACGTTTGGTTTCCTGGTTTACTTGTAGTGGTAAGTGTAGGTGATGTGTTGTCACCGAGATATCGCTCCTCTCCTAGTTTTTGAATGTGTTATCACCGAAATATTGCTCCTCTCACAGGTTTTGAATGTTAGGTCTGTGAAAGCGGGCGTTTGATCTAGGTTTTATACGGGACATATACCGCTGTTTAGATCCCCTAGATTTTATTTGAAAGGTACTTTAATTCTTATTGCTGGCACATATCACCATTTTATTGGTTTGTTCTTAAGATTTGTTTATTCTTTTCCTTTAATTCTTCTTTACTTCAGGAAACTATGGCAACGTGCTTATTTATCCTAGTAAGACTTCCATTTTCTCTGTGTTCTGTGCATGCTATTTTTTTTGGGGGGGGGGGGGTTAGGTCATAACTTTATGTCAGCTGTGTTTTATTCTATTGTTCCTTGAGATTTCCTTGGGGATTGTTAGCAAGAAAATAATGTTCTACCATGTTTTGTGGAAAAGATAAAAAAGAAGGAGATATTAATCTTGGATTAAGAGTTAAGTCTGTACAAAAAGGAAAAGGTCCATGGTTCTGGTTCAAACCTTTCAAACATCCGTTATAAACAAAATTACCACAAACTTAAAACGTATCATGTAACATGTTACGTAATGCATTTAAACCAGAATGGTTGTTCAATTTTGACTAGAGGTCTACAGAACCGTTTTCGTGGAAATTGCTGTGAGTAACCTCCATTAATATTATAATAGCCATTTATGTTTTTTCTTATGAGGGTCATAAATTCATTTTATTTCTATGATTATTAATAAACCATTTACTTCATTTTAATTCTTGTTGATGTTACTGACCTAATTGCCTCATTTTCTTGTTCTCTTTGGCTTATGAGGTTCAGGTTCAGTTCCAGACTATTTCTGTCTGAACCGGTCGGATCCACTGGATAACTTGTATTTCTTTTGGGTATAAACTACCTATTCTTACATTTCCACTGCATGGCATTTTCTGCTTAGTATACGATAATTATTGAAGTTTCCTCAATAGTCTTTCTCTTTGATATTTTATTGAGTAAGTGGGGATTGTTGCAAGATGTTCCCAAAGTTTTGGGAGCCTTACCATGTAGAACAACAAAAACAGGTTCCATGTTGCAAAAACATGATATAATACATAATATATAAATGAGAATCAACTTTTCACTTCATAATAGAAAAAAAAAACAGTTTTAAAACAAAAATAATTCTTGTATTATTATGTTTCTACTTACCGAAATTCACCATTTTCATCATGAGTTGGCAGGTAATGTTCCAGTGCTAAGATGTGGAGACTTCCTTGGTCAGCTACATTTAGGATACCATCAGGAGACACTGTGAGAGCTGATACTGATGTAAACTGAGCATTGGATGACAGCAAGGTTTCCTTAGAATTAGGTTCAATGGTGCTCTCTTCAATTACAGAACTGCCTGGTGTATTACAGGGGCAATGCACACTAGTACCTACAGTTGTTGAAGTGTTTGATGTACTGCTGCAGTCACAATTTTGAAGCCTAGAAAAAGAAGAAGAAGGTAGAGGAGAAACCCGTTAGTATATCATCTTTATATAGGTTACAGCCTTTTGACACAAACAACTACAGTCTTAAAAGGAATACTTAAATATGTGGCTGATACCTGGACAATGACAAGTAGAGAGGAGAGTAGAATTCAAGCCAACAAAATTAAATACATTACCTAAGAAGTATGATAGGAAAGACAGAATGAGAAACAAAGATGTTAGAAAGGATGTCAGAATAGAAAACCTAAAGGAAAGAATTGACAGGAATAAACTAAGATGGTTTGGACATTTAAAGACAATGGAAGAGAAAAGAATATAAAAACAGATGCTGGAGATGAAGTTTGAGGGAGAGAGGGCAAGAAGAAGACCTAGAACAAGATGGATCGATTCATTGAAAAGGAGTGCAAGAAGAAGACACCTGATCTGGGACAAAATGATGGAAGAGGAATGGTGGAAGGAGAGAGGAAGGTGGAAAAGTGCCATGAATGCCCTGACCCAGAAGGAGCTGGATAAGGGGAAAGGAGGAGGATGATGATGATTACTTAAAATAATGATGTAAATAACTCATAAATAAATATGTTATTGTTGCTTGATAAATCTGATGAATACATGCAACTGCTGGTTATTTTTCATAATAATCAACAGTTTTGGAGAATATGACCAATTTTTCATGTTTTTGTAAAGTTTATCACATTAATCTCTTATCATGAATAGTAACCAAAGTCGAAAAAAAATTAAAAGTGTGAAAAAGTAAGAAATGTCTTGTTGGTGTGACACTGTCTGCCACTTTAATGTGCGGTGTTGGGTGGAGCAAGTCAGTCTGGCTCCAATGGCGAGCAACATCACCGAGTTATGGCTTCACCCTTTCCTTACTGCAGGCAACCAGTCAGAGACAAGTCAAGTGCACCTTGGTCAGCCCTTTGCCACCACTACTGACATCGCTATGTTACCTCAGCACAGGCCTCCCTGATAGCGCAAGAAGAACCCAGTTCTTTTCCTGATTCCAGAGATTTCCAGAGGTTTCTACTCTCATGTAGTGTCTGGAAGGACTGGCCTCTCTATATAAGGCAGGTTGAATGAGCTTGGGATGGTTCAATATGAGCTCAGTCAGAGAGCGATTGAGAGTGAGGAGTGCTACACTTATTCTAAACACAAGCTAATTTTTAATTGATTATTTCCTTAGATCTGAAGATAATTCATAACAACTGAAACTTACTGTTATGTATGTATGTTCAGTCCTCAGCCTTAAGGCTGGTTGGATCCTCTACAGCTCCTCCATCAGCTGTCATAGATGGCCTAGGCATCACTGAAGAGGCATACTAGGGAAATGTATTATAGTGTATATGTTCTTATATATGACTTTCTTTTCTATCATTTTATTGTGTTATTTATTTAAGTTCACACACTGATTTGTATGTTGTGTTTTAGATTCATGTTTGTTACCTATGTCATCGCTTTTAATTCTTGTTTTGTTTCTATTATTTTAACTTGTATGGCTACCATGGGCGCCCGCAAGGGGGGGCACTTGCCCCCCCCCTGGAATTCTAAATATGTTGATGTTCAATTGTTTGATATCATACCAGATTATTTCATAAACTGAAATTACTGACAGTCATCTAGCATCTGTTATAACTGGAAGTTTCTGTAAACAATTTAATGTTGCTGATGTTATATTGGTTTTTATATTCAAGAAAATTGTTAATCTGCCCCCCCCCCCCCCCCCCCGAAAAGATCCTGCGGACGCCCATGATGGCTACATTCTTCTCCAGCTTACAGCCATGTTTTATAAATAAATTACTGGAATTCTACGAGGTTCAGTGAAGGTGTAATATATAACGAGAGCAATGAAAATGTAGAGTAGGCTACATAACATACCGATTAAGCTTTTCCTGTTGACGTCCAGCAAAATCTGATATCCTCCCTGCAGAATCCACAACACGTATTGCATTCACTTTCCTTGAGTCACTTTCAGCAATGAAAAGGTCTCCTGTGGGGCTGAAAGCCAGAGCTAGCACTGAGCCAAGAACTGTTCTAGTAGCCTTGGATCCTTCTTCTGTTTCCATCTGTTGAATGATATGAACATATTTTAATTTATATTATTAAAGAACTACTTATTTTATGCCAAAATGCATGAAAACTACTATAAGATTAATGGAGCAGGCTGGGAGGGTATAGAAGTACTAGTATCATTATATTCTGGGAAAAAAAAAATCTGATGATTACTGAGTACGGTACTCTTACGACATTTTTTCTTTTTCTATTTTGCTTTATGTCACACTGACACAGATAGGGAAAGGCCTAGGAATGGGAAGGAAGCAGCCGTGGCCTTAATTAAGGTACAGCCCCAGCATTTGCCTGGTGTGAAAATGGGAAACCACAGAAAACCATCTTCAGGGCTGCCGACAGTGGGATTCGAACCCACTATCTCCCGGATGCGAGCTCACAGCTGCACACTCCTAACCG
The DNA here is from genome assembly GCF_040414725.1 of Anabrus simplex. Taxonomy (NCBI): domain Eukaryota; kingdom Metazoa; phylum Arthropoda; class Insecta; order Orthoptera; family Tettigoniidae; genus Anabrus; species Anabrus simplex. The sequence continues at coordinate 1,621,429,635 of NC_090265.1, read as the reverse complement.
CACAGCCAACTCACCTGGTACTCTTAAGAAATAAAAAAATATTATTCTAACAACGACCTTACTGAAAGCACTCAACATGAAACTTCATCTCATTCCTCACCTTACTGTAGTAATTTTATAAATACTGGGTGTTCGTGGTTTACAGTATTAATTAATGATATTTTACAAATTGATCTCAGCTAACAGATTTGTGAAATAAGATAATTCAATTTTAATGTTAAAAATATGTTTAATAAAGGTGTAATACCATTTAATACTGTAACAAATCCGTCAAAATGTTCTTCTAAGCATAACAACAAAAGTGGCCATCCTGAAAGTTAGGCTTCTGTACCAGTATCATATTTAAACATCACAATGTATATATATATTTCACAGGGTAAACACTGTCCAATTACTTAGCTTAAAGTTTTACAATTTATCACTACTGTATAAAAAAATGTGCTTCATGTGATTAGTGTGAACATTAACAACACACAGAGAATACTGGGAAACAGAACATAGCATGATATCATAGGTGTTCATATCTCCACGAGTAGTCGGAACCTGAGCTGCCATTGGTTACTTCCAAAGACCTGTAGTGTGTCAACCATTTCCAACATACACGGAATGTTAACTAACCATTTTTGCCCATGCAATTGCCTATTCCCTACTCACCAATGAACTGCTTGTCCCTATAGCAAACACTACAGTAAGCAGTAGTCTGCAGAGAGGATGATAAGGAAGACACCTGTTAAAATCACTACTGTTGTGCGAGATCCGTCAGTGTAACCTCTTTGATTCTTGTTACTCCTTAGATTTGTTTTCAAGGGCTTTGAAATAAGCAAGGAAATGTACTTCGAGAGTAGATTGGGATCTTTTGTTGTTGTACAAAGAAAAACTACGAATCATTGTACCGGTATGTTGCTAAATCAAAATAAATACATATTGATATTGTAAGTATTAGAGAGTGTTTAGTAGCGAGAATAAAGGTAGCTTTTCCCCCAAATTTGGCGACTGTGACAGGACAAGGTTTAAAATCGCAATGGATAAGGTAACGAAACTTCGTGTGGTACATCGACGTGCATATACGTGAATTTACAATAAGATAGTCAACAACTTAGAGAGTGAACAAACAGATCCTGTTGTCATTGAAGCGAATTTTAACTTACTGCAGGAGAAACATGAAGAACTACGGGCACTGGATCACCAGATATTCAATTTGATGTTGGAGCAAGATATGAATGAGGATGACCTAGAGAAAGAAGTTAGTGCCACTGATGATATAATTTGTAAATTTAATAACCTGCAGATTAAGGTAGCTGCTATGTTAAAAGGGAGAGAAAGCAGAATACTATCAGTGAAAGTTCCCCAAATGTTGCCTCATTTACTTAAAAAAGTATAGTCTTCCACTTCTAGAACTTAAAAAATTCAGTGGTGTACCGAAGGACTGGTTACAGTTTTGGGCCCAGTTTGGAAAAATTGATGAAGATACCAGTTTAGATCCTTCAGGTAAGTTCCAGTATCTTATTCAAGCCACTACTGAAGGATCTCATGCCAGAGAAGTGGTCAGTAGTTATCCCGCTACTTCTGAGAACTACCCTAAGGCTATTGAAGCATTAAAGTCCCGTTTTGGGAGAGAGGATGTACTAGTTGAAGTATATGTTAGAGAGTTGCTTAGGCTTGTATTGCAGGCTAGTAACCCATCCTCTGACATAACTTTATGCTCATTACAGGACCAGTTTGAAAGTTACTTAAGGGCTCTGGAAACTTTAAAGGTTACCACGGACAGGTGTGAAGCAATGCTTTTTCCTCTCATGGAGTCTTGTTTGCTTGAAGAACTTCTACGAGCATGGCAACGATCTCTAGCTTCACATCAACGAGATTCTAACACACAGGGTGAGGACCCTGGAAAGGCTCGGCTGAAACAACTCATGGACTTTTTAAGATCTGAGGTCGAAAGTGAACAGATAATTTCTATGGCAATGGCTGGTTTCAGTCTCAGGGATGCGGATAAATCTAGAGCAAAAGTCACAAAACCTACAGCAAAAGGTGCATTGAGGCAATCCACATTTATTTCAAATGATATTCCCACTGCTTCAGGGCTGCTCACCAGCTCTAAAGAGGCGAGGGAATGCCTATTTTGTTCTTCTGGTCACAGTTCTTAAGATGGTATTAAAGCTCAGGACTTTATTAGGAAGACGACAAGTGGTGGATAAAAATAGGGCATGTTTCTGCTGTCTGTGAGTTGGGCACCCAGCTAAGAGATGTAAAAACCGTCCCAAGTGCGTCATTTGTGGAAAGGAGCATTTTGCATTAATGTGTGGACAGATTCAGAAAGAGCGATGTAGCAAAGGGGATGAAGTTGCTCGGCCAGTGATCCAAAATAATAATAATGTTATTAAAGAGGTCCTCGCAGCTGTGCCAAATCATTGCAATGTTCTAATGCAAACACTTGTAGTTTATGTCAGAGGTAATGATCGAATGCGTAAGGCGAGACTTTTGATCGACTCAGCATCTCATCGCTCATATATATTGGCCAGCACTGCTGCTGAAATGGGGTATGTTCCACACTCTCAGGAATTCAGCATTCACTTTTTGGAGGAACTACCACGGAAGTGGTGCAACATAACATTTTCACACTTTACCTTTCTAAATTAGACAAATCGTACCATTGCCACTTTGACGTGCTTGGACAATGGAAGATCTGCGGACGAATTGCTCCTGTTTTAGATGGGTCTTGGATACAGGAACTTGCTTCAAAAAATATAGAGTTAAGTGATGTTGGCTCTTCGGCAGATATTGAGATTTTAGTTGGAGCTGATTTTGCTGGCAAACTTTGGACTAGTAGACGGATACAACTGAGTTCAGGACTAGTAGCAATGGAGACAATTCTTGGCTGAACATTGACAGGGAAAATTCTTGATATCACACCCAGTAATGAGAACCTAGCCATGGTGGTATCAAGCATGTTGACCAAAGAAGCCACCATCACAGATTTGTGGACTCTAGATACTTTAGGGATTAGTGATCCATCGGTGAAACTGAGCAGGTCTGAGAATGAGTCTACTACACAGCAACATTTCCTTGATACAGTATCAATCAATAAAGAAGAGCATTTTGAAGTTCGCCTCCCATGGGTTGAGAACCATCCTCCACACCTGATAATTAGTTATCACTGAAGAGACTGCAGTCTGCTGTTAAGAGATTGAAGACTGAAGGTTACTATAATGCTTATCAGGAAGTACTAGATGACTGGCTGCGGGAAGGGGTGATAGAAGAAGTGCCTCCTCAGGAAATGAATGTTCATTGCCACTATTTGCCTCATCGTCATGTTGTGAAACCTGGATCAACAACACCAGTGCGCCCTGTGTTCAATGCCTCGTCTAAAGAAATTAACAGCCCAGCCTCAATCAACATCTTGAGAAAGGCCCTAATTTAATTGAGAAAATACCTTCTGTGCTGGCACGTTTTTGAGTGAAGAAGGTGGGAGTTGTTGGAGATATAAGAAGAGCTTTTCTCCAGATCAGCATTAGCGAGAGAGGAAGGAATTTTTTGAGATTCTTATGGTTAGACAGAAATGGAAATCTCAAGACATACAGACATTGTCGTGTTGTTTTTGGAGTCTCCGTAGGTCCTTTTCTATTAGAATCATGCATCAAACTTCACCTTGAAAATACATTAATACTGTGCGAGGAAGGGAAGTCACCATGGCCCAAGTCATCTGTGGAGTTTCTTACCCATAACTTCTATGTTGATAACTGCCTTGCCAGTTTGGAAGACGAAGAACAAGCTAAACAGTTTATTGATGTAGCTTCAGGTGTCATGAGGGAATGGCAATTTTGTCTTTGAAGGTGGGAGTTGACCGGAAGTAATGACGTTTCTGGACCTAATATGTGTTAGGACTCTTATGGAACAAGTCTGACGATTCCCTAGCAATTAACATAGACCTTCTTTTGATTAGCTTTGAGAAAATAACAAAGAAATTTATTTTGAGTGCTGCCCATAGAATTTTTGATCCGGTGGGTGTCACATGTAGTGTAGCATTAATACCAAAATTGTTGCTACAACAGACTTGGAGGGAAGGTTTCATATGAGATGAAGAAGTCAATAAAGAGATCAAAAAAAATTCTTGAGTTGACTTGAAGAAGTTCCTCTTTTAGCTCGAGTTAAAATTCCTCATTGGGTGTCTAACTGCAACAGCCCAGGCGACTCCTGGACACTTCACATTTTTTCAGATGCCTGTCAGGCATCATATACAGCAGCTGTATTCCTGCGTGTTGAGCAAGAGGGTGAGAGGGTAAAGTACCAGCCAAACTTAAAATCGCCAGAGTTGTACCAATCTATAAAGGCATGGATAAATTTGATGTAAGTAATTACAGACCAATCTCCGTACTACCTCCTTTATCTAAGATTTTAGAACAAGTGGTTAAAAAAAAGATCATTAGATTTTTTGTTAAATAATAAATATTTTTATCAATTTCAGTATGGTTTCCTACTTCACTCGAGTACCAGTAATGCTATTGAGGATATTATTATTAAACTACAACAAGCTTTAGACTCAGGTATGTTAGCAGCTGGTTTATTTATAGATCTTAAAAGGGCTTTTGACACAGTTGATCATAAAATTTTATTACATAAATTAGAAGTAGCAGGCATTAGAGGCATTGCATTGGATTGGTTTGTTGATTACCTCTCTAATATGGAGCAGTTTGTTACATGTAATAATAATCAGAGTAATGTGAAGGTGATCTCAATTGGTGTGCCTCAGGGTTCTGTGCTTGGGCCTTTATTGGTTCTTATCTTCATTAATGATATTGGTCACCTTAAATTAAATGGAAGACTATCCATTTTTGCTGATGACACTAATATTTTTTATACAGGCTCTAGCAATCATGAACTTGAACAAAATATGCAGCAGGATATTCGATTACTTGAAACATGGCTTAATTCCAACTGATTAACTATCAATCTAACAAAAACAAACTACATAAATTTTCACAAACCTTTATATGTATTAAATTTGGATAAAAATCTGCTTTTCTTCAATCAAAGAGTAATGAAAGTGCACAGTACTAAATTCTTAGGACTGATTATAGATGAAAATCTGTCGTGGAGACTATTTGTAATAAAATTATCCCTGTGATTGGTATCCTCAGTAGATTGCGATATAAGTTTTCTCGTGGGTTGTTGAAGGGTATGCTCTTATTGAAAGTCACATCTCTTATATGATACATGTCTGGGCATGCTGTAATAAAGAATTATTTGGAAAGGTAGAGGTCCTTAGGAAGAGAGCATTAAAAATAATTTTCAAACTGCCCATTCTGACACCGACTAAAGATCTGTATAAATATTGTAATATATTATCACTTCCAAACCTCCGCACAAAGGCTTCTATAATTATGATCTATAAAATTCAAAACAAATTAGTCCGCTCAAACACATTAGTAATTACCAATTCACAGATTCATAATTATGAATCAAGAATTATTTATAATATTCACTACAATCAGATTCATTCCACTAGTTATGGTCAAAACTCTCTTTGGCATTTTTCTATAACTATGTATAACTCGCTTCCAAAAAATATCAAAATGTTACCAACTTTATCTATCTTCAAGAGTAATGTAACTAAATACCTGAAGTAGTATGGCAATTATGGTTAGGAAGCTTTGTCCTATCTTCTCTCTTACACCATGTTAAATTATATACTTACTGTATTTTATTTTGTAATCAGATTGTGAATATTGTCATTTATTTGTATTGCACCAAGAAGAGCCTTGGCTCAGGTGCCTATATTGAAATGAAATGAAATGAAATGAAATGAAATGAAATGAAATAAATAAATAAATAAATAAATAAATAAATAAATAAATAAATAAATAAATAAATAAATAAATAAATAAATAAATAAATAAATAAATAAATAAATAAAATAAGTGAGTGTTCACTTGGTGGCTGCCAAGTCAAGAAATGCACCAACTGGAAAATCAGGCAAGGGATTGACCATTTCCAGGTTAGAACTTTTAGCAGCTTCAATAGCAATGAGATTATATGCATCAATTGTAAAGGATTATGGTATTTCCGATATTAAGGCAATTTTTTGGACAGATGCTTCAACTGTTCTCACTTGAATTCAGCAAAGTGAAGCATGGGATGCTTTTGTCATGAACCGGATTAAAGAGATGTGGGAACTGTCAGTTGGTTTTGAATAGCAACATGTTCCTGGAAAAGAAAACCCATCAGATCTTCCATCACGTGGATGTTCTGTGAAGAAGTTGGTACAATGCTGTTGGTGGGAGGGCCCTGGTTGGTTGAGAGAAAATCCAGACAGCTGGCCACAAACTTTTTCTTATAATGAGGAAGAGATAAATTCGGAGAGAAGGAAGAATGTCGTTTCATTGATATCAAGTAATTCAGAAGACATCAGTAATGATTGGTATTACCAACACTTTTCTCGGTACAAGAAAATTGTAAGGCTGGTAGGCTGGATGTTGTGCTTTCTGACCAACTATCACATCATCAAAGCTGAACGCATACATCGTGACCTGACAAATGAGGAATTTATCACGGCAGAAAGGTAGATTTTATGATGGGTACAGGAGGAAGTGTTCATAGATGTTTTCAATTCCAAACTAAAGAGCTTACTTCCATTTGTTGACGAACAGGGATTGATTTATTTGATGACCAAGATATCTAACCGGGATGATGTCAAGGACTTTTGTCATCATCCCATTGTGCTCCCAAAAGCTGATCACCCAGTCATTCAGCGACTGATTATGGACATCCATCATAGCAACTGTCATGCTGATATGCAGATGCTTTTGTCAATTCGGAGGCAACAGTATTGGATTCTAGGAGGTAGACAAACAATTAGAGCTGTTATTATATTAACACCTGCATGATTTGTAAACGTCATAGTTCGAAGAGGTTGGCAGCTCATCCTTCGGTGAAGAAAATATAAAGGATAATCACGAGGTCGGAGCATGTGACTCTTCTACTACTCCTGAAGATGGTCCTCAAGTTTGAAAGCAGGCAGTGAAAATAACTCGTCTAGAACGATTGATTCACAAGCCAAAAAGGTTAAATTTGTTATGTGTGTCACTTAACATATTTCTTTGAGTTTATATTAATGGATTTTATCATTTTGTAATTGTTTCAGGACTAAAATTTTACAGTGGAAAGGTGTAAGTCAATTCATGTTAACATTCATTTGACTTAGGTGGGAGGATGTTGTGCGAGATCAGTCAGTGTAACCTCTTTGATTCTTGTTACTCCTTAGATTTGTTTTTGAGGGCTTTGAAATAAGCCAAGAAACGCACTTCAAGAGTAAATTGGGATCTTTTGTTGTTTTACAAAGAAAAACTATGAATCATTGTATGCTGCTAAATCAAAACAAATACTTGTATTAAAGAGTGTTTAGTAGCGAGAATAAAGGTAGTTTTTTCCTCACAACTACAGTTTTCAAACATGAAGTGTAATTATACCAACTATTCATATTTTTAAAATAATATGTAGGCATAAATGAAACATAAAATAAGGAACTGGATGTGTGGCTCTTAATTGGCACAAAACTGTATGCAAATATTTTGGTCAAAAATTAGGGGTGCAGCCAATATGAGAGTAAATATGGTTAACTTAAGCTTGAACTAATATATTATTGGTGTTACTCTGAAGTAAGTATTCCCTTAATGACAGCATTAGCTAATATAACTTTCAATATTTCATCTGTTTGAAGAAGAGGGTTTTAGAGCTACAAATCTACATCTGGCAGAGTAAAATAATTTCTATATTGAAGAAAAATTATTTTATACATAATCTTTACCATCCTCACACCAAATGCTTAGCAGAAGACCAGTGCTTCTGGATTTTTATGATATTTATCCGAAACATCCTTGAGTGTTTTTTTTTTTAGTGTCCTGTAAAGGAGAATAAACTGGGCAATTAATTTGACTGATGATACAGTTTAATAGGCTTGACTTCAAAATCATATATCCTATTAAGAATATTAGTTCTTAGAAAAGTTACAGGCCATGAAATGTAAATGTTTAGTTCTCAGAAATGAAATATTATCATGTTTACAAACTCACCAACTGTTGACTTTAGAATAAAGTTTATGACTTTTCTCTTTGATTACTAAATAACAGTAGTTCAGAAAAAAATGATTCAAAGTTTTGAGGAGGTAAATACTAACCTTATTGATATCCTCTCCAGATGAATTGTCACTGACATTGTTGACTGTTTGTTTTGTGTGTTGATGATTATCTGTACTGCTAGCATGGCAATGTAAAGGAGTTCCTGCCACAACCTTAACCTTCAAATCATCGGTCAACTTGAGAACAAGACGATCATCAATGAAATGGAGACTTCCATCTAGAGGACTAAGAGACAAACCAGTGGGCCACTGTAGCTGTGCCTGCCGAGAGAGAACATACATCTGTTTTCACAAAATCACATATATTTTAAATTTATCTACCTTTACTACAGATTGACTGGCTTCTAGCAGGATTTGTTTAAGGTCTTGAAAAAGATGCATCACTTAAGACTGTATAATAATAGATTAATGTAAAGCCTTTGACTGAATAAACAAACAAAAAATTACAGTAGTTCAGAAAATTAAAAATATCAGACTATAGAGGGGAGTAGCAGATTGTAAAAGAGAAAGCCATATGAAACTAGTTTGGTCCAATTTAATTTATGTAGAGTTAAGATTTGATCCACCAGTCAATCATTTTTATTACAATATTATGCATGCATATTTTGCCTTCTTTATGGGCTTCCTCAGTGCAATTCTTTAGACCAACATCATACAAATTATCATAACATAAACATTATAATAGAACACAGACACATCATAAGATTCTGCATGATAACATTTGAAAGTTAAAATCTTCAAAAAAAGAAAAGATAACAGGATATTGAATGATTCATTCATGGATTCCATGTTTTTTCAATATCATAGTCTAAAAACATTGGACATAGTTATTACTACTTGGTATCTAAAACTGGAATTCCAATCTAGATTTTTAAACATCAAATGCTGAGGACTGTGGGACACTGAAAATGTATGTACTGAATGGCATCTACCAGAAACTCAGCGAGGTTTTAGACCCAAGAAAGGCATAATCTATATAGTCTTTACTGCCAGACAAATGCAAGAAAAACCAGCCTTTTAAAATATGTTTTATAGTCTTTATGAAAGCATTTGACTCTGTAAACTGAGAAGCTGTTTGAAAAGTCTAGCTTTAGTTTGGTGGCTGCCAATATACATCAAGACTTGAGCTTTATCACTATTCAAGCTTCTGTTCTCAGTTGCAACAGACCTGGAGAGTTCTTTCAGGTCACAACAAGTGTCAAGCAGGGATGTGTAATTGCTCCAGTTTTACTATATATATTTTGGGGCACTATGTTGCATCCTGTTAATCTTCCTCTAGGCACAGAGATAGTGTATAGATCTGAGGCAAATTGAGGCAGATGTATGATTTACAAACTATGATGAATGTATTTAATCACGTCTATACTAGTATCATATTAAAACGTAACGTTAACAAAACACCTGTACTGCAGCTCCTTACATTCTGATCAATGGTGTGACTCTGTACAATATCAAACACTCTCTTTACCTTGGCAGTCACCTCTTGACATTCTGGCTCAGTGGCTAAGTGGTTAGCAAGCTGGCCTTTGGTCCAAGGGGTTCCGAGTTCGAAGCCCAGCTGGATCAAGGATTTTAAACCTTCATTGGTTAGTTCCTCTGACTCGGGGAATGGGTATTGGATTTCGTACTAAATAAGGTCCCATCCTTACAGACACAAAGGTCATCCATGGGTATCAATTTGAAAGACCTGTACCAGGCCTCTCTGGAAAACTCTTAACAAAATATGCTAAGATAGATGCTGAAATACTGTATCAGTCTAGTATCAGAGTTTGATTGTCTCCTTAAAAATGTTTTCAACAACCATGACCTCTGTGACCAGATCTAGCTATATATTTACAATGCCATAGTGACACCAACACTTGCATATGGATTTGGGACTTGAAACACTGTAGTTACAGAAGACACTTAAAATGTCTGGAAGAATACCATATCTCAGAGAATTACTTGGAGTAAAATGGTAATACCATCAAACAAACATCAGTGTCCAGAAAGAGACCAATATAACAAGCATTGAGGGAATGAGGGAATGATGATCAAATGTCAACTTCAATGGACTAGTCACATTACCCACATGCCTTCCGAAGCATGTGTTGTATTCTCAATTGACAGATGGACAACATAATCAGAGAGGATAGCAAAAATGGTACAAGGGTGTTCTAAAGTCTAATATGAGGAAGTGCCAATTTAACATCATCAACTGGGAGGATGCAGCATTTGACTGGCTGAATGGGCAATACGGCCCATAGGGCCCATAACATCTTGAACAACAAGATGAAGGCACAAGTCCAAGAGAAGTGATCATGTACTTCCCAGACAGAGATGGGAAAAGAAGCGAAAATTTTTCTAAAAATTTTACTCTACTGGTGCAATGATAAACTGCAACTGGGCCCAACCAAACAACACCATGCGGAGTTCCCTAGCTCGGCTAGCAATTCATGGATTCCATCATAAGATGTGCACAAAAACTAGCTTCCATGAGCCTTGTTCAACATCCTTATGTAAAAGTCTGTGTTAGTCATGCCAGCAGTACCACTTCACAAGCTGTGCAAAAAGAACAAAGTACCTGGTAGACTATAGCAAAGAAAAATGAAAATATATTTCTTTGATAAACTAACAATTTCTTTGAAAATGTTTAAGAAAAAGCTAGGTAAACAACTGATTGGGAATCTGCCACCTGGGCAACAGCCTTGAATGCAGATAATTGATGACTGAAACCATTTCATACACATTCATGTACTTCACCTTAAAAAATAATTTTAAAAAGCAAATAGTGCCAGCTTCAGATCCTTCTCAGAGAACTACATCAGTCAGACAATCAAAGAAAAAAATTATGTATCCTCTTGCTACAAAGATGTATTAAAGAACATAAGATCTATAGTTCTCAACAATAAAATATGTGTTTTGGAAGACAAAACAACCAATGTACATTATTATTGGTGTAATGAAAGAGGAATGGCCTGGTGAAGTATTTTTTCTAACCTGTGAATTTCTGAAGAAAGTAAATCATTCCTCCATTGCACTGCTTTTTTTTTATGATCCTATGAAACTACTCAGCTCCATTGCACTGCTTTTTTTTTTATGATCCTATGAAACTACTCAGATCAGATTGTATAGAGAGGGAAAACATTCTACTGTTTGTAGCCAATGCTGCCCCGTACAAGACCAAGATATAGAAAGGACTTAAACTACATAACCCCAAAATGGTCCATGTTACATGCCTTGTGCCTGGTTTGCATAGAGTGGCAGAAGAGGTTCGAAGCAACTACCCTGACATAGCCTAATTTCTAATGGGAAGAAAATGTTCCTGAAAACTCAACTTCAAGTACAGAAGATGAAAGAAACAGCCGTTGCACTACCTCTTCCTTCTCAACCTATCCTTTGCTAGGGGATGTGGCTCAATGCTACCCAATATTATTGCAGAAATTATGTTCTTTGTGAGGGTAATTCAAGAGTTTGATCCATCTGATTCATCATGTATTAAACTTGTGCAAGATTTGATTTCTTCCCAGAACATGGTCAGAAACTTGGCATACATAACATCAAACTTCAGCAGAATATCAAGATCAATCACTCGTCTTGAAACTGCAGAGCTGCAACCAGTACTGATGAGATGTTAGTTATATGTGAACTAATTAAACTGTGTGCTAGTTGCTTTACGTCGCACCGACTCAGATAGGTCTTATGGCGACAATGGGACAGGGCAGGGCTAGGAGTGGGAAGGAATCGGCCGTGGCCTTAATTAAGGTACAGCCTCAGCATTTGCCTGGTGTGAAAATGGGAAACCAAGGAAAACCCTTTACAGGGCTGCCGATAGTGGGGTTCGAACCTACTATCTCCCGAATACTGGATACTGTAATACCAATATGGTCCTTTATTGGACATTATAAATTTTCCAGCTAACTCATTCTTGGTTGCCTGCATTTCGCCCTCGTGTGCTAAGTTAGGCTCATCAGTTGGGACTTAGCACACCACCCAAGACGCAAGGCTAGTGCATACCGTGGAGGCCACTGCATAGGCTACTTGAAGCCACCAGCAGTGCCAATGCACTATGAGAGCTATGTCTCATTTCCAAAAAATTGATGCCTGCCTGGCCATCAGATAATACAGATGTTGATTCCCATAGGGAATTTAAAATATTTGTCCCAAATGAGTAAATTTATAATACCAATATAATGGTCCGTTATTGGACATTATAAATTTTCCAGCTAACTCATGAGTTAATTGCAGCTATCAAGCTCGGTACTAATTAAACTATAAGATCACATTTTTATACTTAATCTGCAAGGTCATAATTTTATCTCTTTGGGTCCTATTTGAATGTTTTTAAGGTCATATTAACTTGCATATTTTAGATATTTTTCAGTCATTAAAATTTGCCACCTAGTAATATCTATCTTTCAAAACTGTGTCACCTTGAAGCCTTATTCAGTTCTTTTTGAAATATGACTAAAGCCTGCTCAAAATATACAGGAAAGGCCACCATTAGAATATTTAATTCAGGCAACATTTCTTTGATAATTCTAAATTAACTGTCGAATTGCTTGTGTAATTGGTTAAATGCTCAGAGTAATTATCAGTGTTACAACTGGACAAGTCACATGGTTTCAAAGATGGAAATTCTTCAAAATCTTTCTTCATTAATAAATTTTTGAATGATAAAAGTTCTAAAAGTTCCATCTATAAAGCGCAAATTCTCTCTTATACATAGTAGCGCTGATCAACACATTTTTGCTTTGTTACGACGAAACATTTAAATCACTCAAATGGTTTGTAATGCTGGCCAAAAAGGCAAGGTCTGAAACCCAGCATGTGCATTCTTACATCATCACAGCCACAGCGACAGACAGTAGTGAGCGAGTCAGCCCTAGGTGTAGATGACACTGCGTCAGGCTCCTTTGCCCTCAAATACTGAGTTGGAATGGCCTTCCTTAAGTAATTAGCAATATTTCTTGTAATAGTGACATTAAATAGCTAACGTAAGTAGCTAATTTATAATTTTCATTATCTTTTTCTCAAAAGCCAGTTATATTTTCTGATATTTATGTTTGGTTTCCTTTTTAAAAAATTTAAAATACCCAGATGCTGATCACCTGAGTGAAATATATACAATTTAACAGTATTCATGTTGACATCTAATACTAACTAGAGTTTTAAGTCATATACATGGCCAGAAAAAAAAAAAAACAACAAAAAAACACGCAACCTCCTTGAGGACTGCGTTCAGTGGCACTAGGATATTATATGAGGATACTAAGGGGTTGTTATGATAGTGATTCATTTGTTACGGACATCGGTGATCAGATGGCGTTCAGAAGGCCTGTCCTGATGCACTCTGTTTTGACTCTGTAGGCAGCAACTGTGCTGAGGTTAGACTTGAACAGTGTTTGCAACATTCATTCTAGGCTACAACCATGACCTGCTGATGTGTATATTCTCCTGTTGAACAACTGCAGCCATTTGAACAGGGTTGCATTGCGGGCCTGTGGAACGCTGAATGGACATATTGATGGAGATCGGCTCCATGGCTAAATGCTTAGCGTGCTGACCTTTGGTCACAGGGGTCCCAGGTTCGATTCCCAGCAGGGTCAAGAATTTTAACCATAATTTCTTAATTCCCCTGGCACGGGGACTGGGTGTATGCACTGTCTTCATCATCATTTCATCCAAAACACGATGCGCAGGCCGTCTGCGGGAGTCAAATCAAAAGACCTGCAGCAGGCCTCTCCACAGGCCACACGCCATTATTATCAGTGCATTACTGCACATGTTGGGCACAATGTATCGGTAGCCTATTGCTTTCAGCAGTGGTCTATGGAACATTCTCGCATCTGTAGACAATGCTCTGGATGTCCTCGTAGTACAGACGCACGTCAAGACTGATGCACTGTGCGAGCAGTGGTGGCCGACCGAACATCATCCAGCAACAAAATCTGGTTTCATGTTGTACCTGCTGTGTCACCATGGACCACTGGGTGCCGTCTGCTTGCAGCAGGATTATGATCACGTGTGCCTCTGGCCAGGCTACCACTGACACCACGATACCCCAAGCACAGCTTCTCTGGTGTTCTTTGACTATGTCATAAATAATAGTGTGATACCAAAAGAATGGAAGGAATCTATAATAATACCAATTTATAAAGGAAAGGGTGATAAAAGGAAACCAGAGAACTACAGACCAATCAGCCTGACCAGTATAGTTTGTAAAATTCTGGAGAGTTTAATATCGAAGTACATCAGAGGGATATGTGATGATAAAAATTGGTTCATGAGGAGCCAGTATGGATTTAGAAAGAAATTTTCTTGTGAGGCACAACTGGTGGGATTTCAGCAGGACATATCAGATCAGTTGGATTCAGGAGGTCAGTTAGATTGCATAGCCATAGATCTTTCCAAAGCCTTTGATAGAGTGGAACATGGAATATTATTAAAGAAATTGGAGGGAATAGGATTGGACGTAAGGGTTACACGTTGGATAAAAGCATTTCTAAATTCAAGGGTTCAGAAAGTCAAAGTAGGAAATAATGTATCTCAGGAAGAGAAAGTTTGGAAGGGAATTGCACAGGGTAGTATAATCGGTCCGTTACTTTTCTTAATATACGCAAATGATTTAGGGAACAATATAACATCAAAAATAAGATTGTATGCAGATGACATAATTGTTTATAGGGAAATAAACAACATTGAGGATTGTTCAGAATTACAAAGGGACCTTGAAAGTATCCAACAATGGGTTGAAGAAAATAATATGAAGTTTAATGGAGGCAAATCAACTGTTACAACTTTTACAAACAGGAGCTTTAAAACTGAATTTGAATATACTTTGGATGAGGTAGTTATCCCTAAAGATGGCAAGTGCAAATACTTAGGTGTGAGATTTGAAAGTAATTTGCACTGGAAGGGTCATATTGATGACATTGTTGGGAAAGCATACAGATCATTACATGTCATAATGAGGCTACTTAAAGGATGCAACAAAGAATTAAAAGAAAAAAGTTACTTGAGTATGGTTCGTCCATTATTGGAATATGCAAACAGTGTTTGGGATCCTCACCAAGAATACCTAATAAAAGAAATAGATAGTGTGCAGAGGAAAGCAGCAAGATTTGTAACAGGGGATTTCAGGAGAAAGAGTAGTGTATCAGAAATGTTAAAGGAACTTGGGTGGGAAACTTTAAGTAAGAGAAGGGAGAAAACTAGACTTATAGGATTATATAGAGCCTATACAGGAGAAGAAGCACGGGGAGATATCCGTGAGAGGCTTCAGTTGGAAAATAATTATATCGGCAGGACTGACCACAAATATAAAATTAGAAGGAATTTTAGCAGAAGCGATTGGGGTAAATTTTCATTTATTGGGAAAGGTGTGAAGGAGTGGAACAGTTTACCAGGGGTAGTGTTTGATCCTTTTCCAAAATCTGTACAGATATTTAAGAAGAGAATAAACAGCAACAGAGAAAATAAATGAAGTGTTAGAGGGCATTCGACCAGTGCAGGTTATTGTATATAAAAAAATGTGTGTGAATAAATTAATTCCATCCCCTGGTCTAAGGAGTTTGGACAGCCAAAGTAGGGGACTGCCTGTAGGGGTGAAGTACAGTGGGAACTTCGAGGGCCCTGGGACTGCTACGGTAGCTGTGAAGGCCCTTCAGGAACTCTGAAAAGTGGTGGCAAAAGGGGCTCTGGTTAAGACGCAGCAGGTTGTTATGCTACTTAGGATCCAGAACGGTAAAAAAAAAAAAAAAATATTAATACCAGTTGTATAGTATCATTTGAAGTAATTCCACATACTGTATATCAGTTGACTATATTTGTAAGTAGTACAGGAGATATTATAAGTAGAATTTTGTAAACAATATAAATTTATTAAGGATGAGCTGTGTGTTTAATAGAAAACATTGTTAGCGTAAATTGTATAATATTGTATTATAGGAAAAATTTTCTTCTCTTGTTAATTTAATATTTAGTGCTTGACAATAATGTATTTTAGTGTACCATTTGCCACCGAGGTAGACACCTCATTTGCAAATAAAGAGATTTAGATTTGATTTTGATTTGATTTAGTCGACTGGAGAGAGGAATGGTGCTCTCTTGACTTCAGTGATGTGAGTAGGTTCTGTCTGTATGCAAGTGATGAACGTACACATGTACAGCGTTTACCTGGTGAGCGGCCTATTCTAGAGTACATTTGGCCATGACACCCAGGTCCCACCCCAGGCTTCATTGTGTGGGGCCCATCAGTTACAACTTGTGGTCACAGTTAATATTTCTGCAGGGTAACGTAAATAGTGCCCGCTACATTGCATAGATTGTTGTCCCCTTGCTACAGCCATTTCTTTGAAAGGAAGGTGATGTGCTTTTTTCAACAGGGCAATGCACATCCACAAACAGCGGCTGCAATGCACATGTTCTACGTGGTGTATAACAATTGCCTTGGGCAGCAAGATCACCGGATCTCTCACCAATTGAACACGTATGGGACATGATGAAACAGGAACTTACGCGTTCTCCCGAGCCTGCAAGAACCATTGCCGAATTGCATCAAAAGGTGAAAAATGCTTGGGACAATCTATTGCAGGATGCAATTCGGCACCTTTATGATTCTTTGCATGCGTGAATACATGCCTCCATTGCTGCCAGAGGGGATATACTGTGTACTGATGTGTCTATTTGGGCACCCTTTACTGTGACATGTGTTTCATTAGGTCTGAGTTTGTAATCATATGCTCCTGCAATGATGAACTATCTGTCCATCGCTTGTGAATAAAATGGCCTTGTTCTTGAGGATGTCGCATGGTTTTTTTTGGGCAGAATATATAGAAAGATAGGAACATCGAAAGGAACGCTTAATAGGACAGGTCAGTGTGGGAAGAAGACAAAATAGAAAACACAGAAGGACAATGACAATCTCGATATCTTAATTTCATACAATGCTGTCTTCAAACAGATTGGCTCTCTCCACATCAATCCCAGTTTTTCTACACCCAGTTCTTCTCAGGCCCCGACAAACTAATTTTACTGAGTTTTACAATATTAAATTTAGGTGAATAATAAATTTCTCTTCATTTTAACAAACATCTCACCTGTTGTGCTGGGATTGCTCCATGACATGGAACTGGAGTCCAATGATTATGGTGACCATGGTGCCCAACAAGTGTATGAATTATGCCTTTAGAATCTACTGCTCGAATGTTGGTTCCATCAGCTATGTACATTGTTTTGTCTGCTGCAATTGCAAGGCCTAAAAGAAATACAACAATTATACAATGAAATATAATCTATTTCATAGAATAATACTTAGCATTTTATTTTATCAATTTACATCCAGAAGAATGTATGGAAAATAGAGAAAAATACTGATACTCAATATCAAAATAATTTAATGGGTTTTCTCCCAAGTATTCCCAAGAGTAGGCGAAGCTTTATCTGACCCTGTAATAATTAAGAGGGGAATTCCTCAAGGCAGTATTATTGGACCTTTATGTTTTCTTATATATATCAATGATATGTGTAAAGAAGTGGAATCAGAGATAAGGCTGTTTGCAGATGATGTTATTCTGTACAGAGTAATAAATAAGTTACAAGATTGTGAGCGGCTGCAGGGTGACCTCGATAGTGTTGTGAGATGGACGGTGGACAATGATATGATGATAAATGGGGTTAAAAGTCAGGTTGTGAGTTTCACAAATAGGAAAAGTTCTCTCAGTTTTAATTACAGCATTGATGGGGTGGAAGTTCCTTTTGGGGATCATTGTAAGTACCTAGGTGTTAATATAAGAAAAGACCTTCATTGGGGTAATCTATATATATAAAATAAGAGTTTTGTCTGTACATTGCTTAGAATTTGAAAAGAATGGTATTTCTGTATCGATCATGTCCACAGTAACAAGAAAATGCAGTTTTTACTTTTCCGTAATTTCTGTCTGTCTGTCTGTCTGTCTGTCTGTCTGTCTGTCTGTCTGTCTGTCTGTCTGTCTGTCTGTATGTACACGCATCACGAGAATACGGCTGAAGAGAATGTAATAAAATTCGGTATGTAGAGTCGGGGGGTGAGCCGCTACAATCTAGGCTATAAATTATTTTATTCACTCTGAGTGAAATGGTAGTTTAGGGGAAGGCCTAAAATTCAATTCTCAAATATTTATATTATTAGTGGTTATATCGATAAATACTACATAACTAAAGTTATATAGAATTAAATTTCTGATCATTTACGTCTTATGCATTTTTACCGTACCGGCTATGATAACACAGATATTCATGAATTTGGATTTTTGTTGCTAATTCCATATCAACGCCGAGCCCCGACAAAATGGGTAAACAGAATTTAATGACAATCAGTATATAGAGCCAGGAATAAGAAACTACAGTTTAAGCTATAAACAATGTTATTCACCCTGGGTGAAATGGTAGTTTAGGGGAAGGCACCTAAAATTTAATTTTTAAATACCTATGCTCTTGGTCCTATGGAAAAGTACTACATAACAAAAGTTATAGAGAATATAATTTCCGATCATTTATGTTTTATTCAGTTTTACCATACCGACTATGATAAGAGTGGTATTTCAGAACCGGAAGACAATTAATAATGTGAAGGCCTGCAATATCGAAAGCGCGTAACATAGATCAACAATAACATTTGAAAAGAATGGTATTTCTGTATCGATCATGTCCACAGTAACAAGAAAATGTTCTTTGTCTCTTATGCTGACATTCAACTCCGATAGATGGGATTACTGCTGCTTACCGAGTATAACAGCTGAACTGAATATTGGCGGGAAACAGCTGAGGAGTTTGATAACTTTCTTCTTTAGCATGCCAATCCTCTGGTTCATACATTTTCTGATACTGCTGGTACGTTACACACTGGTTCATCATAGTATGCCAGCTATTCTATACCTACTCTGACGCGCTGTTTTGAATGAGCAGTGTGCGCACTTAAGTCAGAGGCTCAGTTAGTAGTAGTAGGAGCACTGGTTTGGAGTTACAATTTAGCCCTATTCCAAATTATAGTACCACAATTCACTAAATAACTCAAAATTCAACCCTGAAAAGAGCCATTTCTTAGGAAAAGCTTCTTCCTCTTCACTTTCATTAATCTACATTAATTTTATTCCAAATTAGCAGCGAAGATGTGGTTTCTTCTCTGGCTTGGAGGAAAAATTGCCTCCACGTCAGATAGTTCTTTCCCCCGCCAGTGTAGTGAATTGAGATTTTCCGACTCATCGGGTACTCCCAGGCAACAGATAAGTAAACGGGCATATTTTTTGCCCTGGGACTATCCACTGTTTGAAACCCCCTCACCCCCCGCCGAAAAAACGACGAAGATTGTTCACGGATGCCTGCGTTTTGGTCATTCCAGCTCTGTAGCTTTGGACTGTTAGTTCGGCAGTATAGTACTGTTCGTTAAAAGTGAGAAAATGTGTGGTTTTTCTTTTGATTGAGTATTTCATATGAAGGCATTGCTTTTAATCGCACCATTCCTACTGACGTCATTGTAATGACCCATGTTCATTTCAGTTGGGAAAACCACTAAGAGAGTCTTTCTGAGAATCTATTAAGGCAGGAGGAGAGTGAGTGTCTGCCATTATAATGAAAACTCCCCAACCCGATTGTGACTGACGGCAGGCAAGCTGGCCTACCATTACAATGAAAACTCCCTAACCCAGTCTTCATATGAGAAAAGACGTTGGTGACTTGCCCATCGTGCTTCTAGGGCAACTTTAAGAGCTATGAAATTTAATACAGTCTTGCTAGCAACGTTTACACTACCTAACCTAGAATTCTGTATAAAATTTAGAATTCCGTAGCGAAGCACGGGTACATCAGCTAGTCACATAAATATGATTGTTAATAAAGGGTACAGATCTCTGCACATGGTTATGAGGGTATTTAGGGGTTGTAGTAAGGATGTAAAGGAGAGGGCATATAAGTCGCTGGTAAGACCCCAACTAGAGTATGGTTCCAGTGTATGGGACCCTCACCAGGATTACTTGATTCAAGAACTGGAAAAAATCTAAAGAAAAGCAGCTCGATTTGTTCTGGGTGATTTCCGACAAAAGAGTAGCATTACAAAAATGTTGCAAAGTTTGGGCTGGGAAGATTTCGGAGAAAGGAGACGAGCTGCTCGATTAAATGGTATGTTCCGAGATGTCAGAGGAGAGATGGCATGGGAGGACATCAGTAGACGAATAAGTTTGAGTGGTGTCTTTAAAAGTAGGAAAGATCACAATATGAAGAAAAAGTTGGAATTCAAGAGGAGAAATTGGGGCAAATATTCGTTTATGGGAAGGGGAGTTAGGGATTGGAATAACTTAACAAGGGAAATGTTCAATAAATTTCCAATTTCTTTGTGATAATTTAAGAAAAGGCTAGGAAAACAACAGATAGGGAATCTGCCATCTGGGCGACTGCCCTAAATGCAAATCAGTAGTGATTGATTGATTGAGCTTATGACTTATGAATGTTATGAAATAATTAAAGTTAGACAGAAAGTGATTCCTAATCAATATTTTACTCTACATCTAGATTCCCCTATAATATAGCTGGTATCTGATGGAAGTGAATGGATGACATTTTGGTAAGTAAATCAATTTAGGAAGGACAGCTGAATCAGAAGCTTTACCAACATAGGTAATCACCTAAGCAAAACGAGAAGTCTGAAATGTAAATAATTTGAAACAGATTTGAAATCTGTGATAAAATAAAGGTATCAAATGAAGTGTATCATATTTCTTTTTGGCAAAACAACTTGAGTTATTAAACACAATTCCAAGAGAGAATACAAGCAGTGATTAAGGAATAAATGTAACCTATAAAACAAGGACTAATAATAATGGCACGTGGCCTGTGTAGAGGCCTGGTGCAAGTCTTTCAAGTTGATGCTGTATAGGTGACTTGCGCGACTGTGAGAATGGAGCCCTAAAAATGAAGAATTCCAATGCTCAAAACAGAACACACACCCAGCCCCAGAATGATCCGAATTAACCAATAAATGTTAAAATTCTCGACCTGGCTGGGAATCGACCTGGGACCCCTTGAAGCACAGGCCAGCATGCTAACCATTTAGTCTGGAGCTGGACAATACATGATCCTCCGCTGTGAACCATGTGACCTTGCCGTGGTGGGGAGGCTTGCGTGTCCCAATGAAGCAGATAGCTGTGCTGCAGGTGCAACCATATTGGATGGGTATCTGTTCAGAGGCCAGACTAATTAATGGTTCATCGAAAGGGGGATAGCAGCCTTCTGGAAGTTACAAGGGCGGCAGTCTAGATGATTGACTGATATGGCCTTGTAATAATACTCAACATGGCTTAGCTCTGTTGATACTGCTACACTGCGGAAAGCAACAGGAAACTAAAGTCATAACTACCTCACGAAGATATGCAGCTCTCTCTGTATGAATGATGTACTGATGATGGCTTCTTCCCGGGTAAAATATTCCGGAGGTAAAATAGTCCTCCATTTGGATCTCTGGGTAGGGACTACACAAGAGGGGACAATCATCAGAAAGATGCATACTGACATTCTGCAAGTCGGAGTGTGGAATGTTAGAAGTTTGAATCACTGTGGTAAGTTAGAGAATCTGAAATGGGAGATGGATAGACTAAAGTTAGATGTAGTTTGTATAAGTGAAGTACGTTGGCAGGAAGAGCAGGATTTTTAGTCAGGTGACTACAGAATTATCAACACAAAATCAAACATGGGAAATGCAGGATTTGGTTTAATAATGAATACGAAAATAGGACAGCAGGTAAGCTACTATGAACAACATAGTGAATTATTGTTGTCAAGATAGACACCAAGCAAATGCCCACCACAATAGTGCAGGTGTATATGCCTACTAGTTCAGCAGATGACACAGAAATCAAAAGATTATATGAAGAGCTAGAAGATTTAATACAATATGTAAAAGATGACGAGAATCTAATTGTGATGAGAGACTGGAATGCAGTGGTAGGCCAAGGAAGAGAAGGTAATACAGTACAAGAATTCTGACTGGGACAAAGGAATGAAAGAGGAAGTCGGTTGGTAGAATTCTGCACAGATCATAATTTAGTCCTTGCTAATACTTGGTTCAAAGACCAATAACGATGGCTGTATATATGGATAAGACCTGGAGACACTGGAGGGTATCAAATAGACTTCATTACGATTAGGCAGAGATTCAAAAACCAGGTGCTGGATTGCAAAACATTCCCAGGAGCAGACGTGGACTCTGACCACAACTTGTTGGTAATGAAATGTCATCTGTTGAAGAATTGGAGAAAAGAAGGAATACAGAGAGATGGAAACTAACCAAATTGAAAGAAAAGAGTGTGAGGGACTGCTTCAAGGAACATGTTGCACAAGGACTAAATGAAAAGGCTGAAGGAAACACAACAGAGGAAGAATGGATAGTCATGAAGAACAACATCATTAAGGCTGCTAAAGAGATGTTAGGAAGAAAGGAAAGATCAACTAAGAATCACTGGATAATTCAAGAGATACATAACTTGATTGATGAACGACAAAAGTACAAGAATGCAAAAAAAAAAGAAGAGGGCAGAAATGAATACAGACGATTAAAGAATGAAGTTGATGGGAAGTGCAGGAGAGGTAAGGAAGAATGGCTGAAGGAGAAATGCAAGGATGTGGAAGGTTGTATGGTCCAAGGAACGGTAGATGCTGCATACAGGAAAATCAAGGAAACTTTTGGAGAAAGGAAACAAGGTGTATGAATATTAAGAGCTCAGATGGAAAACCACTGCTAAGGAAGGCAGAAAGATGGCAGGAACATATCCAACAGTTGTATCAAAGTAAAGACACAGTTTATATGGTTCTGGAACAAGAAGAGGCTGTTGAGGTCAGAATTTGACAGAGCTTTGAGAGACCTAAACAGGAACAAGGCACCTGAAATTGATGACATTCCCTCTGAATTACTGACTGCTTTAGGAGAAACCAGCCTGGCGAAGTTATTCCATTTAGTGTGTAAGATGTATGAGACAGCAGAAGTACCATCCGATTTTCAGCCGAATGTTGTTATACCTATTCCCAGAAAGCCGGTGCTGACAAGTGTAAAGACTACCACACAATTAGTTTAGCGCCTTATGCCTGCAAAATCTTAACACTTATTATTTACAGAAGAACAGAAAGACAAGTTGAAACTGAGTTGGAAGAAGATCAGTTTGGCTTCAGAAGAAATGTATGAACACGTGAAGTAATCCTGACTACTTCTGATCCTAGAGGATCGAATTAAGGAGGACAAGCCCACATACATAACATTCGTAGATCTTGAATGATTACACCAAGCTATTTGAGATTCTGAAGGTGATCGGGATCAGGTACCGAGAACGAAGAATTATCTACAATCTGTATAAGAATCAGTCTGCAGTGATAAGAATCAAGGGCTACGAAAAAGAAGCAGCAATCCAGAGAGGTATGAGGCAAGGCTGCAGTTTGTGTCCCCTTCTTTTCAATGTGTGTATAGAACAGGTGGTAAAGGAAATCAAAAGAAAGAAATGGCGTATGGCTTTTAGTGCCGGGAGTGTCCGAGGACATGTTCGGCTCGCCAGGTGCAGGTCTTTTGATTTGAAGCCTGTAGGTGACCTGTGCGTTGTGATGAGGATGAAATGATGAAGAAGACAACACATACACCCAGCCCTCTAGCCAGAGAAATTAACCAATGATAGTTAAAATTCCCAACCGTACCAGGAATTAAACCCGGGACCCCTGTGACCAAAGGCCAGCACGCTAACCATTTAGCTATGGAGCCAGACAAGTAAATCAAAGACAAATTTGGAAAGGGAATCATAATCCAAGGAGAGGAAATCAAAACCCTGAGATTTGCTGATGATGATGTTATTTTATCTGAGACTGCAGAAGATCTGGAGAAATTGCTGAATGGTATGGACAGAGTCCTGGGTAAGGAGTACAACATACATATTACTCGCACAACTTTTAGTGATACATGGGCTCTCTAGTGCTGAATCGGTAGACCTCGGTTATTTTCGAGATTCGTATTGGCAACCTTTGAAACGCAAACTATTAATTGTTTAAGCGTCGCTGTGAGACATCCAGCATACACTTTATGTACTAGTACTGTTGCTATTTACACAGCAAAGCCAAACTATAGAATTCATGCTAGAACAAGATTCGAATCAAGAAATTTATATAATGTTATATAATGTGCATGTGAGGCAGTTGTTGGCTTAAGTTAATAAAGGTTTTAGAAAATTCATATCGATCGATCATATTATATATTCAATTCAGATTTAATTTACATTCAGTTGGCAGTATTACCGGAGCCGGGAGAGCTCCCTCCTTACTCCTCACTCCCGTCACACCAAATATCACTAAACGTTGCGCAAGTAATACATACATACATACATACATACATACATACATACACACATACATACCTTTCAGCATTCAGTCTGCAATCCTCTGTGAATTTACTAAACATTGCCACAATCCTCTAGTTGCAACTAGTGCTGTGGCCTCATTTAGTTCTATACCTCTTATCTTTAAAATGTTAGAAACTGAGTCTAACCATCATCGTCTTGGTCTCCCTCTACTACACTTACCCTCCATAACAGAGTCTACTATACTCCTAGGTAACTTATCCTCCTCCATTCACCTCACATAACCCCACCACCGAAGCCGGTTTATGTGTACAACTTCATCTATCGAGTTCATTCCTAACTTAGCCTTTATCTCCTCATGCCACGTACCCTCCTGCCATTATTCCCACCTGTTTGTACCAGCAACCATTGTCGCTACTTTCATGTCTGTTACTTCTAACTTATGAATAAGATATCCTGCGTCCACCCAGCTTTCACTCCCATAAAGCAAAGTTGGTCTGAAAACAGACCGATGTAAAGATAATTTCGTTCGGGAGCTGATTTCTTTCTTACAGAGTTCTGTCGATTGCAACTACGAGCTCACTGCATTAACTTTACTGCACCTTAATTCAATCTCACTTACTATATTACCATCCTGGGAGAACACACATCTTAAATACTTGAAATTATCTGCCTGTTCCAGCTTTGTATCACCAATCTGACATTCAATTCTGTTGAATTTCTTACCTACTGATATCAATATAGTCTTCAAAAGCTCACTTTCATACCATCCACATTGCACCTATTTTCAAGTTCCAAGATATTAGACTTAAAGCTTTCGGCACAATCTGCCATTAAGACCAAGTCGTCAGCATAGGCCAGACTGCTTACTATATTTCCACCGAACTGAATCCCTCCCTGCCACTTTATACCATTCAGCAGATGATCCATGTAAACTACGAAAAACAAAGGTGAAATGTTACAGCCTTGTCCAACCCCTGTAAGTACCCTGAACCAAGAACTCATTCTACCATCAATTCTCACTGCAGCCCAATTTTAATAATCTACCCTTAATCCGTAGTCCCCTAGTATGGTGAACATACTTTTCCCTTGATACTCTGTCATATGCTTTATCTAGATCTACGAAACGTAAACAAAACTGTCTATTTCTCTCATAGCATTATTAAATTACCTGGCACATACTGAAAATTTGATCCTGACAGCCCCTCTGTGGTCTGAAACCATACTGGTTTTCATCAAACTTCCTCTCAACCACTGATTGCATCCTCCCTTCCAAGATGCCAGTGAATACTTTGCCTGGTATACTAATCAATGGGATACCTCGATATTTGTTGCAATCTTTCCTGTTCCCCTGCTTATAGATAGGTGTAATTACTGCTTTTGTCAAATCTGAAGGTACCTTACCAACAATCCATTTTAATTTTATTGCTCTATGAAGCCATTTCATCCCTGCCTTCCCACTATACTTCACCATTTCAGGTCTAATTTCATCTATTCCTGCCACTTTATGACAATGGAGTTTATTTACCACCTTTTCCACTTCATCAAGCATAATTTTACCAACATCATTATCCTCCTCCTCATGAGCCTGGTTGTTTGCGACACCACCAGGAATATTTCCTTTTACGTTAGGAAGATTTTCAAAATATTCCCTCCACCTGTCCAGTGATTCCCTAGGATCTATTACGAGTTCACCTGAATTACCCAAAACACTGTTCATTTCCTTATTTTCCTCCCTTCCTAAGATTCTTTATTACTGTCCAAAAAGGTTTCCCTGCTGCTTGACCTAGCCTCTTTCCACGTTATTACCAAAATCTTCCCACGACTTCTTTTTGGATTCAAAAACTATTTGTTTTGCTCTGTTTCTTTCATCTACGTACAATTTCCTGTCTGCATCAGCCCTTGTTTGGAGCCATTTGTGATAAGCCTTCTTTTTACATTTACAAGCTGCTCTCTCTTCATCATTCCACCAAGATGTTCACTTTTTCCCATCTTTACACACAGTTGTTCCTAGGCAATCCCTTGCTGTTTCTGCTATGGCATCCCTGTATGATACCCATTCTCTTTCTATATCCTGAACTTGCTTACTGTCCAATGTTCGGAACTTCTCACTAATCCTATCCATGTACTTCTGTCTAATTTCCTCGTCCTGGAGATTTTTTATTCTTATTTGTTTGCGACAGATTTCACCTTCTCTGTCCTAGGCCTAGAGGTACTTAGTTTACTACAGATCAGATAGTGGTCTGTATCATCGAAAAGTCTCCAGATAACCTGTACATTCCTAACAGATTTCCTGAGTTCGAAGTCTGTTAAGATATAGTCTATTATGGATCTGGTACCCCTACCCTCATCCTTCAGTTCTATTTCTAACTCTTGCATTGAAATCGCCCATTAGCTGTTGACCTTGACTACGATGTCACTCAATGCTTCATAAAACTTGTCAATTTCATCATCATCTGCACCACATGGTGAATACACGGAGACAATTTTCGTCCTAATTCCTCCAACTGCCAAATCTACCCACATCATTTGCTCATTTACATGCCTAACAGAAACTATGTTGTGTGCAATGGTATTCCTGATGAACAGCCCTACCCCACACTCTTCCTTTCCGTTTTTAACACCTGTCAAGTACACTTTGTAGTCTTCTATCTCTTCCTTATTATCTCCCCTTACCCGAATAGCATTTACTCCTAGCACATCCAGATGCATCCTCTTTGCCGACTCAGCCAGTTCTACTTTCTTTCTTCCATAAGCTCCATTAATATTGATAGCTCCCCATCAAATTCAATTTCATTCGCCAAGTTGTTTCTAAGAAGCCTGTCAAATAGGAGAGGGACTCCGTTACTCCCATAGAATGAGCAAAGAAGGCCTTTCTTAAGAAAAGAAATTTGCTCACTTCGAACATTGATATAGGAATTAGAAAGATGTGTTTGCAGACTTTTGTCTGGAGCGTGGCATTGTATGGAAGTGAAACATGGATACTAACTAGTTCAGAAAGAAAGAGGATAGAAGCTTTTGAAATGTGGTGTTACAAAAAATGCTGAAGGTGAGATGGATAGATTGAATCATGAATAAAGAGATACTGAATCAAATTGGTAAGAGGAGATTGATTTGGCTAAATTTACCAGACGGAGGGATAGAATGATAGGACATATCTTAAGACACCCAGGACTTGCACAGTTGGTTTTTGAGGGAAGTGTAGGTGGCAAGAATGGTAGGGTTAAACCAAGTTATGAATATGACTAGCAGATTAGAGTAGACGCAGGATGCAGCAGTTACGTATAAATTAAAATGTTAGCACAGGATAAGGTGGCAGGGAGGGCTGTATCAAACCAGTCTATGGACTGATGACTCAAACAACAACATACACATGATTAAACGTAAGGATATAACCTAAACTATAACACATGAATTTTCTTTCACTTATACACTGACTGACAGAGCAAATGCAACACCAAGAAGGAGTGGTTCGAAAGGGATGAAAGTTGGGGAAAAAACAGAGACGGCACGGACGAATAATTGATGTTTATTTCAAACTGATATGCAGGTTACACAATGCGCACGGCATCGACTCAGTAGGATGTAGGACCACCGCGAGCGGCGATGCACGCAGAAACACGTCGAGGTACAGAGTCAATAAGAGTGCGGATGGTGTCCTGAGGGATGGTTCTCCATTCTCTGTCAACCATTTGCCACAGTTGGTCGTCCGTACGAGGCTGGGGCAGAGTTTGCAAACGGCGTCCAATGAGATCCCACACGTGTTCGATTGGTGAGAGATCCGGAGAGTACACTGGCCACCGAAGCATCTGTACACCTCGTAGAGCCTGTTGGGAGATGCGAGCAGTGTGTGGGCGGGCATTTTCCTGCTGAAACAGAGCATTGGGCAGCCCCTGAAGGTACGGGAGTGCCACCGGCCGCAGCACATGCTGCACGTAGCGGTGGGCATTTAACGTGCCTTGAATACGCACTAGAGGTGACGTGGAATCATACGCAATAGCGCCCCAAACCATGATGCCGCATTGTCTAGCCGTAGGGCGCTCCACAGTTACTGCCGGATTTGACCTTTCTCCACGCCGACGCCACACTCGTCTGCGGTGACTATCACTGACAGAACAGAAGCGTGACTCATCGGAGAACACGACGTTCCGCCATTCTCTCATCCAAGTCGCTCTAGCCTGGCACCATGCCAGGCGTGCACGTCTATGCTGTGGAGTCAATGGTAGTCTTCTGAGCGGACGCCGGGAGTGCAGGCCTCCTTCAACCAATCGACGGGAAATTGTTCTGGTCGATATTGGAACAGCCAGGGTGTCTTGCACATGCTGAAGAATGGCGGTTGACGTGGCGTGCGGGGCTGCCACCGCTTGGCGGCGGATGCGCCGATCCTCGCGTGCTGACGTCACTCGGGCTGCGCCTGGACCCCTCGCACGTGCCACATGACCCTGCGCCAACCATCTTCGCCACAGGCGTTGCACCATGGACACATCCCTATGGGTATCGGCTGCGATTTGACGAAGCGACCAACCTGCCCTTCTCAGCCCGATCACCATACCCCTCGTAAAGTCGTTTGTCTGCTGGAAATGCCTCCGTTGATGGCGGCCTGGCATTCTTAGCTATACACGTGTCCTGTGGCACACGACAACACGTTCTACAATGACTGTCGGCTGAGAAATCACGGTACGAAGTGGGCCATTCGCCAACGCCTTGTCCCATTTATCGTTCGCTATGTGCGCAGCACAGCGGCGCATTTCACATCATGAGCATACCTCAGTGACGTCAGTCTACCCTGCAATTGGCATAAAGTTCTGACCACTCCTTCTTGGTGTTGCATTTGCTCTGTCAGTCAGTGTACATATTAACCTAACTTGCATCATGTTCAGCAGTAAACATTACTAACTCGCTGTGTAAGTTGAATTCCTAACCTTCGTTAAAGAAAATGTTTTGTCAACACATCTGACTCCTGCAGTCAGTCTAAGAATATCAGGTTATTTTGTGCGCTTTAAAATAAATCGCTTGGGATTCGAGATTTTCACACACTGATATTTAAAAATTGGAATTTAAACATAATTACTCCATCCTTAATTTATCATTATCACTGATAATTACTGCTCACTGTCATCCCCTTTATATAATTGTTATGCTTTGTGGCGAAGTGTATTGTGTGTTCAGCATAACAGAGTGTGCAGCCACTGAAAATAAAGAGACTAAGAAGGAGGTGCAGATTGGAAAGAAATAAGAGTTAGAAATAGCTGTGGAAGTAAGGAGAAATTGAAGGAACTTACTAGGAAATTGAATCTAGCAAGGAAGGCAGCTAAGGATAACATGATGGCAAGCATAATTGGTAGTCATTTAAATTTTAGTGAAAAATGGAAGGGTATGTATAGGTACTTTAAGGCAGAAACAGGTTCCAAGAAGGACATTCCAGGAATCATTAATGAACAAGGAGAGTGTGTATGTGAGGATCTTCAAAAGGCAGAAGTATTAAAATTTACATATGATAACAAAGATATTTACAATAAGATACAAAAGTTGAAAACTAGAAAAGCGGTTGGATTTGATAAGATTTCTGGGGATATACTAAAGACAATGGGTTGGGATATAGTACCATATCTGAAGTACTTATTTGATAATTGTTTGGTTGAAAGAGCTATACCAAATGAATGGAGAGTTGCTATAGTAGCCCCTGTGTATAAAGGAAGGGGTGATAGACATAAAGCTGAAAATTACAGGCCGGTAAGTTTGACATGCATTGCATGTATGCTTTGGGAAGGCATTCTTTCTGATTACATTAGACATGTTTGCAAAATTAATAACTGGTTCGATAGAAGGCAATTTAGTTTTAGGAAAGGTTATTCCACTGAAGCTCAACTTGTAGGATTCCAACAAAATATAGCAGATATTTTGGATTCAGAAAGTCAAATGGACTGTATCGCGATTGACCTGTCTAAAGCGCTTGATAGGGTGGATCACGGGAGACTACTGGCAAAAATGAGTGCAATTGGACTAGACAAATGAGTGACTGAATGGGTTGCTATATTTCTAGAAAATAGATCTCAGAGAATTAGAGTAGGTGAAGCTTTATCTGACCCTGTAATAATTAAGAGGGGAATTCCTCAAGGCAGTATTATTGGACTTTTATGTTTTCTTATATATATCAATGATTTGAGTAAAGGAGTAGAATCAGAGGTAAGGCTTTTTGCAGATGATGTTATTCTCTATAGAGTAATAAATAAGTTACAAGATTGTGAGCAACTGCAAAATTACCTCGATAATGTTGTGAGATGGACAGTAGGCAATGGTATGATGATAAACAAGTTTAAAAGTCAGGTTGTGAGTTCCACATATAGGAAAAGTCCTGAGTTTTAATTACTGCGTTGATGGGGGTGAAAGTTCCTTTTGGGGATCAATGTAAGTATCTGGGTGTTAATACAAAGAAGGATCTTCATTGGGCTAATCACATAAATGGGATTGTAAATAAAGGCTACAGATCTCTGCACATAGTTATGAGGGTGTTTAGGGTTGTAGCAAGGATATAAAGGAGCGGGCTTATAAGTCCCTGGTAAGACCCCAACTAGAGTATGGTTCCAGTGCATGGGACCCTCACCAGGATTACTTGATTCAAGAACTGGAAAAAATCCAAAGAAAAACAGCTCGATTTGTTCTGGGTGATTTCTGACAAAAGAGTAGCATTACAAAAATGTTGCAAAGTTTGGGCTGGGAAGAACTGGGAGAAAGGAGACGAGCTGCTCGACTGAGTGGTATATAATACCAATATAAATGGTCCGTTATTGGACATTATAAATTTTCCAGCTAACTCATTCCTGGTTGCCAGCATTTCACCCCCGTGTGCTAGGTTGGGCTCATCAGTTGGTGCCTAGCACACCAACCAAGACGCCTGGCTAGTGCATACCGTGGAGGCCACTGCGTAGGCTACTTGAAGCCACCGGCAGTGCCAATGCACTATGAGAGACTTTGTCTCACTACATGTCAAGTAAATACAAAACATTATTTCCACCTTCTCAATACATATCAATCCTGCAATGTTTACAATAACATTACAATATTATTAGGTACTAGTTTCAGTTCTGTTAAGAACCATCATCAGCCAAGCCGAGACAAGTGTAAATTATATTGCTAAAACAGATTAATGCAGTGAAATGAAATATGAAGTGATGGCCTAAAAATGGGGTGAAAATGATATACATCTAAATAAGAACAGTAGTATGCGACAATATTATTTAAAAAGTTACAATAAATAAAAAAAAACAGTAGTATCAACTATTATCACAAATAGAATAAACAGCTCTAATTGACGGAGTTGCACATTTAAATTGGTTGAATCAGATATAAACAAAGCCCAGAGTTTCCATTAGGTTCTAGAAGATGTGGATCAACATTGCGCAGAGGGAATTTTTGTTCAAAAGTCCAGAGCGGAGGTTAAAAGATGTCAGAGCTGTAGAATGTATCTTGAGGTAAATTGAATCTTGTTTTGGTGCAAAGGAGTAATCCCAATTCAAAAGGGAACCAAAATGATCCTTTTCATTACCACCACCACTATCACTACCAAAAATTGACACCTGCTTGGCCATCAGATGATATAGATGTTGATTCCCATAGGGAATCTGAAATATTTGTCCTGAATGAGTAAATTTATAATACCAATATAAATGGTCCGTTATTGGACATTATAAATTTTCCAGCTAACTCATTCTTGGTTGCCAGCGTTTCGCCCCCGTGTGCTAGGTTGGGCTCATCAGTTGGTGCCTAGCACACCTACCAAGACGCTTGGCTAATGCATACCGTGAAGGCCACTGCGTAGGCTAGGTGTGCTAGGCACCAACTGATGAGACCAACCTAGCACACGGGGGCGAAACGCTGGCAACCAGGAATGAGTTAGCTGGAAAATTTATAATGTCCAATAACGGACCATTTATATTGGTATTATAAATTTACTCATTCGGGACAAATATTTCAGATTCCCTATGGGAATCAACATCTATATCATGAGTGGTATATTCCGAGCTGTCAGCGGAGAAATGGCGTGGAATGACATTAGTAGACGAATAAGTTTGAGTGGCGTCTTTAAAGGTGGGAAAGATCACAATATGAAGATAAAATTGGAAACAAGAGGACAAATAGGGGCAAATATTCATTTATAGGAAGGGGAGTTAGGGATTGGAATAACCTACCAAGGGAGATGTTCAATAAGTTTCCAATGTCATTGAAATCATTTAAGAAAAGGCTAGGAAACAACGGATAGGGAATCTGCCACCTGGGCGACTGCCCTAAATGCAGATCAGTATTGATTGATTGAACTCGGGCCACTTTGAACTGTTGTTGCTTATGAGCATCAGTAAGCAAATGTGGGACATACCCTGCACAGACTTTTCGATACTGCAAGACATTTGACAGGATCGTCAAATAGAGGAGTGTCCAGATTCCATACCAGGAGGCAGTCGATTCATTATCTCATCAATACTGACGTGTTTATCTTCGTTCACTACATTCCGAACTGCATTACCTGTAGCTGTAAAGGGCCTGGTGCTGCACTTGTCATCACGCAGATTTTGCCATACTTATAGGAACCATGAACACCAGAGGTGAACCATTTGGATGCTCATGCATCCTTCATCATAAGCATACACTAAATGGCAATGAATTTCGATAGCAGTTTCACTTTTTGCTGTGAAAAAGTGAATAACAGAACAGAGTTCACAAGTGGACATGCTTCCAAGTGGTAGCTCCATGGCAGCTGGCGACGTACTGGTGAACACGGAGCAAACACGTGCTGTTGAAGGTCAAGTGCAGCCACCACACCCCAATGGAAGTTCCTACAGTACCCACTTCGTTTTAAAAGATGTAGTTTGCAGAGAAAAATATAGGGAAACTTATTTATTGGATGGCCTTTGTATGTGTTTCAGTGGGCTTGGCAGTCTGATGTGTAATAGCACCTGTCACTCATTGAGAAATGCAACAGGAAACCATTTCACTGCTCATTATTTATCTAGTTTGACTCTGTAGTGGCACCCTAGCTTTTAAAGACAGATGATGGTGGGATAATGGTAACCAACCAGCCTTTGGGCTATGGACACAACATGCAAATTGGAAAGACGTTGCTATTTGTCCAAATAGAGAGTATACCAGTTTATACAAAGAATATTGTAAGAATTCTAAAGGAATCAATATTTCAAAAGGGTATAATAACACTAAAGCCAGAACAAAGTATAATATATGTAGGACTTGCTTCATTGTCCTCCATATCCTTACCAGTTGTTCTTCTGTTTCTCCAAGCTGGGCACTGGTACCTTACAACTATGTACGGTATTATTATGCTATGGCATTAAATTCAGTATGTCAAGGCATAAGATAACTTCAATGTACAAACTAACAGACTGCCAGATTTTTGCCAGGATTTTGAGGTACTTCTTTAATGGCAGTATAGCTAGTTTATATGTCACCTGTATGAATGTGAGCTCTCTCTCCCTCTTTTTCTCCTTTCTTTCATGAAAACGATTCTTGGAAAATAACTGTATAATATGGACGCACCTTTTGGATGAGCCAGCTTTGCTTGATAAGCTGGACCTTCATCTCCACAGTGATTTTCATCTCCAGGAATGCATCTCTCTCCAGAACCAACAACAGGCTCGAAGTTAATGGCAGGTTCTTCAACTGGTTCCACAGATAATGCTCGCAATATCTGGTGCTTCTCAGGGTTAGAAATGTAGAGATGGCCATCAGCAGGAGAGACACTCAGGTAATACTGGTAGGAGACTTGTGTGGCACTAGAAATAAAGGTAGATAATATTAGACTATCCATACTGTATTTTATACTCAGAAGGGACCACCCAAGGGGAAATCTGCAATCAATTCAAATAATGTTGCACTAAAATTTATTAATTTATAAATTCAGGTCATTAAAAATCGTTAAAAGAAATGTATAAATGTTCATCAATTCTGTGAAGAAGCGATGTATCAAATGTATCACCAAAACTTACTCAAAATGGAAATCGATCTTCAACCTATTAAGTTGAAGGTCGATTTAGGTTGAAGGTCGATTTCGATTACAATGCGGTTGTGAAAATTCAATATTCATTACTCAAAATGGGTTTCTTATGGAATAAGTACAATTCTACGGAGATGGATTCGCGTTTAAACATATTATCATAGAATTTTTGCTCCCTCTGCAAATCAATGGTAGAATATCAGCCATTGGGTCCCATGATAGTAGGTTCAAACCTGGCAGAGGTAGTCAGATTTTTGAAGGGCGGAGAAGAGTCTATTTGTAACTTCATGTCATACTATGGCAGCATGGAAAAGATCACAGATTTTGTGTTTACCGACAAAATGAATTTGAACTTGGTAGCAAACAGGCTGCTCAAAGAGTTCCAGCTTCTCTGCGACCTGGTAGAGCAAAAAAAAGAATGTGGAAATTGTCAAGCAGGCAGCCTAAATGGTGTCAAATCAAAATGCCTGCAACACAACAGTTAAGACCATACAATTATTATTTTTAGTTGACCATAATCATACTTATAATTTCTCCTTATCGAAGTGCAGCAGGGTTGAGCAGATATGGTTCAAATCAATCACTGCTGATATGCATTTAGGACTGTCACCCAGCTGGCAGATTTCTTATCAGTTGTTTACCTTGTCTTCTCTTAAATGATTGCAAAGAAGTCAGAAATTTATCAAAGATTTCTCTTGGTAAATTATTCCAATCCCTAATTCCTCTTACTGTAAATGATTATTTGCCCCACTTCATCCTTTTTAATTCCAATTTTATCTTCATAGTATGATATTTCCTACTTATAAAATGTCCATTTAAGGTTATTCATCTACTAATGTCATTTCATACCATCTCTCCACTGACTTGCTTAGTCAAGTGCTTGTCCCCTTATTCCCAAGTCTTCCCAGCCCAAAGTTCACAAAAGTTTCATAACACTATCTTCTGTTGGAAGTCACCCATAACAAATCATGCTGCTTCCCTATGAATCTTTTCTAGCTCTCAAATCAAGTAATCCTGGTGTGAGTACCATACACTGCAACCATACTCTAATTAGGGTCTAAGCAGTGACTTATATGCCCCCACCTTTACATCCTTGCTACAATCTCTAAATACCCTCATAACCATGTGAAAAGATCTGTAACCTTTCTTAACAACCTCGTTAATTCAACACAGTAAGTAAAACTGAGAGGACTTTCCCTCTTGGTGAAGCTTACAACCTGACTTCTCACAACATTATCGAGGTCTGCTGGCAGTCACTCACAATCCTATAACTTAGTTTTTACTCTATATAGTAAAACATCCCTTGCAAAAAGCCTTATCTGTGATTCCAGTTCTTTACTCACATAATTTATATGTTTATAAGAAAACTGCCTTGTCCTTCTTAATCATTACAGGATCAGATAATGCTTCACCTACTCAAAATTTTCTTCTTTTCTACCGCTTTATCCACACCTGTGGGTTTGAGGGTACGAACTGTGTAGCACATGTAGATTGGCCCTGTTTTACGGCCGGATGCCCTTCCTGATGCCAACCCTATTTGGGGGGGATGTAATCACTATTGTGTGTTTCTGTGGTGGTTGGTAGTGTTGTGTGTTTTGTGAATATGAAGAGGAGAGTGTTGGGACAGACACAAACACCCAGTGCCCGAGCCAGAAGAATTAATTAGAAGGAATTAAAATCCCCGATCCAGCCAGGAATCGAACCTGGGACCCTCTGAACCGAAGGCCAGTACGCTGACCATTCAGCCAATGACCTACTCTAATTCTCTGATATCTATTTTCTGGAAATTTAACCATCTATTCTGCCACTCCTTTGTGTAGTTCAATAATCCTAATTTTCATCAGCAGTCTCCCATGATCTACCCTTAAAAGTGATACCATCTGACTGCTTGAATCTACAATATCTGGTTTATCTTGC
This sequence comes from Anabrus simplex, assembly GCF_040414725.1. Lineage (NCBI taxonomy): Eukaryota > Metazoa > Arthropoda > Insecta > Orthoptera > Tettigoniidae > Anabrus > Anabrus simplex. Next base: position 1,621,393,244 of record NC_090265.1, on the reverse strand, counting down.
TGGAATTGTACAAGTTGAGAATCACTGGAATAACCTTTCCTAAACCCATACTGCCATCTATCAAACAAGTTAGTAATTTTGCAAACCTGTCTAATATAATGAGAAAGAATGCTTTCCCAGAGCTTACATGCAACACATGTCAAGCTGACTAGCCTGTAATTATCTGCTTTTTGTTTATCACCCTTTACTTTGTACAGTGGGGCTATTATAGCAACTCCCCATTCGTTTGACACAGCTCTTTCAGGCAAACAGTAATGAAATAAGTACAGTACATCAGATATGATACTATATCCTAACCCATTGACTTTAGTATATTCTCAGAAAACTTATCAACTCCAGCTGCTTTCCTAGTTTTGAACTTTTGATATGTAATATGCATTATACATTACTTCTTCAGCTTTAACTGGCATATATTTGCCCCACATTGTTTCCTAAATGAAAACCGAGATTTATCTGCCTGCTGATTTCTATGAATTTCTAAATCCAGTTTTGAATTCTCCATTAATCCTTATACAGTACTAAATAATTGAAGGTCTCTACAACTTCAACATACTTCTCTTTTTCCTCTTGTCATCACCACTATCTTGCTTTTCTTCACACCAATTCTCAAGCCCCACTTTTCAATCTTCCCATTAACTGCATAAAGTTGTTCTTGGACCCCTCTCGCATTCTTTCTCCAAATCACAATACTATACTGCTTTGCTTGTCTCAAGATCATCCATCATAATATGAAAGGAATTTGAATATTTGGCTTACATGCCCCACATTTTACTTTCAATAGACTTTTAGCTTATTAATCTATGCTGGGTTTGTATAATACATTAGGGTGGTCCTTATGTGGGCGGTTACATAAAAATATCGACACGAGAGAAACCTCCCAGAAGGGTGTATTTACACGTGATATTGTCATACATCCGGGTGTCTCCTCGGCAACGGACTAGGACTATTCCTAGACGGCTGATTCTCTTACTCCAGTAGCACTATTACTAAATATCGAGTGATTTCAACATACTTCTCTCTTTCCTCTTGTCATCATCACTATCTTGCTTTTGACAATGTGCCAACTTTCATTACAATTAGTTAATCTTAACCTTTACTGCAGTTGACCTAAATATTTAAATAAGACTAAAATACTAAGAGATTGTGTGTATTCTTCTGTTCTCATAAACAACTGAAATCTACATATAATTATTTGCAAATATACTATAAATGTATTGATATATGATAGAATAATACAAAATATGTTAACACACCATAAATCAACCTCAATTTTAACATAATTTTCTTTTCAGTGTGTCTTTTCTACAATCAGGCTATTGTCTCTAGTGATCTTATCATCATCATCATCATTTCCCTTTATCCAGCTGTAGCCGGGTACGGGCAAATATGGTTCCTCTCCACTTTCTTCGGTCTTTCCACCACTCCTCCTCCAACACTGTGTCCCAGTCCAGGTTTCTTTCTATTATGCTGCGTTGGATGGTATCCTTCCATCTCAATCGTGGTCGTCCACGGCCTCTCCTTCCTTGGATTTGCATTTCCATCACCTTTTCTGGCATTCTTTTGTCGCTCATTTGCTTTATGTGCCCAAACCATCTTAGTCGGCTCTTCTCTATTCTATCATTCATTTTTTCCACTCCAATTTCTTCCCAGATTTTCTCATTCCTTATTTTGTCTCTTCTACTCTTCTGTATCATACTCCTCAAGAACTTCATTTCGGCTGCCTGTATTCGACTCTCATCCTTCTTTGTCATTGTCCAAGTTTCTGCTCCTAAGTTGTTATGGGTACGTAATACATCTTGTACGTAGTGTCCTTTGCTTTTGTTGGCACATCTTTGTCCCATAACATGTTTCTTACACTATGATAGAAACAACTTCCAGCTTGAATCCTTTTACTAATCTCAGCATCCAGTCGAGCATTCTCCATTAATTCACTCCCCAGGTATTTAAACGTTTCCACTACTTCCAGGGGCTTGTCTGCAAGTTTAATCTGACCTTTCCCTTCTTTCTCCCCTCTAGTCATAACAAGAGTTTTACTCTTTTCTACACTTATTTTCAATCCACATTCTTCGATCTTCCCATTCACCACATTCAACTGTTCTTGAACCTTCCTGTCATCTTCTCCCCAAATCACAATATCATCTGCAAATAACATCATGTTCATTTCTCTTCCTCCATACGCTGCTTTTGCTGTTCTCATGATGTCATCCATTACTATTGTAAATAGGATTGGTGATAGAACACTTCCCTGTATCAGCCCACTAGTTATTTTGAACCAACTTGTCCTGCCAACTTGTGTTTGCATGCGACTACAACATTCCTTATATAATGCCATGATCATTTTTATGAATCCCTGTCCAATTCCTTTTTGCACCAGACTGTCCCAACTTTCGTCCTGGGGACACTGTCATATGTCTTTTCAATGTCAATGAATATCATCACCATGTCATTCCCGTACTCCCAATGCTTTTCCATTAGTTGTCTCATAATGAAAATGGGCTCTATTGTTGACCTTCCACTTCTGAAACCAAACTGATTTTCCAGTATCTGATTGTCAACCCTCAACCTTATTCTACTTTCCAGTATCCTTTCCATTATCTTAGCAACATGTGATATTAGAGTAATTCCCCTGTAGTTCTTCAAAACTTTCTTACCACCTTTCTTGAAAATTGGGATGATTATTCCTTTTTGATCTTGTACACATCACAAAACAAATTCTCTTTGTTCTTCATCGGCTGTTAAGAGTCCATTGAAATCTTGTGTTAACTTCATTCCTCTTGTTCTTTCTTCTGTATCTTAATGTATGCTTTACTTCTTCAACAAGTCCAAACTCTTGACTGAAATGAACTCGTCACTTTTCTTTCCTGTGTAAGATATTTAAAATGCAATCTGTTAATATAGATTATTTATTCTGAATAGCTTGTGACATCATACAAATCTCTTCCTTTATATACCATAACTGCTGACAGGACTTCTTTAGAGCACTTGAAGACACACTTGCATTTACTTTTTCATACTCATAACTCTTTCAGTAAATGCAAGTCGTCGTAAGGTGTTCCACTTGGTGATGAACTCAGAAAACTACCACTTTACATCGACTTTTACCACAAACAAACAAATGTTCTTTAGGCCATCCAATTTACTGACACTGACAGACAGCTGAGAATGAAAGAGGAATATCTTCAATGAATAATTCCTTTAGCCATCCATCTTGCATCTTTAACACAATTTTCTTTTCAGTATGTCTTCTCTACAATCAGTCTATTGTCTCCAGTGATCTTGCACATATCACAAAATGAATTCTCTTTGTTCTTCATCGGCTGTTAAGAGTCCAATGAAATATTGCATTAACATTCCTCTCTCTCTCTCTCTCTTACTCTTCTGTATCTTAATCTATGCTTAACTTCTTCAACAAGCCCAGACTCTTGTCTGAAATGAACTCGTCACTGTTCTTTCCTGTGTAAGATATTTAAAATGCAATTTGTTGCTTTTAGATTCAAATCAACAGTTGCCCCAAAATTCATGGATGCACAATTCAATGAGTTCACTGTAATCATTTTTCAGGTGTACTTCTTCTAGTCGTTTTCAGAAAAAGATATGTACTTCAATTTCAACACCGCTGAATGCCTCCTGTAAATGTTCACGCCCATCTTCATAATTTGCTTTTTCCATGGTATTCCACTTTTCTCTAAGTTGTTTGAAAAATGATACATCGGGATTAACTGCCACTACGGGTAACTCACTTTCAAACACACTCTACAACAGCACCTCTGGGAACTGAACCTAACACATTCTACAACATTTTCCTCAGATTTAAAGAATGTTATTAATACTGAATTAGAGGCTGCAGCAGAATCAGATCTTTAAATTATTTTTATTTGTTATGCCCAACTAAGGAACATGAGTAAACTTATTTAGCACAACTTTTCTTCTTGTCTTCCCAAAATCTCTTCATCCTTTCACTGTGCTTCTTTTTGCATTCTTCCGTCCATCCTGTAGCTTGTCTTTTAGGCTGATCAGCAAATTTGTGTTTGTTTATGAGATTTCTGAATTTTTTTCTGTCTTGCAATATTTCTTCATTTATACCAATTTCCTGAAGACCTCTGTTTATTTCTGTAAGCCGGTTGTTGTGATTTTTTAGAGATATTGCAAGATTTAGTATTTTCTCTGTTAGCCTATTGTTATCCATCCTGATCAGCTGACCATAGAATTTTAATCTTTTTCTAATGGTGTCTGTGATTTTTTATGTTACTTGATGGACTTCCTAGGATTTCCTTTTCATCCAAATACCATTTTCGCATTTAGGTCCTAGAATATTCCTGAGAATTTTCCTCTCTTCTTTTTTGATGTTTTTAATTTGTAATCTGCCACCAATTATCAGAGTTTCTGATGCATAAAGGGCTTCTGTTTGACAACTGTGTTGCAGTGTCATAATTTTGTGTTTTGGGATATAGATATTTCTGTTGTATCTGCTCCAGACAATTTTGTATGATTTCTGTAATTTTGTAATTCTTTCTTTCTTTGCTTGCTGATTCATCCTGTTTGGTTGTATAATTTTGCCTAGGTATTTGAGTTTATCTACTTGGGAAATTTTTCCATATCTAGTGATTAGAGGATGGTTGTTAACACATTGCTGACCGGATGCTTGAGCTTGTCACATACCCTGTGGACCGGACATTTTTCTACTAACCATACTAGGGTGCACTTGATTATAAAGACTTTAATAAATATTAAACCAGTCAATATTTTATCTGTAAAGTTGGTATGGGTACTCTCCAATGCCCCTAGTAATAGTGGATCTGCCTTTACAAAACCATATTCAGCGTCAATTCCTAAAATATCATTAATGTTTACATCGTTGTCGTCGTCAGGATCACTTGAATAAATAAGTACACTAGGTAAATTACGGCCTGTAGAGGCTTGAATATCACTTACGCTATCACTCTCACATTCAGTTTCCACTAATTCATTAGACTATTTCCATTTGAACGATCATCGGCATATAATTCTTCTAAAATATCGTCGTCAGCTAACACCGTATTCCGCGGGCACTCCATCTTGTCACTGACTGAACCGGCAGAAAGAAAGTCGACGTTTTGAAACTAAATCAAAGAATAAAAGAGGCCGTGAATAAAAGAAAAGTGGCAGATATACATCTACGATTTATTCTACTCAATGTGCACGTCCGAAATAGTTCAAGATATGGTCAAGAGATGTCACAGGAAGACCGAAAACAATGTCGTGAATAAAACCGAGATTTCTCGGGGCCCGTCACCTACCGCTGGCAAGCGTACTACGAGATTTCTCGGGGCCCATCACCCATGTGTTAAAACCTAATTTTGTACCTTGTCTTTTCATATGAAATTTGCAGACCTGTTCTTGCCACTAGTTTTTCTACAGACTGGAGTACTTCTTGTTTGTTGTTGGAGAGGATTGCCAAGTCATCTGCAAAGGTAAGGCAATCAAGGTGAATTTTGTTTTTGAGGTCTACCAATATTGATCCCTTTAGTTACATTTTTCCATTCTCGAACCATGTTTTCCAGAACTAGATTGAATAGTAGTGATGATAATTCATTGCCTTATTTGAGCCCCGTTGTAATTTTGAATGGCCCTGAAATTTCTCCTAAAAATTTAACTTTTGCTGTTGTGCCTGTTAGAGTTTGCTTGATCAATTCCCTTGTTTTCCCTGTTGACTTGAAATTTCTCAAGTATGTTGAATAGTCTATCGGTCTATTGAATCATAAGCCTTTTTGGGTCAACAAAGGTAATTATTGTGATTTATGTTTTACGAATTTGTAAAATACTTTTACATTTAAGATTTGTTCTGGGCATGTTCTTCCTTCCTGAAACCCTGTCTGATATTCTCCAATGAGATGGTCGGTTTGTTTTTCAAATCTATTCAATAGGGCTTTAGTGAAAATTTTGTAGACAACTGATAGTAAGGAAATTCCTCTGTAATTGCTTATATCTGATTTATTCCCTATCTTGTCGAGTGGGTGAATTAGTGCACATTTCCAGTCTTCTGGAATTTTCTCAGTATTCCAAATGTTCTTGTATGGTTTCTTGAATTGCGTACACCATTTTCTCATCACCTGTTTTCAACAGTACAAGTACTAGTTTATCTTGGACATCGGATTCTGGGGGACCGAGAACATCATGCGGGAATGAATCGGAGCGAGAATGCCTTCATAGCTACTTTTACTTTTATTATTATTATTATTATTGATTTGAATATTAGTATCACTGCATTCACAAAGACTAATCTCAACACTAGACATGTATGTGTTGCATTTTTTTTTTTGCTATTTGCTTTACGTCGCACCGACACAGATTTGTCTTACGGCGACGATGGGATAGGAAAGGCCTAGGAATTGGAAGGAAGCGGCCGTGGTCTTAAGTAAGGTACAGCCCCGGCATTTGCCTGGTGTGAAAATGGGAAACCACGGAAAACCATCTTCAGAGCTGCCGAAAGTGGGGCTCGAACCCACAATCTCCCGATTACTGGATACTGGCCGCACTTAAGCGACTGCAGCTATCGAGTTTGGTGTGTTGCATTTTCATTCACACAGTCAGAGTACTGATATGAGGAGAATGGAAGTTCTCTCTTTAAGTAATCATTTAAGAAGCACATGATTTCTTTGTCCCATTTTTTATTTCACTTCTACTGAAAAAACAGCAAATTTTATGTGTGGCTTTATACTTGACATGAGATCATATAAGTCTGTGTGCATTTTCCTGCACTGACAATGAAGCTTGTAATCTGCTGCAAGCAGATACATTTCCAAGTTCTTTGAAATCATTTAAAAATAATTTAAGAAAAGACTAGGTAAACAACAGATAGGGATTCTGCCACCTGTAAGACAGCCCTAATTGTATATAAATTATGATTAATTGACTGACTGATACCCTTTTTTTTTTACTTTATCTTAAAATACTGGAGTAGGCCTACATGAGAAAATCTCTAAACATGGGTAAATTTTGATGTCTTTGACAAATATAAGGTAAATAAGTACCCTGAATTTTATTTTTTACAGTTGGCTTAACATTGCACCAACACAGATAGGTCTTATGGCGACGATGGGATAGGAAAGGCTTAGGAGTGGGAAAGAAGCAGCTGTGGCCTTCATTAAACTACAGCTCCAGCATTTGCCTGGTGTGAAAATGGGAAACCACGGAAAACCATCTTCAGGGTTGCCGACGGTGGGGTTTGAACCCACTATCTCCTGGATGCAAGCTCACAGCTGTGTACCCCTAACAAAGTGGCCAACTTGTCTGGTGAATTTCTCTGTAAAACTTCCAGGACAAAGTGTCAAAATTGACTGCTCAAAACAAAAATCAGAATATGTGACCACATTATATGAAGCAATTTTATTTTCTCCCTCTCTTAGGAATTCAAGTCAAAAATCCAGTTCTGCAGTCCTTTCTTTTTACGTGACTATGATCTTGGAACACGGATTAAAAGAAATTTAGTTTGTGTCACTTTTAAATATAATCAAGATTTTGAAGTGGACGGAGCTGGACGGAGTAGGTCAGAGAGCAGAAGCACTGGCCTTCTGAGTACAAGTTGACAGTTTGGATACTAGTTCTGTCCGGTGATAATTGATGGTGCTCAAATACACCAGCCTAGTGTAAGTAGATTTACTGGCATCTAAGGGAACACCTGAGGGACAAAATTTTGGCAGTTGGTCCTCTCTGAAAATATTCAAGCAACACAAGAACCAGATTAGAGCATTCAATTGTAGTGTGTCTAGTTACATTTGTTGTTGTACTAGATAATTGCCCCTACAGAAAAATAGTTACCTGTTGCAATTGTATACTAACAATAACACTGTTTTGATGTAATAATTTCCAAATCACAAGATTCATTAACATCTTTACTACATATTAGTGGTTTCTAATTCAAAATGATAGGAAAAAAAGTATTATAAGGAAGTCATCATCATCATTTTACAGTTCCAGTTTCCCAGGTACTGTTGGTGAGCCTCTTCTGTCTTATTGAGATATGCTCTGTTGTTAATGACGTCCTCCGGTGTCCTTCCCCGATCTGCAATGTCCATCTTTACGATATCCATCCAGTGGGTTCTTGGTCTTCCCACGATCCGTTTCCCTACCATATGTCTCTCCAAGTTAACATATGCTGTCCTTATTGGCTCTGTCCTTATTCTCATTACATGCCCAAACCACCTTAGTCTGGACATGCTGACCCAATCTAACAATCCCAGCTTCTTTCCTAACCACATCATTCCTTAACTTGTCCAGTTTTTTTTTTTTGAATTGTGGACCTAAGGAACTTCATCTCGGATTCCTGCAACCTTGATTTTTATTTAGGGTGCAGGTTTCAATACCATAGGTTGAGATTGGTATGAAGTACTGATTGAACATCACCAGCTCTGATTTTGTTGGTACTATGGGATCCCAGAGAAATGCTCGTAATTGCTGGTAAAACTGAGAACTCTTTTGTACTTTATTTGCCACCTCCTTTGTGGCTAGTGTATCTCAAGATATTACTAGTGGCAAAACTATTAGTTAATTAATGGATAGGCAGGAAATCTTACCTTAAAGTTTTTTGTATAGTAGTTCCATACATCAAGTTTTCTTGGTTGCAAAATGGTCAATCACACAGTCCTTCAGTACTTGATCACTCATCAATTCCTTCACAAGCATTTTCTCGACAGAAATGGTACTAAGACTGCTGAGTCTTTTTTTGTTCATTGAATTACACAAGTATGTTTTTATCCTCTTCAGAGTACTTATACTCCTTTCAGAGGAAGCCGTGGTCACAGGAAATGTTAATATTAAACGAATCAATTTTGACACTTCCACATACACTTGTTCGAGGCCATTGAGAACAATATAATGTAAAAGTTTTTGAGGGGACAAATGTTTTTCTATATCGGAATAAATGTTATCAATTCATTTTCCAATCTTTTCCTATGAAAAGGGGAGGGTAAATGTTCATAATACTGTTCAGTTTAATAGCAGGGTAGCTCTCTTTATAAACTATGAACAGAGTTGGATCCAACAACTCAACAAAGTGGATGCTTTCAAAATCACCAAACCACATTTCCATTTGCATAATTAAGGTGTCAAGAACTTCATATGTTAACATTTTGAGCATTTGGAATGTCCTGTCATCTACATTTATCTCGTTATTTATTTTGCAACATTTTACAACGCAAGCGGATACTGTATTTTCTGATCGCATGCCCTTGAGGATCCCAGTGGTTTTTCTAATTTCAGTATTGCACAGAATTACATCAAATGTGCTTTAATGTTGCAGTAGAGCAAAGAGATGGTCTGTATAAATAAAAATTTCTCTATAGAGACAGAGCAAATAAATTAATTGGGCCTTCTTGAGTATAGCAAGCAACCCAACAGCTGAATTGTATGACTCACTGTCCCAACCCTCATCATTCTCTGCAATGTCTTCAAAAACCTGTCTTAGATCATCATAGTGTGAAAATATTGTGTGGACTGCTCTCAAATGAAAGCTCCAACAGGTAATGCATGCTTGTGGAAGTCTGAATCCTTTGAATTCCAGAAGGTGAGCTCTTTTTGTGGATCTACTAAAAATGAATGAAACACTATCAGATTATGAATGAAGAGCCCAACTGATTTTATTGTGAGAAGAATGAGGTTTAACTTGTGGGCATAACAGTGTAGAAATATTGCCCTTGGGCAAACTTGCTTAACATAATGCTGAACACAGCCATGCCTTCCTGCCATTGTGGAGCACCCATCATATGTTTGACAAACGACATTATCAATCACTCCCCACTTTCACAGAATATTGACAATTAATTCTGATAAGCCTGATGCAGTCTTATCAATCAAAACATCATAAAACCTATGAAGCTTTCGGAAGAGGCTGTTAACCACGAATATCGTTGTATACCAAGAAAACAAATTTTCTCGCTATTTTTACCATTAGAATACTTAATACCCACATTAGGCATACATCATTTTTGGTTTCACACTTCTCTTCATAAGAACCAGAATGTTACACTAATTTGAGATCTGTTTGATATGTCTAAGGTCTCATCTACCTGAATACCAATGAAATCATAACAATCTAACTGTGCTTTGATTGTCTTTTGAATGGCGGTTACAGACTCAATTACAAAGTAATTCATTCTCTGTTTTGTTTGATGTGCCTTTAAAGCCTGGAGATGATCTTGAATGTACTGTTCTTGTTTTGAAAGAAGATCTAACAACTCTAGGTAATTGCCCCTGTTGATCGAGTCCTCCCCTTGAAAATGACCTCGAAATCCAACCTCCTGTTTCCTAAGAAAACACACAATGTCAACAGGTCTCTCAACAACAAGCCTATTTTGTTTCATGGCTTCATTATGTTTAACAGCTTGAAATCTTGCACCTTCAAATAAAGAATGTTCTATCCTTCTGCGCCCCAGTAAATGGAATCTCTCTCCATTCTGAATATGTTTATTTGAATTTTGATGCTTCTCTGCTTTTCTAGGAAAGTTTATTGTAACAACTACCCCATTTAAAGTACATTCCTTTTCACCACCAAACAAAACACACATATACATATAACCAAAAAGCTTCTTGCTTTCGGAAGAGGCTGTTAACCACGAATATCGTTGTATACCAAGAATACAAATTTTCTCGCTACTTTACCATTAGAATACTTAATACCCACATTAGGCATACATCTTTTGTTTTTGGTTTCACACTTCTCTTCATAAGTCCAAGATGAGAACGGCTTACGTTTTAAAGAGTTCAAAAGACTCATTAAGTTCCCGAAGGGGCCTACTTCACATATTATTTCAGGGTGATTTTCAACCAGATGATGGACACAACTGACAGTCCATGTCTGAATTGTCACAAATAAAGCCAATAATGCACGGGTTGCCTACTAATTCAAAAGAAAAACACACACTTAACAAAAGGGTACCGGTACTTCACTGTCACCTTCGCACTGGGAGTTATTACGCTCTCAAATAGCACAGGAGGCTTGCCTCTCTGGGGTCTAGACCTTGTGGAGAGAGTAGTGCGGGCGGTAAATCTATCTTTCCTCTACCACCCTACACCAGTCAGCAAGCTGACTGAAGGGAAACAACACAAAAAGTCCTGGGTGAGACAAGTTACAGACTGACTCCCTGTAAGAACAAGTAGTCTGCTGTCGCCATCTAGCATTGCGATCAGCGAAGCACATCATCTGCTGCCATCATGTAGCACATATCAAAGATTATTGTTGATTTAACACAATAAAAACAGCAGATAAATTTGTTATGATATTTATGTTAATCGTATTTCTTAGGGTAGGCATTGCCTCAAATGACTCCAAGTAGTTTCGCCACTGAATATTACACTGCCGAGGTATGTAAAGCTTTCCACATTTTCTAATGGATGGTTTCCTAGCATGATGTTCGCTGGTTGTCCCTCTCTGTTTATTGGCATCACTACTGTTTTGAGTTCGCTAATCTTAAGATTGAACTCCTGGAACTTAACCTTCCAATCATTCAGTCTAGACTGTACTTGTTCCTCAGTTTTTCCCCAGATCATAACATCATCGGCGAAGGCCATTGCATTTAGTTCACCGGGGGTTTTCTTGATGTTCTTCATTATGTCATCCATGATGGTGATAAACAATAATGGGAATAGTGCACTGCCTTGCTGGACTCCACCTTCGGTTTTGACCCAGGATAAATGTCAGTCACCCAATCGCACACAGCTGGTACAGTTCTCATACAGCATCTGAACTTTCCTCACCAGTCCCTCTGTCCGCCTATGTAGCGTAATGGTTAGTGTTATTAGCTGCTGTCCTCAGGGGCCCAGGTTTGATTCCTGGTACTGCCAGAAATTTAAGAATGGCAGGAGGGCTGGTATTGGATAAAATGGTACATGCAGCTCACCTCTATTGGGAGTGTGCCTGAAAAGAGCTGCACCACCTTGGGATGAGGACACGAGTTTACTTTTACCAGTCCCTCTGGCACACTTATTTTTTTCAGGCATTCCCATATCTTCACTCTTGCAATGCTGTCATATGCCTCCTCAAAACCATAAACAGATCTTTGCCTTTTCCCCAATATTTTTCCACTAACATACTGTGACATTTTCCTCATATTGATGTTTATAATTACCACCTTTGCTTCACGGAGAATGGAATCTGTATCTATAATTATCTTTGGAATATGATGGAACAATGACATTTCAACATAGTAATTTATTTAAATAAGAATTAATTATAAAACTTGAGAAAATGGAGCAATACTTCTAATTCACGGCATGATTTATAAGTTACATGTAATTAATCTCATAATAGAACCGTATTGAGGACAATATATTAAAATTATAAAATCCTTTTAATAACAACCACCTACTCAATACATTATATTACTCATTGAATTATAAAATAATCATGAGGTGTCTTAAATAAAGGAACATGTTTCGTTCGACATAGCGAACATTATCAGCCTTAATTTACAAAGATTAGGTCAGGGCCCTGAGCTGAATGATAAAAATTGTTAAAAGAGTGATAATCTATATATATATAAAAGTCATTGTATGTATGTGGGTGGGTGGGTTTGTACCACATCTCCTCCCAAACCATTGGAGCGATTTCAACCAAATTTGATACACTTATGACTTGGTATCAGGAGACAAACCGCGTGGGGGTAAGACATCCCAAACACCCCTGGGGGCGGGGGGGCGAGGGGGGTCATGTATAAAAATAAATGAAAATAGTGTCGAATCCATACTTTTCGGGGTCGCTGAGATGAATAGTGACACTCCAATTTTTTTAAAGTCCAAGTTCAGCCCCCTTTGGGGTGGGGACGAGGGGGGAGTGATATATAAAAATAATCGAAAATAATGTCGAATACATAGTTTTCGGGGTCGCCAAAGTGAATAGCGACACTCCGGATTTTCAGTATCAGGAGACAAACCACGTGGGGGTAAGACACCCCAGGAACCCTTAGGGGCGGGGGGCGAGGGGGGTCATAAATAAAAATAAACGAAAATAGTCTCGAATCCACACTTTTCGAGGTCGCTGAGATGAATAGCGACACTCCGATTTTTTTAAAAGTCCAAGTTCAGCCCCCTTTGGGGTGGGGGCGAGTGATATATATAAATAATCGAAAATAATGTAAAATACATAGTTTTCGGGGTCGTCAAAGTGAATAGCGACACTCCAGATTTTTGGTATCAGGAGACAAACCGCGTGGGGGTAAGACACCCCAGAAACCCTTAGGGGTGGGGGGCGAGGGGGTCATAAATAAAAATAAACGAAAATAGTGTCGAATCCACACTTTTCAGGGTCAGTGAGATGAATACTTACACTCCGAATTTTTTAAAAGTCCAATTTCAGCCCCCTTTGGGGGGGCGAGGAGGGAGTGATATATATACAAATAATGGAAAATAGTGTCGAATACATAGTTTTCGGGGCCGCCAAAGTGAATAGTGACACTCCGGATTTTTAGTATCAGGAGACAAAACACGTGGAGGTAAGACACCCCAGAAACCCTTAATGGCGAGGGGCGTCATATATAAAAATAACGAAAATAGTGTCGAATCCATACTTTTCGGGGTCGCTGAGATGAATACTTACACTCCGAATTTTTTTAATGTCCAAGTTCAGCCCCCTTTGGGGTGGGGGCGAGAGGGGAGTGATATATACACATAATCGAAAATAGTGTCGAGTCCATACTTTTCGTGGTCGCTTAGGTGAATAGTGACATCCCTGGAATTTTTAAATTCCAAGTTCAGCCCCCTTTAGGGTGGGGTACAAGCTGGGAGTGATATATAAAAATAATCGAAAAGAATGTTGAGTACTCTTCGGGATCGCTGAGATGAATACTGACACTCCGGATTTTTACTATCAGGAGACAAACCACGTGGGGGTAGGGCACCCCAGGAACCCATAGGGGCGGGGGGCGAAGGGGTGAGATATAAAAATCAGCGAAAATAGTGTCGAATGCATACTTTCGGGGTTGCTTGGATGAATAGTGACACCCCGGGATTTTTTTAAGTCCAAGTTCATCCCCCTTTGGGGCTGGGAGCAAGGGGGGTGAGATATAAAAGTAATTGTATTTAGTGTCAAATATACAGTTTTCGGGGTCGCCGAGGTGAATAGTAACACTCCGGAATTTTAATATCGGGAGACAAACCATGTGGGGATAGGACACCCCAGGAACCCTTAGGGGTGGGGGCGGGGGGCTTGAGATATAAAAATCATCAAAGTAGTGTCGAATACATACTTTTCAGGGTTGCTGAGATGAATAGTGACACTCCAATTTTTTTAAAGTCCAAGTTCAGACCCTTTGGGGTGGGGGCGAGGTGGAAGTGATATATACATGTAATCGAAAATAATGTCACATCCATGGTTTTAGGGGTTGTTTAAATGAGGAGTGACACTCCGGTTGTCATTTAAGTTTAAGTCCAAGTTGATCCCCAATTGCCAGGCAGGTGCGGAGTCAAGAACAGAAAATATCCAAATGACCGAGATTAAGGAGGTTTTTTGTACGTTCCAGTATAACTGTCAGCAGAACTTACTACAAATATTACCTACTACCTGCAAAAATACTAAGGGGGAAAGGCACCCCTAGAAGCCTTAGATAATGGGACGAAATGTAATTAAGACTGAAAATGACCGATATTAGTGTTGAATCCATACGTTTCGGGACTACGGGAACAATTTCAAACAAACTTGGTCACTTATGACTTATTATCAGGAGACAAAGTGCGTGGAGGTATGACAACCCTAGCACACCTACGACGGGATGAGATGTAGAAATAATCGAAAATAGTGTTGAATTCATTCTTTTCGGGGTCGCTGAGATGAACAGTAACGCTCCAATTTTTTTAGAAGTCCAAGTTCTGCCTCCTTTCGCATAGCGGTGAGAAAAAGTGAAAAACAAAATTTCGAAAATGACCGAGAGAATGGATGCATGTGTGTATACTGGACCTACTGTCTGGGGTAAGAGACTCCTAGCCTGTAAAGTAGGGGCGAAATGTAAAAATTAACCTAAAACGACTGAAATTTGTGTCTAATCCATAGTTTTCGGGGTCGCTGAGATGAACTGTAACACTCTGGATGCCGTTTAAGATAAAGCTCAGTCCTACTCAGCAGGCGGATGAGAACTGGCAAAAAATTGAAAACGTCCAAAGGGACAAAGCATATCTCTCAATCAAACTTAACTTACCATATAGAAAACATTACTGTGGAGGTCAGATACACCTAGCCCCCGCTGGTGTTGGGGAATGAGAGGGGCTGACGTGCAAAAATATGGAAAATAACCAACATTAATGTCGAAATCCATTGTTTATGTGTCGCTGATACGAACTCTGACGCTGTGGATAGCGTTTAAGTCCACGTTCAGCCTCAATCGAGGCAGGAGCTGAGAAGGGCTTAAAAGTAAATAGTATGAAATGACCGAGATTAGTGTTTACTCGATAATTAAATAATCTAAAACTTGAAGTCAGATACATCTAAATAACTCTAAAACTACATGATAAGTCGAAAAATCAACATCTCAAAAAGAATTCTATAAGCATTCACTTCACACTTAACTAACTGGTCATACAAATATTAAAGGTAAACATTCAAAAACTATCCGGGCAATGCCGGGTACTGCAGCTAGTGCCATAATAAAAAGTAAAATGATAACATTAGACTTGAAATTATAATATATATATTATATATATATATATTATTTATATTTATTTATTTTATTTATATATATATTATATATATTATAATTTCAAGTCTAATGTTATCATTTTACTTTTTATTATGGCATTATCACTCTTTTAACAATTTTTATCATTCAGCTCAGGGCCCTGACCTAATCTTTGTAAATTAAGGTTGATGATGTTCGCTATGTCGAACGAAACATGTTCCTTTATTTAAGACACCTCATGATTATTTTATAATTCAATGAGTAATATAATGTATTGAGTAGGTGGTTGTTATTAAAAGGATTTTATAATTTTAATGATTTATAAGGTAATAGCGAGATGGATAATTAACAAAATTGAGCATGGAAACTGCCATAGCTGTGTTGAAACACCGGATCCCGTGAGCTCTCCGAAGTTAAGCAACATTGGGCGTGGTCAAGATTTGGATGGGTTGTCACGTGCTGTTGAGGGGGTAAGGGAATAGAGGAGCGGAAAGGAACTAGCCACCCCACTGTACGTAAACTCCGGCTCAGGCACACCTCAAAGTGGAATATGACTGAAGTCGTACAGACGCGGCAAGCTTACATTGCCCATTGTTAACAACTCTCACTCACTCTATTGCCTTGAACATGGAAGGAAGCAATCATATAAGCTGAGCATTTATTTATTATTCTTATCGCCGCATTTCACGCTAAGGATCGTTGCCGATATTCACGATAGATGTGACCGGTATTCTATCGTACGGTCGGAGTTACGGAATTTAATATTAATCTGAACTGTTTGCTGTGATAATTTCAAGACTAGAATTACAATTTCTCGATCGCATAAATATTGATTTTATTAATTGTAATTTATGCATGCTTGGCCAAGAATACTGTATACTATTATGTTACAGTGCACGACATTCAAGATGTGTATTTTCTTTAGTGTGTGTTACATCAAGATGAATTAATATGTGAGACACCAGGACAACGCCAAGATGGACTGTAATACTTCACCTGATCCCGGCGGAAGTGGCTCTACATAAGATAAGTCCTTACTTTTATGTTCACTAATACAGAATTCTCTTTCAGGTCATTTTCCTTATTTTGATTCTTGTGTACACATCATTTACAATCGGCAGAGCAGAAAGAATATTCGGAATGTGAGATTGATATTATATCTTCAAATAAATCAAGGTACCGTAGGACATAGTATATCTTCAATTTAATGTTGATCATGTATCATCTAGATGTCACTTATTTGAATTTCTTAGTCTTCAGTAATATTAATTTCAGTGTTAAACGGGTCAGATAAATTAGGATCTTCGAAACAATGATTATGCATCAAGTGTAATAATAATTTGTACTATTATTGCTAACTAGAGAGTAGCAATTCTATTCCAGAGTATTCAGCAGATTTAGCAGATTGTACGGTAACTTTTATTTTACAGGAGAATTGAGGACATTGTTAGCTACTGTACATATTATTGAATCTTTGTATCTTAGGTTGATGAGTTATTGAATCTATGTATTTTTGAAGGTCTACGAGTATTGAATCTATGTGCTCATGAGTCTACGAGCTACTGAATTGACGTGTTATTTAAGTTACATGTTATGTCGCATTGATATTTTATGAGAGGTATTTGTTGAATAGTCTTCGAGTATAGAAATAAATAGATCGCTTGTAGCAATGAAATAAGAAAGGTAATAGAATGTAGCAATCTTCGATATTAATCAATAAATATTAGAAGCCGTATGTCGATTTCTGCTCTTGTTATTTATCACAGATGTATTTCCACAAGAATCTGACCAGAATTGATCCAGTGTGGCTATATTGTAATGTTGTGGGATGTACAGTACTTTATCCATTCTTTTTCCAATCTGTTGTAGTTCCCACACCTTAATCTTAGGTAATTACCTGGTTGTTATCTTTGGTACATTATTATCTTTCAGATCTGCAGCTAATAACCGGTGTCGCTATTGAGGTTCTCACTTTGAATCACCTTGACATCAGTTACAAGTCTACTTCTTTATCTGTAATGACATAGTCAATGACTGTCTTGCTCTTTCCATCCCAGCTGTAATGGGTAATCTTGTGACTGACTCTTTTGTTGAAATAATGAGGAAATAACCAGGCGAGTTGGCCGTGCGCATAGAGGCACACGGCTGTGAGCTTGCATCCGGGAGATCGTGGGTTCAAATCCCACTGTCGGCAGCCCTGAAGATGGTTTTCCGTGGTTTCCCATTTTCACACCAGGCAAATGCTGGGGTGTATCTTAATTAAGGCCACGGCCACTTCCTTCCCACTCCTAGCCCTTTCCTGTCCAATCATCGACATAAGACCTATCTGTGTCGGTGCAACGTAAAGCCCGTAGCAAAAAAAAAAAAAAAAAAAAAAAAAAAAATATATATATATATATAAAGAAATAATAAGGAAATAAGAAGTAGGATGTGTCAAGCAAAACCTACATTTAGTAAATAGAAAATCCTCTTTACCACAAATTGCGTCAGTTGGGTTACAAGGAAAATATTTTTAAAAACACATGTATGGAGCATTGCCCTATATGGGTGCAAAACCTGGACAGTGGGAAAAGAGGACATGAAGAGAGATTAACCGCATTTAAAGAGTGGTGCTACGGAAGAATGTTAAAGGTCATTTGGAGAGATAGAATAACAAATGAAGAAGTGTATAAGAAGGCAGGGGAAAATGATGCTGTTTGGAGGACCATATAAAAAAACTAGAAGGACAAAGTTAGTAGAGAATATATTTAGACATGACAGCTTGCTTAAACTGATATTATAAGGAATGATTGAAGGGAAGGTGTACCGTGGAAGAACCTGTATCCAGTACACATTCAGCCATCTTTCACAGCTTCCAGCCACTGTCCAGGTCTGTTTAGAGCATAAACCTCAACATCATCTTTCTGTTGTCAAGTTGGTCCAGTCCTCTCCTATTTTCTCAACTCACTCCTCTACTCCTTACAGACATCTGCCCCTTGCTTTCCTGCTTTCAACTTGTATCACATGTATCTCCCTGAGACTCCTCTATTCTCTTCACATGTCCATATTTACTAAGCCTTGATTTCTATATCCTATGCTACAATGATTCCAGTTGGACTAGTTCTCCACTACTTCTCATTTTTTATGTTACCCATTTTTGTTACTCCTATTCTACTACTCAAAAGTTGAAACTCACTGATCTGGATCCTGCTTTTCTCTCTTACCCTCATTAATCCAGTTTCTGAAAAATATGTCAGTATTTATATAGTATGTCTGATATATCACTTATTTGGGGGACATCTTTGCTCTCCACCATGCCTAACATTTTTTAGGAATATTTCTGCTTGCTTCCTCCACTTACTTATTTCTTTATCGTTTCTCCCATTTTCCTGTACTGAGCTGCCTAATGACTTGAACCTCTCCACATTCCTCAGTTGTTCTCCAGCAATCATTACTCCAGTTACTTGTCTATCATTCTCCCTGGTTATAACCACTATCTCACTCTTCTTTGTATTACATTTCATGCCATATCCTTGTACTGCTCCTCAACTTTCTCCTCTCTATTTTCCAACACTATAAAATCAAAGTTGCTTCCTGTTAGTTTATGTGGATTAATTACTCACCTTAGTTGGAGGACAGTGTAAACATTTCCTTCTGGAGTGACTCGTCTGACTAAGTTGAAATCGCCAACATAGAGGCTACCATCTGGACCACTAGTAAGAGCCACAGGTGTTAATAGTCTGCTGTCTTTAGCCGATCCATTACAGTCATTGCAAATCAGAGTTCGCTGCAATCCTGTACCCATGACTACTTTCACAGTTCGAGGGTACTGTTTAAAATGCAAGGTAGATCCATCACCCTTCTGCAATATTCCTGTAACAATGATCAGTACTGCATTATCAATTTTTGAAATGTTAAATATGATGGATACTATATTTACTATCAAACCTCAAATAGTAATGTGACAAATTTTGTTTAATTTTATATGACTGCATGTGGAAAAATGCCAAAGCAAGTATTAGACATCTGATGAGTGATTATAGGTGGCAGCAAGGGGAACTACTCCTCACAAACAGAGTGAGTAATCTGTTACCTCAGAACAAGTCGTACAGGAATTCCTTTGTGGAATATTAATGAATTGTCTTAGCAGTAGTATTGTTATTGTTGTCGTTGTTCAGATGTAGTGAACTGCTATAAGAGATCTGTTTTTTGTGTCACTTCTGTGTTGGTTTACAGAACTGGAGCTCTTTGTAAAATGTAAAATGTCTCCAAAGACATTTCATGCAGAGTGATTTCTCAGGGCAGAAAGATCATTAATCAGTGTTTTAATACTCTAAGTAATAATAATAATAACTTAAATGTTTCCACCTTTTCAATACAATATATTCACAAATTTACAAAATTATACGGTACTAGTTTCGACCCATCTAGGGGTCATCATCAGCCGTATTGGAGCAAAGATCATTTGTGGCGAAATCCTAAGACAATATTATTTTAAAGAATAACAAGTGAAATGAGATGTTATGGTAATAGTTAATAATACAAGGAATATACATAATAAGAGGTTTTTAACAAAGAATAAAGTATAAATGGGGTGTTGTAAAAATTATAATCATGGAAATCAGTAAGTTCTTGTATTGAAATGAAATATGGCTTAGGAAGAGGGCTTAAGGTGGGGCTGAAGGGTGCGGGAGAAAGTGTAATTGTCTTGGAAAAGTACCTTTGATTAAATTTAGGATTGAGTTTAGGTTGGCTGCATTATTGTTTCTGAGGAAAGTGATAAATAGATCGAAGAGTATGTTGGGTTTCTCTGAGATTTCATTGAGATTGTGACTGGCATTAAAGTATTGGTCTAGGTGTATGTAGTAATTTTCCATTATGTTCAGTAAAGGGCCCTTGTTTGCTAATACGAGGATGTCCATGTCTTGTTCAATATTGGTGAAATTATGGTTATAATCTTGCATGTGTTGGCCGATGGCTGAAAACTTGTTGTATTTTATTGCGTTAGTGTGCTCGTGGTATCTGATAATGAAGTTTCTCCCGGTTTGCCCGATGTAGGTTTTTTTACAGGTGGTACATTTGATCCTATAAACTCCTGATTTTAAAAAACTGCTGGTCTTGTTGATGTGTGAAGTATTGTATAAAACATTCATGTTCTTATTGTTGGTTTTGAAGGCTATTTTAACGCCTTGTTTCTTAAAGATGTTGGTTAACTTGTAGATATCATTGTTGAACGTGAAGGTGGAAAATGTTAGAGGTTTGGTTATTTCTTTTTTGAGGGTAGTTTTTGGGCGATGTTTGTGTTTATTGATTATCCTTTCTATAAAATGATTGCTGAAGCCGTTGAATTTTGCGATTCCGCGGATTGTGTTGAGTTCGTTTTTTAGATCTTTATTGGACATAGGTATGCTGAAGGCTCGGTGAACTAGGCTGTTGTATGTGGCTCGTTTGTGGGACTGGGGGTGCACTGAATCTTGGCGAATGGTGGAGGCTGTTTGAGTGGGTTTTCTGAAAATTTTATAACTGAAAGAATCTGAGTTTCTAGTGATGGTTAAATCTAGAAAGTTGATTTTTTGATTTGATTCAGATTCTAGTGTGAATTTGATATGAGGATCAATATTGTTGAGTCTTAAAAGAGGGTGGTGGGTGCGTTAATTGATTTCTCATTCATGATTACAAAGACATCGTCGACATATCTGGCCCAAAAGAGAATGTTTTCGAATTCGTTGTCAATTTTGGTGTATTCGAGGAAGTCCAGGTATATTTCTGCTAAGATACCTGAGGCCGGTGACCCCATTGCCAAACCATTTTGTTGATATATGACATTGTCAAAAGTGAAGAAGTTATTGTCGATGATAAGTTTTAATATTGTGATAAAGTCTTGTATCTCTAGTTTGCTTAAGTGGCTGTTTTTGTTTAAATTGTTTATAATTATCGGAATTAATTTTGATACTTGTATGCTTGGGTACATGTTTACAATATCGAAAGAGTGGATGGAGTGATCCGGTTGCAAATATACCTGGACTTCCTCGAATACACCAAAATTGACAACGAATTCGAAAACATTCTCTTTTGGGCCAGATATGTCGACGATGTCTTTGTAATCATGAATGAGAAATCAATTAACGCACCCACCACCCTCTTTTAAGACTCAACAATATTGATCCTCATATCAAATTCACACTAGAATCTGAATCAAATCAAAAAATCAACTTTCTAGATTTAACCATCACTAGAAACTCAGATTCTTTCAGTTATAAAATTTTCAGAAAACCCACTCAAACAGCCTCCACCATTCGCCAAGATTCAGTGCACCCCCAGTCCCACAAACGAGCCACATACAACAGCCTAGTTCACCGAGCCTTCAGCATACCTATGTCCAATAAAGATCTAAAAAACGAACTCAACACAATCCGCGGAATCGCAAAATTCAACGGCTTCAGCAATCATTTTATAGAAAGGATAATCAATAAACACAAACATCGCCCAAAAACTACCCTCAAAAAAGAAATAACCAAACCTCTAACATTTTCCACCTTCACGTTCAACAATGATATCTACAAGTTAACCAACATCTTTAAGAAACAAGGCGTTAAAATAGCCTTCAAAACCAACAATAAGAACATGAATGTTTTATACAATACTTCACACATCAACAAGACCAGCAGTTTTTTAAAATCAGGAGTTTATAGGATCAAATGTACCACCTGTAAAAAAACCTACATCGGGCAAACCGGGAGAAACTTCATTATCAGATACCACGAGCACACTAACGCAATAAAATACAACAAGTTTTCAGCCATCGGCCAACACATGCAAGATTATAACCATAATTTCACCAATATTGAACAAGACATGGACATCCTCGTATTAGCAAACAAGGGCCCTTTACTGAACATAATGGAAAATTACTACATACACCTAGACCAATACTTTAATGCCAGTCACAATCTCAATGAAATCTCAGAGAAACCCAACATACTCTTCGATCTATTTATCACTTTCCTCAGAAACAATAATGCAGCCAACCTAAACTCAATCCTAAATTTAATCAAAGGTACTTTTCCAAGACAATTACACTTTCTCCCGCACCCTTCAGCCCCACCTTAAGCCCTCTTCCTAAGCCATATTTCATTTCAATACAAGAACTTACTGATTTCCATGATTATAATTTTTACAACACCCCATTTATACTTTATTCTTTGTTAAAAACCTCTTATTATGTATATTCCTTGTATTATTAACTATTACCATAACATCTCATTTCACTTGTTATTCTTTAAAATAATATTGTCTTAGGATTTCGCCACAAATGATCTTTGCTCCAATACGGCTGATGATGACCCCTAGATGGGTCGAAACTAGTACCGTATAATTTTGTAAATTTGTGAATATATTGTATTGAAAAGGTGGAAACATTTAAGTTATTATTATTATTACTTATATATTGTTCAATACGGACCAAAAACATGAAATTCATAACCATCAATTTTAATACTCTGTAAAGAAAAACTGATGAAAGGGCACCAAAACTGTGAAAAGTCTAAGGTTGCAGGTATTAATGAAAGGCAGTGCAAAAATGCAGATAAGGACAATCAATCCAAACTCCAGATAGTCACTGATAATGTGCAAAAGAAGATAGAACTCTATGATTTTGATTAAAATGTGGAGTGCACCAAACGTCTTTGGAATATTATGAATTACAGAAAGAAATTTCTACTTGTGGTATGATGCATTAATTGGTCAGGAGCTAAAACGGATTGTTATAGTTGTTGGTTTGGAAATCAGTGATCAATATGGACTCTTTAATGAAATCTTTTATACCCAGGAAAGCTTCCAAATTCAAAATGATGAAGAAACCAGGAAAAGATATAACTACTGAAAAGTAATCTTACTTAGCACTGCAAGAGAATGATTCTAGCTCTAGCTATAGACCTCACGGAAGTTGCTGTGAACAGGTGCTTTCCTTGGTAATGTACATCAATGTAGCTTACCAGAAAAACTGAAAATAGATGCTGTTTTTGTAGATTTGTAAACAATGTACAGTTCAGTATAGCATGGGGGCTTCTGCTGAAAATTTTGAAAGCAGTGTTGTGCAAGACCTTGGCCAGTCTCCTCAGAAACATGCACAGCAATTGTCACTTTAAGGCACATTAAAGAGAGAAAAGGAGTAGATGGTGTATGCCTAATAATGGTCTGCTGCAGAGATTTCTTCTTGTCCCAGTCCTCTTTGATTTGCATGCTCCAGATCTTGCTAATGTGCCCTGCCAAATGTTCCAGTATGCTGATGATTATGCAATCGTCTATCAGAGTAGAAAGTTTGGAAGAATGAAAAGATAATCTAATAGATAGCTTTACTAAACATAAGGAATACTTCATGAAGAAGTGACTTAACCTTTCAAGCGGTAATGATGGAATAAATCGTCATAGCCGCCTGGCTTCCAAAGTGGCCATGACAGAATATTCCATCATCGCATTGTAAATGTCTTTCAGTGATGGGTATGACAACTTGTTCTGTCGTAAGATCCGAGATCGCTTTACTTTGTGTGAGTATGTTAGTTTCAAGCTTTGCCTACAGCATCACTCTCCTAAAACCACGTGACCGGGTGAAATGCTTTTGTTCCGCGCCCGGCTGGCAGCCTGCCAGTACCGGCCGGTACCAGCTGCCAGGCTGCTGAGAATGGTAGATAGTGCATCATGGCAGGTGCAAGCAGAGCTCTGAAACATCTGTGAGAAGAAGAACCGTTTGATTTGTTACACTGTGACAATTCAGAGAGTGATGTGTCATCTGATAGTGAAACTAATGTTGAAATGTCAGGAGATAGTGACCGCAATGGTGAAAACGACTGAAGTGAACATGACAGTAGCACTAGCGGTGATATTCAGCTCGGTGTATGGACGAAGGTAGGATCTGAATGACCGAGATTTACATTTACGGCGCATCCGGGACTAAAGGTACAAATTGAAGACGTAAATAATCCACAATAATATTTTCAATTGTCTATCACTCCTGAATTAGCGGAACTAATATGCTCAACAGTATTTAGAAAGCACACTGACCTTGAAACTATATTCGAGAGTGAATCCGTGAACTGACACGAATAAAGATGAAATTATGACTTTACTTGCATTCTTTCTTTTGCAAGGCATTCATCAGTTACCTGACAACAAGATTTACTTTTCTCATAGACAAATATTAGAGACCCCAATATTTTTGGAGCTGTTCTCTGAAAGAAGATCACCTTCTCAAATTCTCACACTTTGTCAATAACGAAGCATACGATGAAGCCACGTGTGGTCTGAAGAAACTTTATAAACTGAAAACTAATCTGAACCAATTGAATAGCCGATTACGAAGTGTGTACACAACCAAAAGCGATGTGTCTCTTATGTTGTGGAAGGGGTGTTTGTAGTGGAAAGTTTTCATATCATCTAAGCGCTCAAGATTCGGTATCACATCATTTCTTGAATTTCTTGGTGTATATAGGAAAAGACACCCAGTTTGATGACACTCTGAAAAATGAACCATTTGGATCAAAACTTGTTTCCTGTTGCTTTCCTCCCTGAGACAGATTCTTTTTCCTTGCCCTTGGCACCGTAATCATTTTAATAGCTTGATAGTGAGACTTTTTTTTTAAACCTGATGAATATACCTGGCCAATTGAAAGTATCCCAGCCTAACTTCCCATTGCTTTCCTCAGCGAGCCAGACATCTTGCCCTTCGTACTATGATCATTTTTTAACAGCTTAATTAATATTCTGAACATTTTGAACCTGATAAAAATATTATGCTTCACAAGAGTATCTCACTATATGTTATTTCCCGGTATCTTATGGAAAATGTGCCACTGTGTTAGGAGCTACTCAAAAGAAATGTACCACTTGAAAGGTTAAACCAAACAAGGATGTGTGTTATCCCAGAATGGTAGTATAGTAAGTGAGATTGAATTAAGGTAGAGTAAAGCTAAAGCAGTGAGCTCGCAATTGGCAATCAACAGTATTCTGTAAGAAGGAAGTCAGCTCCTGGACAAAACTATCATTACATCAGTCTGTTTTCAGACCAACTTTGCTTTATGGGAGTGAAAGCTGGGTAGAGTTAGGATATCTTATTCATAAGTTAGAAATAACAGACATGAAAGTAGCGAGAATAATTGCTGGTACAAACAGGTAGGAACAATGAAAGGAGGGCACTCAAAATAATATAAAGGATAAGTTGGGAATGGAATTGATGGATGAAGCTGTACGCATAAACTGGTTTCGCTGGCAGGCTTGTGTGAGGTGAATGGAGGAGGATAGGTTACCTAGGAGAATAATGGACTCTGTTATGGAGGGTAAGAGAAGTAGGGAGACTAAGACAATGATGGTTAGACTCAGTTTCTAGCGATTTGAAGATAAGAGGTATAGAACTGAATGAGGCCACAGAACTACAAATAAAGGATTGCGGCAGCAGTTAGTACATTAACAGAGGCTTGTAGACTGAATGCTGAAAGGCATAATAGTCTATAATGAAGATGTATGTATCTATGTATACATGACAGACAAAATGCTCTGTGAGAGGTGTTACTATACCAGGACAAGTTGCAGTATGGAGAGAAAAAATTATTGGTGGAATTAAAGAAATTCATGTCACATTATTGGAAAGAACCAATTTCTTCTACTGTAATCACTCATTAGTTAGTATTTTTATGGGATTATTGGTTATGGGATATTTTTATGATAGCAAATATATCACATCCCTGCATTATACTTATTATTAAACTTATTCCATATAAAATTATTTCATGTGATAAATGAAGAAGCTGGGAAGTTGTCAATAATATATATTGTTTATATGTATACAGTATTTGAGAAAACAGAGCTATATACAGAAAATAAAAATAAAAACACAAGATACTTGTATGAGTCACATTTGTGACTAAGGAATCAGTCACGAGAATTGCATCAGTTTCTCTGCTATGGACCCAAACTATGATTTCAAGGCGTGTCTTTCCAGAACTTTGTTAGAGAGTAGCCACCCCTAAGCACAGGAAATCTTCCTTTTCAAATTGGACAGCAATTTCCCATTCTGTGTATGTCATGGCAAGTTGGAGGGGGAAGTTGTAGGTCTTACAGTGTTTGATGCACTCCAACATCTATTATTTGTTGTCTGTTGTACAGTGTACATGGGCTGTCCAAGGTCCAGTATTTATTGGCTACTGTCTATTGGCTTGTGTTATTTAACTGCTGCAGTCTACAGCCTGCTTTTAAGGCATAGATGAGTATTTTGAAAGAAATATGTGTATAATTATACTAGTGTTAAAATTAGTAAGTAGCTAGAAAGGCACAATATAACACAGGTGATATGTATCAGGATACCATGTATTGGTGGAACAATATCTGAAAATTGTGTACATTGTACAAAGTGTGTTGCTGTTATCATTGTTTGCTGTTGCTTATATGATTACTACCAATGGTAAGTCACATTGCCTGATTTCACATATATTTATTTCAGCTTTAGATTTGTGTTTATAGGTTAATATGTTAGGAGAAAGCTTTTCAGTCTTTTGATGGTTTATTTTGAAGGGTTGTTTGTTTATATATATATATTTGTTACTAGAGCCTGATGAAGTGGATCCTCATGGATTATGTCATGTTGCCTGAATAACCAGCACTGACTGCCTTCGTTCAGAGGGTTCCAGGTTCGATCCCTGGCTGGACTGGGGATTTTAATCGCTTCTGATTAATGCTTCTATCTTGGAGACTGGGTGTGTGTGCTTGTCCAAACATTCTCTTTTTCATATTCAGATAACACACCACACTACCAATCACCAAAGAAATATTCATTAATGATTACATTCTTCCACATAGGCTTGGTGTCAGGAAGGGCTTCTGACAGTGAAATGTGGCCAAATCCATATGTACAACACAGGTGTGGGAAAAGCAGTAGAAGAAGTATATAGTTTAATCCAAATTATTGTGGAGTTATTATTTTAGGTAGATAATCTTGGTGCAGTTCCTACACATCTAATTGTTTTCAGAGGATTAGGTAAGGCCCGTAGTAGATGCACCCATACACAGCTTCATATACATGCCCTGGGAGAGAAGAGAAAATGTATCTATCTAAATTTGATGCATTCATTTTGTTGAACTCGGTTGCCCAAATGATGGACATTTCAGATAATTTTATTTAAATAAGTTAAAGTTTAGTACATATGTAGGCCTACATGTGATGCCCAATTGTTGGGCAAGTACAAAGGGCAAAGTTCCATTTTAAAAATGAAAGAGACCGGGCGAGTTGGCCGTGCGCGTAGAGGCGCGCGGCTGTGAGCTTGCATCCGGGAGATAGTAGATTTGAATCCCACTATCGGCAGCCCTGAAAATGGTTTTCCGTGGTTTCCCATTTTCACACCAGGCAAATGCTGGGGCTGTACCTTAATTAAGGCCACGGCCACTTCCTTCCAACTCCTAGGCCTTTCCTATCCCATCGTCGCCATAAGACCTATCTGTGTCGGTGCGACGTAAAGCCCCTAGCAAAAAAGAAAATTAAAGAGAAAAATTGAACAAATTTTTTATTCAATTTTTACATTTAAATTTCCTATTTATTTTGATCCTCCTTTTTATTTCAGCTCTGTATTCTTCATTTACCACTTATAATACCTGAGATCATCATAATCATTTTCTATATAAAATAACACTTCAGAACAAGCAGGGTTTTCTTATTTTAAATAACTTCCAAATATAGTTGATAAAACACACCAGTATATTTCTACTGCACAACTTTTGTTATAATTATGAATTAAAAAACATACCCTCATGAAAATTGTAATGGTGATGGACATCTAAACTCCAGCCGCCAACATCTGATATATCCACATCAAAACCTTGAAGCATAGCTGTCTGTGTCTCCCATATAACGGATGGACAACTGGAATACTGGTATCCCACAGAGATACGTGCCTGGGCTACTCCATACACCTGCCAAACAAGAAATTACATTATTTATTTATTCCTAAAAAATAATATTTTTCTGTATAAGGCTTCTAAAACCAACTGGCATGTATGTGTGCAATCAGAAAGAATCATTACCCTAAAAATCAATGCAAAATAATTGACTCCTAGTCATCTGAAAGGAACATACACAAACATGATATAGGCTTTTGGGTTTATGCCATGTCAAGAAAATAAGGTGAAATGGCAACATACACAAATTTTAAGAAACAAAAGGAGATATTCCCAAAAGTATTTACTGTACTTCATCAAGGAAGCAATATGACTAATCATTTACATTATTTCAGTGCATGGTAGAATTGTATGCATGTTGTTGTTTGAGTCATCAGTCCATAGACTGGTTTGATGCAGCCCTCCATGCCACCCTATCATGTGCTAACCTTTTCATTTCTACGTAACTATTGCATCCTACATCTGCTCTAATCTGTTTGTCATATTCATACCGTGGTCTACCCCTACCGTTCTTACCACCTACGTTCTTACCACCTACACTTCCTTCAAAAACCAACTGAACAAGTCCTGGGTGTCTTAAGATGTGTCCTATCATTCTATCTCTTCTTCTCGTCAAATTTAGCCAAATCGATCTCCTCTCACCAATTCGATTCAGTATCTCTTCATTCGTGATTCGATCTATCCATCTCACCTTCAGCATTCTTCTGTAACACCACATTTCAAAAGCTTCTATTCTCTTTCTTTCTGAGCTAGTTATCGTCCATGTTTCACTTCCATACATTGCCACGCTCCACACGAAAATCTTCAAAAACATCTTTCTAATTCCGATATCAATGTTTGAAGTGAGCAAATTTCTTTTCTTAAGAAAGCTCTTTCTTGCTTGTGCTAGTCTGCATTTTATGTCCTCCTGACTTCTGCCATCGTTAGTTACTTTACTACCCAAGTAACAATATTCATCTACTTCCTTTAAGACTTCGTTTCCTAATCTAATATTTCCTACATCACCTGCCTTCGTTTGACTGCACTCCATTACTTTTGTTTTGGACTTATTTTCATCTTGTACTCCTTACCCAAGACTACATCCATACCATTCAGCAACTTCTCGAGATCTTCTGCAGTCTCAGATAGAATAACAATATCATCGGCAAATCTCAAGGTTTTGATTTCCTCTCCTTGGACTGTGATTCCCTTTCCAAATTTCTCTTTGATTTCCTTTACTGCCTGTTCTATGTAAACATTGAAAAGGAGAGGGGACAAACTGCAGCCTTGCCTTACTCCTTTCTGGATTGCTGCTTTTTTTTCAAAGCTCTCGATTCTTATCACTGCAGACTGATTTTTATACAGGTTGTAGATAATTCTTCGTTCTCGGTATCTGATCCCTATCATCCTCAGAATCATAAATAGCTTTTTCCAATCAACATTATCGAATGCCTTTTCTAGATCTATGAATGCCATGTACGTGGGCTTGTCCTTCTTGATTCGATCCTCTAAGATCAGACGTAAAGTCAGGATTGCTTCACGTGTTCCTACATTTCTCCTGAAGCCAAATTGATCTTCTTCCAACTCAGCTTCAACTTTTTTTCCATTCTTCTGTAAATAATACATGTTAAAATTTTGCAGGCATGAGATACTACACTAATGGTGCGGTAGTTTTCACACCTGTCAGCACCGGCTTTCTTGGGAATGGGTATAACAACATTCTGCCGAAAATCGGATAGGACTTCTCCTGTCTCATACATCCTGCACACTAAATGAAATAACCTTACCATGCTGGTTTCTCCTAAGGCAGTCCAACTTCCACTTCCTATTATTAAGCTTTTTGAGTATTTGACTGTATTATAGACCAAAGATGAGCACACGACTGGCCACCATGCCCCATACTGCACATCCGGTTGTAATTATTAGAACTACTATTGGCCAGCCATACTCAGGCATATATCGGGGGATTGGTCCTGGCGATCGGAAGATCAGGAAAAACGATGAAAAACTGGCAGTCTCCTGCTTAAATCGGGAGAGTTGGCATGCCTGCCTCTTCCTTGTCTATCCCTTCCAATTTACCATCCCCAATCAGGCCCCTGTTCAGCATATCAGGTGAGGCCGCCTGGGCGATGTACTGGTCCTCCCCCACAGTTGTATCCCGACACAATCTCACGCTCCAGGACACTGGTCTTGAGGCGTAGTGTAACAGTTAACACTATTAGCTGCCATTCTCGGTGGCCTGGGTTTGATTCCCCGTTCTGCCAGAAATTTAAGAATTGCAGGAGGGCTGGGTGTTTAAAATGGTACATGAAGCTCACCCCCATTGGGGATGTGCCTGAAAAGAGCTGCACCACCTCGGGATGAGGACACAAGTTTACTTTATTATGCTACAGAGGTGAACATTAAGAAAAAAAAAGAAGAAGAAGAAAAAAACAGTGCAAAATACTGTGCCATGTCAGAATGTGTGAGGGTAAAATTGGTTCTTGATTTACATTATATAGTGGAATGGTAACGGAAGGTCCCGGATTCTAAATTACTCACGTCAGTTCATTCATCAGCTGTTTTATTATTCTGCATGGCTCTTGAGTTGTTCTTGCACTCAGAAGACTCACCGGTTGAGTTTCCATCTTCCAACTCTTCGAACGAAAACTAATTTTCACTTACATCCGTAGAGTCCAAAATTAAAATAATCTCCTTTTCACTGATTTTCCGTTTACTTCCCATATCACAAAATACCATATTTGCTCTTGTATTAAACCCCCTCGCATATTAGACACCCTTGGCTTTTAGAGACAAAGAAAATGAAAAAATAAATCTTGCATACTAGAACTCCCCTTCCAACATAATTCGTCAGAGAAGAACAATGATTCAACTTTGAAGCGGGTACAAGCATTATGCAGCTCTGATAACATCACACAAATCTGTGAACAGTTTCGTCCATATGACCCATGCAATGAAAGCACGTGTTGAAGTCATGTGGTACATCTGTGTTTTGTAGTTAAGAAATGTCTGCCTCCATAGCATAGGCCTATTGCAGCTCTGATGACGTCACACAAATAGGTGAATAATTTCGTATCCGACCTGCGCATTGCAAACATGAATCAGTGATTTATATATATGTTTGTGTTTTGTAGTTACGAATATCCGCCAGCGTAATGGTTAACACAATTAGCTGCCGTTCTCGGGAGCGTGAGTTTAATTCCCGGTACCGTATTGCCAGAGATTTATGAATAGCAGGAAGGTTGATTTGCAGTAAAAATGGTACATGCAACTCCCGTCCACTGGGGGCCTGTCTAAAAAAGAGCTGCACCACCTTGAGATGAAGAAACAAGTTTACTTTAGTTAAGAATTATTCATAGTTGTTTCTAGGCCTATTAATATAGGCAGGCGAGCTCATTAACAAAGTGATCATTTAATATCTCGTAACTTGGGCCAATATAGGTTTTTTGGAGAGAAGTAGGTTTAAAATGTAATAAAAACAATCCAATCACAGTTGTTTAACTCACCAATGTACATAACAAATAATAACAATATTGATTTTTTCCCCGACTTACTTTCAACGATTTTTGGAGACGCCAAACAAAATATACTAGGATATGCATTAATAAAGAATGGGAGACAACAAATGTACGAAATTAAACATGATGAGAGTAAAATGCATTGCTGCCACACCTGTAGATATCCATAAATGCGGCAAATTTTCCTGTTATTTATTTTTATTCTTTCAGTCGTGGAACTTTTAGCACTATCTGGGCGATAGCATACCTAACCTAAACAATACAGTCTCTCTTATCTCATTTACAGCTGTTTAGGTAAATCCTGATGTGATAAATGTAGAGAACAAGCATGAAATATACTTAAAAATAAGGTTCCGGCTTTCAACAGCCACGGTTATGAAGAAAATGCTTCCAGTCACTCTCTATTACATTCAGAGATAAAACTTGTAACATACGCTAGTTATCAGCTGTTGGTTCAGCATGCTTTCAGTAGGAGTGGCTTCTGCTACACACGTACGCACACCAGCTGGGAATATTAGAGACCATCTCCTGAAACCATTTGGGAATAGCTTCACACAATTTGGACTCTATAGTAGTCTGGAACGAAACTATTTTTAACAGGTTCAATAGACGGGACCTCGAATGCTCTCAGTCTTGATTGCAGTGCATGGCTGATTAGATGGCAGTGAAGATGATGTCACTTCGAATGACAACACACCGGTAGCAGGGAAGTTAGCAGTACAAGATAATTAAAATGAAAGCAGTGATCAGGTTTACTGTGTGGTAGGCCTACTGTTCAACTGACAGAGACAAATGACTGGCCATTGAGTTATTTTGTTCAATATTGCATAATATGATAATACGATACCTTTATCCCTTTTCTCTATGGGGTCAAGTGTGAAGTAAAATTAATTTTTGTAGCGATTTTTTTTTACCGTATGCCCTCTCTGACGTCAACCTCATCAGAGGAATTAATGAGATGAAACGAATTACGTGATATGAGTAACTAAAACGGATTATATTTACTTTATATGTAAGCCTAAAAGTCGTGTTCACCATTTATTGACTTTTTACATTTAGAAATACTGCCTTCCGATGAAAATAGCCAGTAAATTCAAATACATTCATAAGTTTGTTAAAGAACAGTGTGGAATGTTTAGATGTTTACACAGCTCTTTATAGCCTAGAAGTCATGTATTCACTGCACAAAACTTGAGGTTACCACATATTGGACCCCCTTTTATTTTTTTGCTGTAAAAGTGGGAGAAAAGGGGATCTAATACACGAGTAAATATGGTAAAGGTATAAATTGCAAAAAAGCTGGTCTCAAATCTAGCAACACATACACAACTAAACATGATCACTTCTCACTACTTGAGTAAGCCACAGAGGTAATAACAGCACTCTATTTGGGGATTCCCCTTTCAGTCAGGGCTGAAAGTGTCATTTAGTGTCATCTGTTAAGCTTTTTGAATATGTGCTGGAAACCCTTTATCTTTGCCTGTTCAATATATTAAATTCCACTCGAAAGGCAGCCTGTTATGGGATTTAATACATTAAATTCCACTTCTTAAGGGTTAACACAGAACATAGTGTCAGTCCTACTAATACATTCCATTGGTCCTGCACTCAAGCCAACCGCTAAATCTGATCTGTCCTATTTCCTGCACTAGCCCGCTCAGCCTGTCCCATCCTGCAACTCTGAAATAGCGGGCTGCTTTAGGACAATCCTACCATCCCGCAATGAGAGGGGGCAGGACACAGGACTTGCTTTCTTGCGGAGACCTCCAGTTTCTACAGTAAAGGGGACATTCCCTGAGAGAGATTTCATAGTCAAGAGGATAAACATTTTCGGAGACTTTTCATATTCAGACTTTGTTGCTTTTCTCATAAGCTGATGCCATTCCGTACAGTAGTTCTCCATGGTAAGTTAGTGATTTCTCTTATCTGATCAACCCTTCTTTTTGTGACTTTTCGTAACCTTTTCCATTTCATTCCTTTGTATTCTATCAGTAGTCCCCAAGAAGATTGTGAACAGTGGATCCCAGCAGTGTCTGGTTGGCCATTTTTGTTCTACACTTAACATCTCTTCAATATGTACTAGATGTACTCAACACGATCTAATAATCTGAAGGTTTATATTTCCACAGCTTTCATGTAACATATACAATCTGTGCAAAAACCAACATAATTCAAGAAACAAAAATAGGATTTAATTAACAGACTATGAAAAGTGCCATTTTAGTCCTTTTTAGATCATTAAGTTCCATTTAGCCCTTTTTAGATTGAATAAGATTCCCACAATAGAATATTAGGGGCATAAAACACAAAATTATATTGAAAATTTCTTATTAAGGTGCAAGGAAAAAAAACCCAGGTTAAAACCTAAGAATCTGGGCCCTAGTTATAACAGTGTGCATCAATCAGATCTTGTGTTCTTCTGAACAAATCAACAACTGACACCCTGCAAATGATGCAGGTGTAAATTTTCAGCCTGAACATTTATTCCTAAGTGGCACAAAATACTTAAAGACAGTGAAGAAAGCCTGAATGATGCTCCACATTCTTGACAGCCATCCTTATCAAACATCAACATCACTTATGTCACATTGACAGAAGATTGTCATTTAATGATAGGAACCACCACAGAGGAAATAACTCTTATGCTAACGTCATCTCCACTGAACTCTAAAATATTGGCAGGATTTGTGCATTATATATTATGTCAATTAACTTGAAAATTCATATCAAAGTACCAGAATAAGTCGTGTTATATTGGATACTCAAAGTACAAGTCATTTATTTATTTTTAACAGTTAGCAGAAGCAAATTATTATTAAAAAATGAAAATAAATTCATTTTCTGAAATACGCTGATGTGTTATTCATTTCAAAACTTCTACAATTAATACTGACTCCATTTATATATATTTTTCAAAAGACATCAGTCCACAAACCATGAATGACTATAAGGATCCTGAATTTTTACAATTTAGGCAATGATAACCAAAAATATTAAAATTGTTGTACAGAAAGGAAACATTTAGGAGTAGTATAAGTGATGAGAAGCTACGTGGATAGTATTATGGTGCTTTGGCTGCCCTGATCATTTTGCAGGCTTAATCCAGGCTCTTCACCTGAATGAGCTAACAGAAGAATTTCCCCTCACAAATGGGCTCAAGCAAGGCTGTGTGCTTGCTCCTACCCTTTTTGCCCTGTACATAGCAGCCATACTTCACGAGACTTCTACTATCGACCATGTCGGTGTAAAAATTAAGTTTCGGTATGATGGCGGACTGTTCAACCAAACCAGGCTCCGTCCCCAGAGAACGACTCATAAAACTCGGATAATGTAGCTTCAATATGCTGATGACAATGCAGCACTAGCCCGTATAACTGAGGAGCTTCAAACATCCATCAACTGTTTTAAGGAAGCTTATGAATGATTTGGTCTGACCATCAACATCCATAAGACTAAAGTACTGTAATTGCACAGTCAGTACCAGGTGGTACTGTCCCTGAGCTAAATGTCACCATAGCAGGAACACCTCTTGAACAGTAGACCAATTCACCTATCTCGGTAGTATTCTAACTACACGCTACAACTCAGAAAAGGATGTGGAAAATAGAATACACTCTACCCATGCAGCTTATGGCTGCCTCTCCCATCAAGTTTTCTTGAATAAAGATCTCAAAATATATACCAAACTAATGGTGTACTGAGCTCTAGTCATAACAACATTACTATATGGATGTGAAATCTGAACACATTATCGTCTTAACATAAAGAAACTGGAGCACTTCCATCAGCAGAAACTTAGATCTATCATGAACATCAAATGGGATGACTACATTAAGCAATGTGGCAGTTCTTGGCAAGGTGCATATGAACAGCATAGAAGCCTTCATCATCATTCATTGGCTTAGATGGGTTGGTCACATCCAGCATATGAACAGCAGACTGCCTAAACAACTTATCTATGGTGAGATTGGTCACAACAAAAGGCCTCAAGTTGCTCCTTTGAAATGTTATAAAGACCAGCTTAAGAAGACTATGAATAGCATCAACATAAATGCTAACACCTAGGCAACAACTGCACAAAACTGTGCTTTTGGTGCAAAGCTATTGCAGAAGGTGTCTCACTGTTTGAGCAGGCATGTTGCAGACAAGAAATTGAAACTCATGAAAAGCAGAAACTGTGTCAAGACCAACTACATCCTCCATCCATCTTTAGATGTGACCTGTGTGGCCGCATGTTTCTTGCGAAGATTGGCTTGATCAGTCATCAGCAACATCTCCACAGAGCCAACAGACTTTAAAGAAGAATTGCAAGAGAAAAACATATTCTCGGAAATGAGTAGCGGCCGACGACAAAGTGATAATTTAAAATTGTCACCGAATCTTTTAAAATGTCCACTATAATTTTTCCAGTCATGTAATGGATTTCAAGCTTTTTCAAGATTTTCCACATATGCTTAGGTACACTGCCTCTGCTTCTAAGTAGCAGACCCATCATGGACCAGTTTTCTGGGCGAATGTTACATCTCTCACTCAGATATGGGATGCATGGTTCATAAATGTTCTTCTTTTCCTGGTCAATTTCCTTCACCGGGGATAAGTCTCTTTTGCACGGATGGTTGGATCAATAATAACAGTTCTCCTGTAGTCTAACTACTCTTAAGCCCTGGCATGAAAGAATTAAACTATTGTTGTTGCAGCTTTCGACGAATGACCAGTATATATAACATGATGTACTGAGGGCAGAATTCCACATCGACATACTATGAGGTACTCTTTACTTTCTATTTCTTATCTGAATAAGTTTACTTGATCAAACACAGTTAAACATTTTGTTGGTGATATATTCTAAATAGTTAGGCAGCTTAGTTTTAATTGGAAGAACTAATAATAAACCTACCTTTTGTTTGTACACATTGCGTTTATTCCAAGCAAAAGTATGAGTAAGATGTGGATCTGCTTCATAAGTACGAATGTGGACTGAACCTTCAATTTCTACCCTCACATGAACATGTGTGAGTGTTGGAGGTATGGTGGCATGTGTCAGTCTCATTAAAACTCTTGATAGATACCCTGGAGCTTGGCTACTTTGATACATCAGATGTAAAGCTGATCCTGGAATACGAATGCTCTCCTGAAGAATCTGTATAAACAGAAAGGCTTTATTTTAATTAAATTGATAAATATACATTGTTATATACAAACTTCATATATGAAGGGTAATCATTGATTTAAATTGTACTCTGGAAGACAAGAAATCTAAATCAATTTTTCATGCACCAAACAATATAATGCTACTTGCATAGAATAAAATTTAGAGGAGTTAGAGATATTTGGTGTGAAGGTAGAATATGGTGTATTGCAGAACAATGGTCTCCTATTTTTTTACATTAATTTTAAATTTACTTAATTAATGAATAATATTGAGCGAGTTGACCATGCAAAATCTATTACAGAACTATTTAAAATAGTTTTACTTGAGTCCACCTTGTCAATACACCTTATAATGATAGACAACTATTTATTTTATCATACATGTTTCAAGAAAATCATCCATTCCCTTCATCAGTGATGTCAGCTCAAAGAATAAACCAATATAACACTATCTTTTGTTTTTTACAATTTAAAGAAGTATTGTGTCCTAATTCACCATATCAATGAATAAAAAAAAATAATGAAATATTATGAAAATGATTATTACAAAAAAAATTGTTGAACTGAATGAGACTACCTATTGATGTGGTGAATTAGGACACAATGAGAATGAGAAATTAAGATCTTCAAGTTTTTCTTCTTTTTGTTCCTGGAACAAAAAGAAGAATTTATATAGGTGTCTGTGAAGATGAGGGCCCTACCTAGGATGATTTCTAATGTTGAATACACCACACACACCTAGTCCCTGAGCCATCAGAATTAACCAATTAATATTAAAATCACCGACTCTGCTGGGAATTGAACCCGGGACCCTCTGAACCGAAGGCCAGTATGCTGACCATTCAGCCAACGAGTCAGACATATCACTGATGAAGGGAATGGATGATTTTCCCGAAACATGTATGATAAAATAAATAGTTTTCTATCATTATAAGGTGTATTGACATGGCGGACTCAAGTAAAACTATTTTAAACAGTTCTATAATAGATTCAGACAAGTGAATACAGGATCAAACAACCATATTAACCTATTATCGTTAAGTTTATCAACAGTTGGATATGCAGTTCGGAGCACTCAGCTATGAGCTTGCATTCAGGAGATAGTGAGTTCAAACCCTGCTGTCAGCAGTCCTGAAGATGGTTTTCTAAGGTTTCCCCATGTTTACACCAGGCAAATGCTGTGACTGTACCTTAATTAAGGCCACGGCCACTTCCTTCCCACTCCTAGCCCTTTCCTATCCCAACGTCGCCATAAGACCTATCTGTGTTGGTGCAACATAAAGCAAACAGTAAAAATAACAAAATTTAAATTTTAAAACTTCAAAATACAAATTGTATGGAAAG
Source organism: Anabrus simplex (assembly GCF_040414725.1). Taxonomy (NCBI): domain Eukaryota; kingdom Metazoa; phylum Arthropoda; class Insecta; order Orthoptera; family Tettigoniidae; genus Anabrus; species Anabrus simplex. Next base: position 1,621,354,696 of record NC_090265.1, on the reverse strand, counting down.
CATTATGCATTAAATTGTACAATAAAGATCATCATAATTTTAACAACATAGTTACCAGTTAAAACATACATATATTTATATATTTCTCACATAGACACATCTGACCATACTTGTGGATGAGCAGATGGATCTGGAAGACAAAACACATCGGAAGAGAAAATGAAGTTCTACTACAATGATACAGTACAATACTAAATAAAACATAAAAATCATTACAAACTATGTGTAGATATAATGGATAAAGAATCCTTGATAACCATAAGGGATATATATGTGTTTTGTAGATCCTTGAGTGTGAATCCCAGCTTCTTGAGAAAGGAGCTTGTGACCTCAAAGGAGGTTCCTGTGGATCCAAATAGAAGGCCTTTTACTTCCAGTGCGTATCCAATTGTTCTATAGCTCTCACTTTAGTGAGGGTCACATGAGAGCTTGTTTGTTGTTTAAAGGGGCCTAACATCAAGGTCATTAGCCAGGTCACATGAGAGGCAAGCATCTTTCTTCTCCTCATCCACCAGCTATGCCAGCTGTGTGTTCCTCTCAAAGCATATTGTATGATACAACAGAAGACGTTTCTTCTCCTTTCTGTTGATTACAACAATATTCACATGTTTATTTGAACCATCTTCCGTGATGCAGTGAACTTCTTCATATACTTCCCAATGAGCTTTCTGTAGAGCAAGCAAAGGTGGATCAACAACAAAGTTATAGTATTATAAGAACTCTAACTGATTACAGATTAGAGTAAAATGGCTCCAGGCAAATGCTGGGACTGTACCTTAATTAAGGCCATGGCCACTTCCTTCCCACTCCTAGCACTATATGACCATTTTATGAAGAATGTTCTTCTTGTTCATCTTTGCTATTCCATGTAAATGTTCATGTATCTTGAATTTTTAATTTAGCTTGTGTTCCAGCATTTCAGGATGTAGATGGATTATAATGTCAAATGGTAATGTGACTGCCAGCCCTCTTGAAGCCCCTTTGGTAGTTCCTGGAAGGGATGACTATCAGGCTGGGGAGCCGACTGGCCTGCAGTGCATGTGACAGCCCATGTTTCTATTGTCCGTTTCGACTGGTGCCTACATAAAGTTTCTGAAAGGCAAAACTATAACACTCATATTCTGGCTGAATCCCAAAGATCAGCACCAGATATATACGTAGGTAAAAGCAGGTTTGACTTGAACAGTAGTAGCTAGTGTTGCTGTTGAGTTAGTCAGTTAGCTTCTTATGTCTGTAGATGTAAATCAACAAGTAAACTCCATGGAAGGAAAGTATGGAGATAAACAGGGTAATCTGGTGACATTTTCTACAATTATATCTCCAACTACAGGTGGTCCATCTAGCAGTACCTAGAGTGATAATCAGTTGACACTTCCTGATATTGATGAAGAAACAACTGACTCAGTCCATACTGTTATTGATGGTTCTTACAGTAATGATGTTGATAGTGGGGCAATGTACACAATATTAATAATGGTAGTGATGGTGCTAATGGGCATGATATTATTGAAAAGCGACAACAAAATGCAATTAACAGGAATGCATGTGTGCAAAATTTAAATCCATACAATAACATTTATCCAAAGAAGAGGAACAAGAAAGGGAAAAACTGATAAACAACATGAATCAAAGTGGGAAATGTTTTAAAATGACTGCTGGGCAATAATTATACAACTACATGCAAAAATAATGTGGGAAAATGGGTGTATGACAAGGACCATAAAGATAAATGTCTGAAACTGTCATGTGGGGCAAACCACGATATGCAGAAAGTCTTACATTATAAAATGTTCTCAGAAGAGGACAGAAAATTAGTGTTTAATACATTTTGGAATTTACATTCTAGAAGGGAATAATGAAGTTTCATACGTTGTATGGTTGAATGTGAGCCTATCAAAAGAAAGCATGGAGACAGTGAAGAATTTAGGCAAGACTCCAGGTTTCATTACTTCCTAGATTTGAAGGGAATCAAGCAGAGTGTGTAAGATATAATTTCTTAACCTACCTGATATAGGTAAATGAACAGTTGCTGACTGTGAAAAACAAAACATCTGTAGAACAACGCAGCAGTCGAAGTTCCAAGTACATTAGCAAGACCAAAAAAAAAAAAGAAATTATGGTAAACTTAAGTCAGTTATTTTGTTTCTGAAAGTTACCCAAGCATTAATCACACTGATGTCGATCTACCTCTGCAAAGATGTGCTAACAAAGCATTTCATCTTTACAGGGAGTAAAAGGATACTATTCTAGCAATAGAAACATGCCAGCATTATGGCCATTGTTCTTCCTAAAATTCAGTTCACAGAATATTGGACTCTTTTTATCCAAAAAAGATCAATGCAATCTATACTGTGCACATAAAGTTGGTAATGTCTCAGAAGATGTCTGTAAACTGAGTATTGAAAGGAAATATACAACACTTGCATGGGTGATTTGTAACAAAAGAGCAGTGTAAAAAAAAATGGAGTGTTTTGACTGTCAGTGGAGAGATTGCTTGGAATGACATTCATAGATGAATAAGCTTGAGTGGAGTTTTGAAAAGTAGGAAAGTGTAATTTAAAAAGCTTCTCAGACTGTCGAAAACACAATTTAAATATAAAGTACCTTGCTGACTGCGTGAGGCTCGGAATCATTGTGAACTTTAATTATACTCATAGCCTACTTGATAATAATAATAATTTCATGTGGCTATTTCTAGCCGAGTGCAGCCTTGTAAGGCAGACCCTCCGATGAGGGTGGGCGGCATCTGCCATGAGTAGGTAACTGCGTGTTATTGTGGTGGAGGATAGTGTTATGTGTGGTGTGTGAGTTGCAGGGATGTTGGGGACAGCACAAACACCCAGCCGAGTGCAGCCTTGTAAGGCAGACTCTCCGATGAGGGTGGGCGGCATCTGCCATGAGTAGGTAACTGCGTGTTATTGTGGTGGAGGATAGTGTTATGTGTGGTGTGTGAGTTGCAGGGATGTTGGCGACAGCACAAACACCCAGTCCCTGGGCCATTGGAATTAACCAATGAAGGTTAAAATCCCCGGCCCGGCCGGGAATCGAACCCGGGACCCTCTGAACCGAAGGCCAGTACGCTGACCATTCAGCCAACGAGTCGCACAGCCTACTTGATGAACAGTAATAAAGGATCATAAAAATACAGTAATCTATAAATAACTTATTTATTATAAATTTTGAACAAAAAATATCATAACTATTTATTAGTTTACATAAAGGAGCACAACCTTAATAATAAAATTATGTTAATAAATGTTAAACATCTTAATCTAACACCTCTTTCCATGCTATATTGCGAGAATGATGTGGATTTTCCTGTGGTAGCAACAAAGAAATGCCTATTTCTAGAATCACCCTTGATTCTACAAAAGGTCATCTAGGATGTACCACGCAGCGACATCAATTTCCAGTTACACCTGCATTTGCTATTATGGTGCTTGGCCTCTTGACTCTAGAAAATGCCACATACAGCAAGCATACCATACCATGCATAAAAACTGATGTTTTTAGGTCCACACCAAAAAACTCGAAAGTTTGGTCCTGTGTTCTGGGCACTGTAATAGCAAATGCAGGTGTAACTGGAAACTGATCTCGCTGCATGGTACATCCTAGATGACCTTTTGTGAAATCAAGGGTGATTCTAGGAATAGGCATTTCTTTGTTGATTGTTCACCAGTGATAAATTTTTCTTTAATTACATTATTACACAGGCTTGTTACAATTAGTCTAGTTCTTTCTGATACATCCAAATTACATAATAGCATTACTATTGCATTAAGCTTACTTCAGGCACAATACAAACATCAAACAACAAGAAGAATGAATGTGTGTCTTGATTAGAAATAGGGTTATGTTGAAGGTCAATTGCAATATTTTCACTTTCAGAAGAATTCACCAGTAAATTCTCACTTGGTTTCCATGAACTACCTTTGGGCATAGTACAGTAACACACACACACGCACGCACGCACGCACGCACGCACGCACACACACACACAAACAAACAAACAAAAAAAAATATGAAAAACTAATTGATTTAATTTATTTGTTTCCATTAGAAAACCACCATCTGTTGCAATGAAACAAGGTAGACAATTTTATACTGTTTACATTAGAAAACCGCCATCTGTTTCTCAGTACTTTAAAGTTTGACAACTAGAATACCTTAAGAAGACTGGTGAATATTACGTCTATGACCAAGCTTTGGCCGCCAACTGATGTTTGATAGTTAATCTTCTGAAAAATCTAATATCTAGCTGACTTGCTGATAAAAAAAGATAGATGTCACTGGTTGTCATGCTGTAAAAACCACATATAAACTGCTGAAAATCAAGAAGTGCTTGTTTAGAAATTGTATACCACCTGCTGGTCTGAGTGGCTCAGACAGTTAAGGTGCTGAACTTCTGACCCCAACTTGGCAGGTTCGATTCTGGCTCAGTCCAGTGGTATTTGAAGGTGCTCAAATACGTCAGCCTCGCGTTGATAGATTTACTGGCACATAAAAGAATTCCTGTGGGACTAAATTCAACAGCTCAGCATCTCCAAAATCCATAAATGTAGTTAGTGGGACATAAAGACAATAACATTATTATTATTATTATTATTATTCTTGTTTACCACCATCTGTCCTAACCTGCCGGCCAACAATCTGATGGTATATTTTTTCACAAGAACTCGGGCTTGAACCATCTAAATTGTGCACCAAATCATAAGATTGGAGTTGACGCATTAATGACCATAGCAATCAGTCGCTTTCTTTGATCTATTTACCAAATGGTACATATCATTGCCATCATTGTATTGTTTCTGTAATCCATGCCAGATAAATGACTTTTTCCAAAGAAAAAACTGATCCATTTTTAGTCCCAGAAATCTCTAGTCTTTGATTTTAATCGAAATCTGTAGAGCCGTTTCCGAGAAAGCTAGTATGTGTATACATAATTGCTCGTTTAATAGTACCCTATAGGTAATAAAAATACAAGAACAAAACCTGTCATTCTTTGTTTAACTGTGTTTATTTTATTCCTTGTTCAATAATGTGTTTCTTTTACAGGTATGTTATAGTGTAATATTTATATTTAACTTGTGTGTTTGACAGACTGAAAAGCTTTTAAGTTACATGTAACTGAGTCAACACTGGAAAGTATGGCTTCCTTCCTAACAAAAAGGTATGAAAGTTCATAAAATGAAAAACTTGGAATCTAAGTGGATAAATTGGGGCAAATACTCGTTTATGGGAAGAGGAATTATGAATTGGATTAATTTATCAAGGGAGATGTTAGATAAATTTCTATTCTTCTTTGAAATAATTTAAGAGAAGACTAGGTAAACAACTGATGGGGAATCTGTCACCTGGGCAACAGCCCTAAATGCAGATCAATGGTGACTGATGGATAGATTGAATGACTGAAATGAAAAACGACAAAACAAGCAATGCGAGAGTATTCACTATCGATTTACAAGCAGGGCTTTTATGCCCCTTGTTAAAGACTTCTGCTTTATATTATAAAAGTAAATTTAAGGTACATAATTTTACTATATATGACCTGCAGCCTAAAGAAAGTTTTTGCAATGTTTGGCAGGAAACGGAAGATGACAAGTTCAGCAGAACTGTTGTTGATTTCCTAGAAAAATAAACTATCCAACAGCGACAATGAAGTGATCCTCTAGAGTGATGGTTTCATGTATCAGAATAGGAATAGCATTACTGCCAATACTCTTTCTTTTGAAATGACAAATCAAATTACAATCCAGCAGAACACCAAACCCGAGTGTGACTCGATGCGTTCTGCAATCGACAGACAACTGAAAAACCATGACATTTTTTCACCTGCAGGTTACATAGATGGTTTTTGAAGTGTCTACTGCAAACCAAAACTATATGAAATGCATTACCTTGATCATTTGTATTTCAAGAAATCAGTGTTCTGAATATCTACTAATCCATCTGCCCAGGTGTGAAAATAGGTGATCCTATGGTTACGGATATAAGATGCTTGTGTTATTCACCTTCTGGTATTATAGGGCACAAAATAAAACTATAATGATGAATGGCAAGAATCACCAAAGTGCAGAAGAAAGAAGTTGAACCACTTTATGTTGAAATTCCTGCAATATCCATACATAAATTCATTCTCCTATAGAAACTGAAGTTTGTTATTCCATGAGATTACCATCCTGTCTATGATAATCTCCCACATGTGTGCAGCCAGTTGCCATATAAGCATTGCCATTTTGATCTGGACTGAGCCATGATCAAACATACCAAGTTGGGGTCTGTCCATTTGCTATTAAGGAAATTAAATAACATAATAACAATTCTAGAAGTGTTTCAAGGGTATTTTATCATGTTCTGTAACAATTCCAATTTTTTCCACCAAAAATTGAAGTTTTAAGAACATTATCTTCCTTCTCAAAAACTACATTTTTTGGAGTTATAAGGTTTTGGAGTAACAGTGACCTTATGCAGAATGGTAAAACCTTCCCTTCTTCATAGTTTCAGAGAAATACAGGCAAAATAAGACTGTTATTTAGTAGTTTCATTCCTTTAAAGTTCTTCAAAAACAAAGTTAAAGACATGAGAAATATCATTCTGATCTTGTTTTTTTTTTTTTTCTTTACGTCGCACTGACACAGAGAGGTCTTATGGCAACAATGGGATAGGACAGGCTTAGGAATCAGAAGGAAGCGGCCATGGCCTTAATTAAGGGTTAGCCCCAGCATTTGCCTCGTGTGAAAATGGGAAACCATGGAAAACCATCTTCAAGGCTGCCGACAGTGGGGTTCGAACTCACTATCTCCTGGCTGCAAGCTCACAGCTGTGCGCTCCTAACCCTATGGCCAACTCAGCCGGTTATTTATCTTTTAGTCATTTCAATGTCTTTTAGCTGCTTTCTATTTGCCTTTTATTTTTTTTTCCCTTTAGTAATGGTTTAACATCGGACCAAGGGATTTCGGCAATGCAAGGATGGAAAAGGGCTAGGATTGGGAAGGTAGTGTCCAGGCATTAATTGAGGTACAGCCCTAGCATTTGCCTGGTGTGAAAATGGGAAACGGTGGAATACCATCTTCAGGGCTGCCAACGGTGGGGATTCGAACCACCATTTCCCGAATTCATGCTCACATTTATGCAATTCTAATCTCACATAGCTAACTGGCTCGGTCCATTTGTTGTCATTCACTCTCCTCATGTGATAAGAATTTTGGAATACTCATATTCTGTCTGGAGAAGCAGCCTATAATCACAGTAGCCAATCTTGCCATCACCTGTATCAAAATCAGATTGTCAGGCACTACTTCAATTTCTAACATTAGTCTCTCATTAACTGTACTGGTACCAAATTATGCATTCTTCTGGCAATTCTATGGTTAATAACAATCTCACTCCAGACACATGCCTATCCTCTTGATACCCAGAACTAAAGCATGTGTAACTATTAATTGAGAACTGATATCTCAGCCATTTCATCTCCATAATGCCTGTGATTTCTACATTCATTCTTCACATTTCTTGTAAGAGATTATGAATTTTTCCTATTTGATACATTGTCCTGACATTACTTTTCTCATTGATAGTTTAAATTTTCTCTGAGCTGATGCTTTGGTGTTCAATATATCTTCTCCCTCCCCAGAGATTTGATTGGGGGAATCACTTTGGAATTCAGTTTCACTTTCATAATGGACAGCCATGTGAACTTATTATGAATACCACAAGGGTCTTTAATGCAGTGGGTTCCTGCCTTCTGCACCCTAATGCCACTGACCATACTTTTGGTTCTTCTGCCTTCAGAGGCAATTTCTTACCTCAAGGGAAATGGGGTGCCCTATTTTCTACCCATTCCTCTATCCTCCTTGGAGGCTGTTGGTATTCGAAAGAGAAGTAATCTCTTATCCTGGAGAACACTTGGTCCCTGCATTTGGAAGCCACTTCTATGTATTAACAATGGTGATGCATACAGACGTTGTGCCCTCTCAATTCATCTCCAAAGTCAATTATGTGACTGTGTAGTTCTCACACAGAAAATTCTCAGCCTTAAACATATCCAATCATAAATCATGATAAGAACAATAAATGAAACTAGTTGTAAAAGTAGTTGCTTTTCTCTTGCATATTCACCATTGTTCTGCAGTGTCTAGGAGTGTGATGATTAAGGAAAAATTACTTACTTGGGTTTCTGCAAATACCAAACTTCTTCCTGGTACACCACCAACTTTCTCAGGCATCCAGGTTGACAAAACAATCGGCCTAAGAAGTTCATGATCATGATCCAGGCATGGCCCTCGTTGTGAGTTGCTTGAGAGGTATGGTACACTAACACCAGGAATACCTGAGGAAAACACATGACAGCTGTATAAAAACCAATACATACTCTCATAAATTTAAGTACACACCAACAGTTAGTGGTCTGATATTTTGGTACCGGTATTAATGATATATGCAAAGGTGTTAAAATATTATACTCTGCACAAAGAATACAAATCCATTCATTAAAATTTCTGAACTGTGCCATATAAGTTCTCAGATTATCACAAAATTGGTAGCAATTCATGAACATAACCCATACACAAAATATTTTCAACAAAGAATGTGTTTTATGTATAATATGGTTGAAATAATTACTTTCTTTCAAACAGAAAAAGGAGATCAAGGATATCAAGCACTTCAAAGTTTGTGAAAGACCATGTAGGATTAAAAGGTGTTAGTGACTGATTTGAACAGTATTCTGATAAGCATGCTTGAAGATCACCATAGATTTTTCTGTTTTTCAAAGTCACTGGGGCTTCTATTGTTTCCAGTGGCAAGTGTCAAATATATTTCATCTGAGAGTAGGGTAACTTTACCTTGATAAATAAATAAATAAATAAAAAAATAAATAAAAAAATAAAATAAATAAATAAATAAATAAATAAATAAATAAATAAATAAATAAATAAATAAATAAATAAATAAATAAATAAATAAATAAATAAATAAATAAATACATAAATAAATAAATAAATAAATAAATAAATAAATAAATAAATAAATAAATAAATAAATAAATAAATAAACGAACAAACGAACGAACAAACAAACAAATAAATAAATAAATAAATAAATAAATAAATAAATAAATAAATAAATAAATAAATAAATAAATAAATAAATAAATAAATAAATAAATAAATAAATGAATAAATAAATAAATAGATCAATCAATCAATGCTGATCTACATTTAGGACTCTTGCCAAGTGGCAGATTCCCTATCCCCTATCAATTGTTTACCAAGTCCTTTCTTAAATGATTTCAAAGAACTTTGAAATTTATCAAACATTTCCCTTGGTAAATTATTCCAATCACTGATTCCTCTTCCATATATGGATATTTGCCCCAATTTGTCCTCTTGAATTCCAACTTTATACCATGATTACCGAGCTTGATAGTGGTAGCTGCTTATGTGCAGCCAGCATCCAGTATTCGGGAGATAGTGGGTTCGAACCCCACTGCTGGCAGCCATGAAGATGGTTTCCTGTGGTTTTCCTATCTGTGTCTGTGCAACGTAAAGCAAATTGTGTACTATGATTTTTCCTACCTTTTAAAGCTCCACTCAAACTTATTCATCTACTAATGTCACTCCACGCCACCTCTCCACTGACAGCCAAGAACATCCTGCATAGTTGAGTAGCTTGTCTCCTTACTCCCAAGTCTTCCCAGTCTGAAGTTTGTAACATTTTCGTAACATTAATATTTTACAAGTAGGGCCTAATGAACTTCATTCTGGTTCTGTATTGACTTTAAATATCTAAGATGAAATTCTAAAAGAATTTAATTGTGTAAAGTTCACCTGTTCAATACACGTTTGCTATTTAATAAATGGTCTGTTGAAAAAGCTACATAGTTGTTTAAAAAACTATATAGGACATGTTTTGACCTAGGATATTTTTAATTAGGTAGTATACAGTATATATAAAAGAAAACCAGATAATTTGATAAGAAAACAGGCTAATGTGGATAGAGGGTGAAGGAGAAAGAGGAGACCAAACAAACAAGAAAATACAAAAGGACAAGGATAAAATCCACATTTTCAGACACTGCCACCTTCATGCACAGGCTCTCTCTTACTTAAGCCCAGTTTTTCTTACTGATACTGTACAAGGTAAAGTAAATTGTACAAGATTGTGAAGCTGAATAGTTCATTGATGGTCAGTTCAGACTCATATTTCTGTGCTCAGAATATTGCACTGTTAATGTTCTTAAGCTTTTCCAAGGTGAAACACATAAAATAAATTAAAGAATTCCAAGTTTATATGAATTTCTGCTGGCTTTCTGGCTGAGCAGGGTTTGCTTGTTAGGCCAAGGCCCATCAGGACTGTAGCACCATGGAGTTATTTGTATAAGAAAGCTAACTTAAGGATTGTTAAGTAGTTATTTACATATCGAGCAATTCCATATGTGACTGACATTTACAATACACTTCAGTAAGAAAATGTCTAAATAACAAAGATGAAAATATCGTGGATGAATAACAAAATAATATTTTAAATATCAACACATACTGTGGTAAGACTAGTGGTAAGCTGACATTGACAGTCAAATGAACATAATGCTGTGTTTTATTTGTAGTTTGCAATTTACATTATAACTTTCTTCACTATCTGTGCATGTTGATGGAACGCATAATGCAATATCCAGGTACAAATCACTCACACTGCTGCGAAGAACGCTGCCCTGTGTTAAGTTTTTAATGCTCCCATAGATGGAATAGGCAAAAGAACAAAAGCAAAAATGGATATTGGCAGTGAACCGAATGAAATAACTATCATGAAATAATACTGGAAATGTATAATTCATACATAACTAACACCTTGAGAAAGACAATGGTCTAACACATTATTAAAGCAGACAGTAATAACGTCTCATAATTTCCTTGCCACTGTTTATAATTAATTTTGTACTTACTCCAGACTTCACTCTTTCAGTAAGTAAATCCAAATTCATTCCTATGAAAAATATTAAGGGGAGTTATGACTGAATTTTAAAGCTTCTTCAGCTTTGATTCTATTTTGTACCAAATTTAGGTCTCACATTTAGGTACAAACAAACACATATTTTACCAAATTTGAGATGTGTAGATGTACTGGCACAAATGTTTTTTCAATTTTCCCTTATACAGTACTAGCAAGATACCCATGCTTTGCTACAGTTTTAAATTGAAAGTTATCTTTCAAAGTTTTAAATTTTGCAGAGTTCACTGTTGGCTAGCCTGTAAAATACACCCTCAGTTCATATGACAAATGGTTTTGGTGGAATGATTATTAATTTTTTTTGGATCTAACACTAGTTTGAACCCCATGTAATTGGAATGTTTTAAAACCCTATTTTATTTAACATCTAAGATGTAAATATGACCAAACTGTGAAATTTTGACTTCATACATCGAACAGTAATGAAGGAATGTTTTGTTTTAGGGGTAGAATTTTTCTAAAATATTTCTTATTAACATCTAGGACATAGAAGACCAACCTTTATGTAAAATTTTAAGTTCGTACATGAAATGATTTTTTGAAAAATGAATATTGTGATTTTCAGAGTCAACCCACATCTAAACTCCTTAGGGAAAAAACATTTTGAAGCCAGGCTGAGTGGCTCAGACAGTTACAGTACTGACGTTTTGAGTCCAAGTTGACAGGCTTGATCCTGACTCAGCCCGGTGGTATTTGAAGGTGCTCAAATATGTCAGCCCTAGTAGATTTAACGGCACATAAAAAAACTCCTGCAGGACAAAATTCCTGCACCCTAATATCTCCAAAAACCATACAGGAAGTTAGTGGAACATAAAACCAAGATGATGATGATGATGATGATTATTATATATATATATAATTCGCTGGGGCCATCAAGGACCACGTTAAGTCTTGTTGCATTTGACACTGAACTTGGCCTTCTTTAGAGCCCAAATTTCCCTCATTCTTTGTGAGAGGGCCTGCTTATACTCTTCTGTCCAAGGGGCACCGTGTCTTTTCTTCGGTTGCTCGTCTTGGTTTAGCCCGTTCGTCAATATTTTCTTGCGGAAGAGATCTCTGTTAAGAGCATCTTCAGCTGAGATATGTAGCATTTGCAGGTCTTCTTTGGTATTTCTAAACCAGGGAATTGTGGTTTTGGGGTTTGAATCAAAAAAGTGAAATATTTCTTTAGTTAACTTTCTTCTGTCCATTCTTTTCAGATGACCATAAAATCGTGCCCGTCTTTTGCTGATTGTGTCAGTAATTTTCTCTATTTTGCTGTAGACTTCCTTGTTGGATCTCTTTTGATGGATTCCATTTCTGTACTTTGATCCCAAGATTCCTCTCACAATTTTGCATCCTCTTTTCTCCAGTTCTTCAAGGAGTCCTTTGTTGGCATTTATAGACAGGGCTTCGGCTGCATATAGAACTACTGGCTTCAGAACTGTTTCATAGTGACGTATCTTGGTGTTTTGGGAAAGGCATTTTTTGTTGTAGATTGTGCGGGATGTTTGGTAGGCTAATTCCAGTTTGCGTACTTGCTCCTGAAGTGCTTCTTTGTCCAGTCCATTTTTCATGATGATCTCACCCAGGTATTTGAATTTGTCTACTCGGGTGATGTCCCCGTATTTTGTATGGAGTTTTGGTGGAGCCTCTTTGATGTTAGTCATTACTTCTGTTTCCTCAAATGATATCTGCAAACCAGTTTGTTCAGCAATTTCCTTTAAAATTTCAACTTGAGCTCTAGCGGTTTCTATGTCGGTTGAGAGAACAGCAATATCATCGGCAAATGCTAAGCAGTCTGTTGCGATCCCCTTGGATTTGGTTCCTATTCTCAATGGACTGTAGTTGGTTTCCTGTAATCTCACCCGCCAGGTTCTGATGATCTTTTCAAGAACACAGTTGAGGAGTATCGGGGATAGCCCATCACCTTGTCGGACTCCTGTTTTGATGTCAAAGGAATGCGAGAGACATCCGTGGAACTTCACCTTGGATTTTGTATCGGTCAGGGTGGCTCTAATTAATGCCAGCAGTTTCAAATCAACTCCAAATTCATTTAAGATGTTTAGCAGGACTTCCCGGTCAATGGAGTCGTACGCTTTCTTAAAGTCCACAAAGACAGACACATACTGCTTGGGCCTTAGTGTACAATATCTGATGATTGTTTTGAGATTTTGGATCTGTTCAGCTGTTGAGCGACCTTTTCTGAACCCTCCTTGGTATTTGATGTTCGACTTGTGCATCCAAACGCTCCAGGATGGCAAGTGATAGAATTTTGTAAGTCATGGGTAGCAAAGATATTCCTCTGTAGTTATTGATGTTCTTCATGCTGCCTTTTTTGTGTAATGGATGGATCAAAGCTATTTTCCAATCTTCGGGTAGGGTCTCCTTGTTCCAAATTTCTTCTATTTGCTTTTGTAAGATATCAAGTGATTCCTCTCGGGCATATTTCCATAGTTCTGCTACTACTGAGTCTTTCCCCGGCACTTTGTTATTTTTGAGACGGGCAATGTGGCGCTCAATTTCATCTCTGTCGGGTAGTCTGGAATCTGGGTACCTGAGTAAGGGTTCCTTGGTCTCAATGGCGCATTGCCATTGAAGTAATCTGCCAGAATGCTGCAATTTTCTTCATTTGACGTCGCCAGTGAGCCGTCCTTTCGCTCAAAGCATAGAGATGGTGGTTTATAGCCAGTGAGTTTGCGTTTGAAGGCTCTGTAGTACTCTCTGCTTTCATTCTTCCTAAAGTTTTGTTCTATCTTTTCAATGAGAGATTTTTCGTATTTACGTTTCTCAGTTCTGAACACCCTAGCTGCTTGGGCACATTGGGTTTTGTAGGTTTCCCAATCATTTTCTGATTTTGTAGAGTAGTACTGTTTCCACGCATTGAGTCTTTCTTGGAGGACTGATTCGCAGGTACCATTCCACCAGGCATGCTTTTTGCTTCTCTTGATTTCTGCAACGTCTTTGGCAGCCTCAACAAGGAGACTTTTGGCGTTGTTCAAGTCACAGTCATTTGGTCTAGCCTTCTCCTGGAACTCCTCGACCCTTTGCCGAAGTTTTTCATTGTCGAAGCGTGTGATCTGTTTGGTTGTCTTCCTTGTGTTTGCGGGAATTGGTTTGAATTTGATAAGAGACATATAATGATCTGAGGCCACATTGATGCATTTCTTTACCTTGACATTCATAATCTCAGGGTTGTTTCTCCTGGAGATTGCAACATGATCAATTTGGAACTCTCCGAGAGCTTGGACGGGAGAACGCCAAGTCATTTGCTTTCTGGGTAGATGGCGAAAGTGGGTCGACATGACCTGCAGATTGTGATTTTCGCAAATGGACACCAGCCTTTTGCCGTTGGGATTGGTTCTTTTGTGAGCAGGGTAATTTCCTATAACTTTCTTGTACTTCTGTTCACGACCTAGTTGGGCACTGAAGTCACCCAAAAGAAGCTTGACATGGTGTTTGGGGATTTTGTTTAATTTTTCATCCAGTAGGTCCCAGAAATTATCAACTTCGTCTGGATCAGACTTGTTCTTATCGTTTGTAGGAGCATGTGAGTTAACTAGGGTGTAGGTTTTGTTTGCGCATTTAATTGTGAGTATAGACAATCTGACATTCACAGGTTCGAAATTTGCAACCGATTTAAGGATCTTGGTTCTAACAGCAAACGCGGTTCCAAGCATCACAGCTCCATTGAGGATTCCTCTTTGCACTTTGCTCTTGAAAAATCGGTAGCCTTCGGATTCAAAAATCTCTTCATCTGGGTACCTTGTTTCCTGTAGGGCCATTATGGATATCTGATTTTCATGAAGAGCTTTGCTGAGGGTTTTCAGCTTGCCAGTTTGTGTAAGTGAATTTATGTTAAAAGTTGCTAGAAAGGTTTTAGATTTTGGCCTGAGTTTTAGACTCTTTGGGGTACATCGAGACGCTCCGACTCGTCTCTTCCATGATGTCGAGTCTCCCCCAGAATCCAAATGAGACTCGTGAGCCGTGGCGTTCACGACGAGGGATTTATCTGAAGATTTACCCCATGGGGTATGTTTCTTGGAATGTTGTGCCATCATGCTTTTTGACTTGACTTTGCATTGGATGGGTACACATCCTTTTACAACTAGGGTTGTTAGCCCTAGAGGTTGCCTCAAGATGTTTTCTGACTTCTGGTCATTTACCAGTCTTCGCCGTAACCCTGGCAAGGGACCAGTTTTTTTTTCACGGTGGTATTTTATTTCCCTACTACCCTCTGACTCTGCTGATGACAGAGCCAGCAAGCTTCCCCAATTCCAATAGGACATGCCCGATGGAGGTAACCGGTAAATCCCCATAAGAGGATGATTATTATTATTATTATTATTATTATTATTATTATTATTATTATTATTATTATTCCTAATCAGGCACCTGATCTATTCCTAAGGTAAAAATGGCTGATGATGCCTACTATTTCAATCAATCAATCAATCAATCAATCAATCAATCAATCAATCAATCAATCAATCAATCAATCAATCAATCAATCAATCAATCAATCACTACTGATCTGCATTTAGAGCAGTCGCCGTGGTGGCAGATTCCCTATCTGTTGTTCTCCTAGCCTTTTCTTAAATGATCGCAAAGAAATTGGAAAATTATTGAACATTTCCCTTGGTAAGTTTTCCAATCCGTAACTCCCCTTCCTATAATTGAATATTTGCCCCAATTTGTCCTCTTGAATTCCAACTTTATCTTCATATTGTGCTCTTTCCTACTTTTAAGACACCACTCAAACTTATTCGTCTACCGATGTCCTCCCACGCCACCTCTCCACTGACAGCTCGGAACATACCACTTAAGTTCAACAATAATAAAGGTGTTTTAATTTGTTCCACCTATTCAATACTTATATTTTCACTTATAGTGGTTACATAAACAGATTCTTAGTTACATGGGACATGTTTCGCCCTCAATTAAGGGCATCTTCAGCCTAAACATAATCATCAACAATACAACTAAATTAAAAGTGGAAGTTAAAAGTTTAGTCCGCCCCTTTGTCAGCCTCGTCACAATTGACTCCACCCATCCTCTCCTCCCTTCCGCACTCCCCTATTCCTTCCCCTCCGAGTTCACTGCCGCCTCTGCAGCACAGTTACAACACCAGACTCAGAGCCAACAGATGGGCAGCAATCAACACAACAGTAGATAACAAATAACAACTTCCACTTACATGTAAGTTCTCATCTGTTTCAATTTTATGTAAACCGAATTCTCTCCTTACGTTCAATTTCTTATTTCTTCTTTTCCTTCTCTTACAGAAAACATTATTTATGCATCTACTGACATTTTCTGGCACGGTTTCAGCCATTTTTATTACCTACTGGTGCTAAGGGCCACTTACAATTTTTCAACAGATGCTTCTGTCTCACTTGCTGACGAATTTCATCAGCGGCCTTGGAAAGATTGTATTCATGACAATCAAGTTTATGCTTGTGTTCACGCCCTCATGTCGTTGGCTTTATATTATTACCACTTTGGTTTTCCACTAATATTTTATATGAACGGTTTTTAATTAGAATTTTAATAGAAGAAGTTTTAGTCTCCGACAAGTTTATAGTTTAATCATAAGACAGTTTTCCATTAACATCTTTATATATTGTACCACTTTTCACATATTTATGTTCCGAATTTTAATAACTGACTAAACTTTTAACTTCCACTTTTAATTTAGTTGTATTGTTGATGATTGTGTTTAGGCTGAAGATGCCCTTAATTGAGGGCGAAACATGCCCATGTAACTAAGAATCTGTTTATGTAACCACTATAAGTGAAAATATAAGTATTGAATAGGTGGAACAAATTAAAACACCTTTATTATTGTTGAACTGTAAAATTTTCAATACGGACCTAAAAATGAGGTTTATAACATATAACATACCACTTAATTGAGCAGCTCGTCTCCTTTCTTCCAAGTCTTCCCAATCCAAACTTTGCAACATTTTTGTAACGCCACTCTTTTGTCGGAAATCACCCAGAACAAATTGAGCTGCTTTTCTTTAGATTTGTTCCAGTTCTTGAATCAAGTAATCCTGGTGAGGGTCCCATACACTGCAACCATACTCTAGTTGGGGTCTTACCAGAGACTTATATGCCTTCTCCTTTACATCCTTACTACAACCCCTAAACACCCTCATAACCATGTGCAGAGATCTGTACCCTTTATTTACAACCCCATTTATGTGATTACCCCAAAGAAGGTCTTTTCTTATATTATCCCCAAAAGGAACTTCACCCCATCAACACAGTAATTAAAACTGAGAGGACTTTTCCTATTTGTGAAACGTACAACCTGACTTTTAACCCCGTTTATCATCATACTATTGCCCACCATCCATCTCGCTACACTATCGAGGTCACCCTGCAACCGCTCACAATCTTGTAACTTATTTATTACTCTGTAGAAAATAACATCATCTGCAAAAAGCCTTATCTCTGATTCCACTTCTTTACACATATCATTGATATATATAAGAAAACATATAGGTCCAATAATACTGCCTTGAGGAATTCCCCTCTTAATTATTACAGGGTCAGATAAAGCTTCGTCTACTCTAATTCTCTGAGTGCTATTTTCTAGAAATATAGCCACCCATTCAGTCACTCTTTTTCCTAGTCCAATAGCACTCATTTTTGGCCCGTAGTCTTCCATGATCTACCCTATCAAATGCCTTAGATAGGTCAATCGCAATACAGTCCATTTGGTCTCCTGAATCCAGGATATCTGCTATATCTTGCTGAAATCCTACAAGTTGAGCTTCAGTAGAATAACCTTTCTTAAACCCAAACTGCCTTCTGTCAAACCAGTTATTAATTTTGCAAACATGCCTAATATAATCAGGAAGAATGCTTTCCCAAAGCTTACATGCAATGCATGTCAAACTAACTGGCCTGCAATTTTCAGCTTTATGTCTATCACCCTTTCCTTTATACACAGGGGCTACTATAACAACTCTCCATTCATTTGGTATAGCTCCTTCAACCAAACAATAATCAAATAAGTATTTCATATATGGTACTATATCCCAACCCACTGCCTTTAGTATATCCCCAGAAATCTTATCAATTCCAGCCGCTTTTTTAGTTTTCGACTTTTGTATCTTACTGTAAATGTAATTGTTATCATAGGTAAATTTTAATACTTCTTTCGTATTACTCACAGCCCCTATCTGGACATTATCCTTGTAACCAACAAGCTTTACATACTGCTGACTGAATACTTCTGCCTTTTGAAGATCCTCGCATACACACTCCCCTCGTTCATTAATGATTCCTGGAATGTCCTTCTTTGAACCTGTTTCTGCCTTAAAGTACCTATACATACCCTTCCATTTTTCGCTAAAATTTGTATGACCACCAATTATGCTTGTCATCATGTTATCCTTAGCTGACTTCTTTGCTAGATTCAATTTCCTAGTAAGTTACTTCAATTTCTCCTTACTTCCATAACCATTTCTAACTCTATTTCATTCCAACCTGCACCTCCTTCTTAGTCTCTTTACTTCTCTGTTATAATATAGTGGATCTTTACCATTCCTTACTACCTTTAAAGGTACAAACCTATTTTCACATTCCTCAACAATGGCTTTAAACCCATCCCAGAGTCTGTTTACATTTTTATTTACCTTTTTCCAGCGATCATAGTTACTTTTTAAAAACTCCCTCATGCCTGTTTTATCAGTCATATGGTACTGCCTAATAGTCCTAATTTTAATACCTTCCTTTCTTTCACATTAATTTTTAACTACGTCAAAAACAGCTTCGTGATCACTAATACCATCTATTACTTCGGTTTCTCTATAGAGCTCATCTGGTTTAACCAGCACCACATCCAAAATATTCTTCCCTCTAGTTGGTTCCATCACTTTCCGAATCAGGTGCCCTTCCAATATTAACTTATTTGCCATTTGTTGTTCGTGCTTCCTGTCATTCGCATTACCTTCCCAATTGACATTTGGTAAATTGACATCACCCACTACAATCACGTTCCTTTCCTTATCGTTTCCCACATAGCTGATTATCTTATCAAATTATTCTGAATTAGTGTCAGCGCTACCCTTTCCCGGTCTGTACACTCCAAAGACATCAAGTTGCCTATTATCTTTAGACATGAGCCTTACACCCAGAATTTCATGTTTTTCATCCTTAACTTTTTCATACCATACAAATTCTTCTTTCACCAGAGTGAATACTCCCCCTTCTAACATTCCTATCCTATCTCTACGACCCACACTCCAGTTCCGTGATAATATTTCTGCATCCATTATATCATTTCTCAGCCATGATTTAACTCCTATTACAATATCTGGTAAGTATATACCTATTAAATTACTTAATTTGATTCCTTTGTTTACAATGCTTCTACAATTGAGCACTAACAATTTTATGTCATCCCTACTTGATTTCCAGTTCACTGTTCGCTTAACACCGCTCCCTAGGCCACCCCGTTTCCCTTAATGTACCTGCCTATAACCCTGATAGGCGAAACATGTACCATCCAATGTATTAATTTTATTTTAACATTTTGATAAGGACAAAGTCCTAACTTTTAAAGATTGTATTGTACTGAATAGGTGGGAGAATAATAAAAACATACTAGTGTTATTTATACAAATACTTTCAATGTGGACTCAAAAATGAATTTTATCACATGTAATAAAAATGTAACAATATTATATTTGAAATTAAAAAGAAACTTCCCTCTTTAGTCAATGAATTGAAAAATAATCCAAAACCAGGTCTCAAAAAACAAATAATCAATTTAAAAACAAAATTAGGAACAATGATATAATCATTACAAAAGCTGAGAAAGGATCCACCATTGTTTTACTAAACAAGTTCGACTACGTCAATAAAACAGAACTTTTCTTTTCCGACAATACCTACGCTATAGAAAGTAAGGACCCCACACCAAAAATTAAACGTGACTTAAAGATTTTGTTAAAAATTTATCCTTCCTTCTGCAAGAGCAAGAATATCAAAAACTTACTAGGCTTTATCATGAATCCTAAACTACCAACCGTAAAAGCATTACCCAAAATCCATAACAAAAAAGTTCCCTGCACCCTATTATAAATAGCAGAAACCATCCCACATATAAAGTCTCAAGAATTTTACACTATTTTCTTAACAAACACTTCAAATTCAACAATGAAGCACACGTAAAAATTTCCACTGACTTTTGTGAAAAATTAACACAATTGAAACTACAACTTAACCATATAGTGGTCTCATATGACATCACCAATATATACTCAAGCATTCCTATAAATGATGCTATAAATATTATCAAAAATAACTTTTCCAAACACAGTAATTGAAGCAAATTTGAAATAAATGACTATTAAATTATTGAGCTTTGTTTTGAACAATAACTACTTCACTTTCAACAACAAAATCTACCATCAAAAAGGACTGGCAATGGGAGATCCTGCTTTGGGCATTTTAGCTAACATTTTCATGGATAATCTAGAGGCTAACAAAATTGTAAACAAAATCAACGGTGTCCACCTATGGATAAGATTCGTAGATGACACGTTTGCCATCATTGATAAACTGCAAAACAACAGCAACTACATTTTAGAGTTTCTTAATGGACTCAACAATAACATCACATTCACAAAGGAAGATGAAACCACCAACTCTTTAAATTTCCTAAACGTAACCATAAATAGAACCAATAATAATTCAAATTTCAAATCTACAGAAAACCCATGTTTGCCCCTCTGACTATAAGGAATGAATCTATGCACCTGCATTCTCACAAATTAGCAATCTTCTACAGCTTAATACATAGAGCATTCAAAATTCCTCTTTCAAACGACAACCGAAAAAAAGAACTACAATATATTATAGAACTGAATCATGGCTGAGAAATGATATAATAGAAACAGAAATTTTCTCACGGCACTGAAGTGTGTAGGATGCTAAAAGGTTTGTTTTTTCCACCTATTCAATACATATAAATTTTATAAATTAGGAATTTATTATTGATTCCACTTGAGACATGTTTCGCCCTTCATTGAGGGCATCATCAGTCAAAATATCACCTCAAGGTAAAAAATCAGGTACCTGGTTAGTAGTTGACATGTACAAATTAATACATATTATTAATACACATACAAAAATTAAGTATGGGAAATAGTTGTACAAAAGTGATGATTGAACATATAGGTTTATAGATGAAAAGGCAGCACCAATGCCTAAAATTAACATAGTAGAGTTCGGCAGTGGTGCTCTGGAGAAACAGTTGACACAATCATAGGAAAATAAAAAGTTTAAAAATATTTACATTATAACAATTAAGGGAGAAAAGGTGTAGTGTTCGGCGTCAATGTTTGTAACCAAAAATTAATGCCAAAGGTTGGTAACTATACAGTATTTACATTGTTCAATTGAACAGTTGAGATAATTTTTAAAAATATTTACATTATAACATTCAGCGTAAATGTTTGTAATAAAAATTAATGTCAGTGGTTGGTAACTATATAGTAATTACATTATCTAATTGAACAGTTGAGAATTTACAATTATATATATAATTACACAAGAGCAGCTGGTGCGCAAGGATTTAAAAAAAAAAAAAAATATTTCAGTACCAAGTGCGTCCTGATGTTTTAGAGGTTGGAAGAAGGAATTAGCATTGACATTTCAGAAATATGTAGAGCAGTTTATTTTAGTTAAAATCACCGGGGGTAGGGAAACATTTCATAGCCAAATGAGGTTTTATAGGCATCAAGCTGAAAGTTTTCCAGTTGCAGCGCCGAGATCGGTACGGAGACTGGTCAGTGTGGATGGAGATTCATGGGTATTCCGTGCGTTTGAATGGCAACAATGGTGACAGTTATTAGTGGGTAATTGCTAATTAGGAAAATGTTGCGGGTTGAAACTTTTGCTTATTCTTTTAGTTGACTTCTGTAGCATCGAATGTGATGTGAAGACATCGGTGTGAAATGCTGGTGAGACAAATTGATATTGTTCCGTGGAATAAAGTATGGCGGACTTGGGGATGAAGTTATTGTTCTTTACTGGTCTGGTGAGATAGAATAGAGTTGCTTGTGTTGTGAACTGCTGTGGAGAGATTAGAATGTATACGGCAACTGCAGAGTCAGAGCGTTAAAGCTGGGGTGAGGCATCTTCTCTTTCTGACTGCGAAGAGGAGCCGTAGTGGCACACCATATTTGTGCCGAAGTGCGCTGGGTTCCGGCGTGTTGTTGAAAGTTGTATTGTATGAAGTGGAAGTTATCTGATGTGTCGCTGAGAGGTAATTGTTGATAATACGGTAATACGCACATGCGCGCACTGAGCCTCCTTCATAGTCCACCAATACTCATCAACAATTACCTCTCAGCGACACATCAGATAACTTCCACTTCATACAATACAACTTTCAACAACACGCCGGAACCCAACGCACTTCGGCACAAATATGGCGTGCCACTACGGCTCCTCTTCGCAGTCAGAAAGAGAAGATGCCTCACCCCAGCTTTAACGCTCTGACTCTGCAGTTGCCGTATACATTCTAATCTCTCCACAGCAGTTCACAACACAAGCAACTCTATTCTATCTCACCAGACCAGTAAAGAACAATAACTTCATCCCCAAGTCCGCCATACTTTATTCCACGGAACAATATCAATTTGTCTCACCAGCATTTCACACCGATGTCTTCACATCACATTCGATGCTACAGAAGTCAACTAAAAGAATAAGCAAAAGTTTCAACCCGCAACATTTTCCTAATTAGCAATTACCCACTAATAACTGTCACCATTGTTGCCATTCAAACGCACGGAATACCCATGAATCTCCATCCACACTGACCAGTCTCCGTACCGATCTCGGCGCTGCAACTGGAAAACTTTCAGCTTGATGCCTATAAAACCTCATTTGGCTATGAAATGTTTCCCTACCCCCGGTGATTTTAACTAAAATAAACTGCTCTACATATTTCTGAAATGTCAATGCTAATTCCTTCTTCCAACCTCTAAAACATCAGGACGCACTTGGTACTGAAATTTTTTTTTTTTTTTTTTTTTTTAATCCTTGCGCACCAGCTGCTCTTGTGTAATTATATATATAATTGTAAATTCTCAACTGTTCAATTAGATAATGTAATTACTATATAGTTACCAACCACTGACATTAGTTTTTATTACAAACATTTACGCTGAATGTTATAATGTAAATATTTTTAAAACTTTTTCTCAACTGTTCAATTGAACAATGTAAATACTGTATAGTTACCAACCTTTGACATTAATTTTTGGTTACAAACATTGACGCCGAACACTACACCTTTTCTCCCTTAATTGTTAAAATGTAAATATATTTAAACTTTTTATTTTCCTATGATTGCGTCAACTGTTTCTCCAGAGCACCACTGCCGAACTCTACTATGTTAATTTTAGGCATTGGTGCTGCCTTTTCATCTATAAACCTATATGTTCAACCATCACTTTTGTACAACTATTTCCCATACTTAATTTTTGTATGTGTATTAATAATATGTATTAATTTGTACATGTCAACTACTAACCAGGTACCTGATTTTTTACCTTGAGGTGATATTTTGACTGATGATGCCCTCAATGAAGGGCGAAACATGTCTCAAGTGGAATCAATAATAAATTCCTAATTTATAGAATTTATATGTATTGAATAGGTGGAAAAAACAAACCTTTTAGCATCCTACATTCAGTATCTTCAATACGGATAACAATGATTTTTATCACTTGCAACTGAAGTGTGTATCGTGGAGATAGGATAGGAAGGGTGGGAGGGGGAGTGTTCATTCTGGTGAAAGAAGAATTTGTAAGCTACGAAAAAGTTAAAGATGAGACACATGAAATTCTAGGTGTAAGGCCCATTTCTAAAGATAATAGGAAACTTGATATATTTGGAGTGTACAGATTGGGAAAGGGTAGCACTGACGCGGATTTGGAATTATTTGATAGGATAGTCAGCTATGTGGGAAACAACATGGAAAGAAATGTGATTGTAGCGGGAGATATGAATTTGCCAGATGTCAATTGGGAAGGAAATGCGAATGACAGGAAGCATGACCAACAAATGGCAAATAAGTTAATATGGGAAGGACAGCTGATTCAGAAAGTGATGGAACCAACCAGAGGAAAAAATATCCTGGATGCGGTGCTGATAAAACCAGATGAGCTCTATAGGGAAACTGAAGTAATAGATGGTATTAGTGATCATGAAGCTGTTTTTGTGGTAGTTAAAAATAAATGTGATAGAAAGGAAGGTCTTAAAAGTAGGACTATTAGGCAGTACCATATGGCTGATAAAGCAGGCATGAGGCAGTTTCTAAAAAGTAGCTATGATCGGTGGAAAACGGTAAATAAAAATGTAAACAGACTCTGGGATGGGTTTAAAGAAATTGTTGAGTAATGCGAAAACAGGTTTGTACCTTTAAGGGTGGTAAGGAATGGTAAAGACCCACCTTATTATAATAGAGAAATAAAGAGACTAAGAAGGAGGTGCAGACTGGAAAGAAATAGAGTTAGAAATGGCTGTGGAAGTAAGGAGAAATTGAAGGAACTTACTAGAAAATTGAATCTAGCAAAGAAGGCAGCTAAGGATAACATGATGGCAAGTATAATTGGCAGTCATACAAATTTTAGTGAAAAATGGAAGGGTATATACAGGTATTTTAAGGCAGAAACAGGTTCCAAGAAGGACATTCCAGGAATAATTAATGAACAAGGGGAGTGTGTATGTGAGGATCTTCAAAAGGCAGAAGTATTCAGTCAGCAGTATGTAAAGATTGTTGGTTACAAGGATAATTGCAAGTAATCAGCTTCATTTTCTGTATCAAAATTTAATCACTAAATTTTACACTATTGAGAATCTTCCACCGTTTTGATACTTTATTTTGCCTTTTGGCAAATTTTTTATTTATATGTTAACAGTACATGTTTCGTTCCTTGTTAAGGAGCATCCTCAGCTGTTATAGTGGCTTAGGTGAATGGTTAAGATTTTAAAATACATAGATTTACAAATACATTGATTCACTTAAAAACTAAATACGAATTAAGATAGATGATATTAAAAACAGTGTGGGGTTAGTGTGTTACTGGTATGAGAGCAGATGATTACATGGTTGATTGACTTAAAACTATGTCTATTCATTAGAATAGTTGTCACAAAAATTTTTTCACTTTGTTACATAAAAAGTCTGTATGCAATTAAAATTCTTTAAAAAATGTTTGACTTCATAACATTGTTCGAATTGTTGAAAGTTTTTCTTCCTTTCCTTCCAGGTAAGTTGTTGTATGTTGTGTGCTTGCTTATAGTGCTTTTGACTGAGTCTAATGTGGAAACTTTTGGAGCTGATTGCTGATCTATTAATGTGAAGGGAGCCTCGTTTCAAATTTCTGAAATGAAATAAAATATAGTCGTGGAAATTTGTTCGAAAGCAGTGTCTTTGCGTAATATAGAATGTATAAAAAAGTTCATTTATCAAAACGGTGGAAGATTCTCAATAGTGTAAAATTTAGTACAAGGATAATGTCGAGATAGAGGAGGAGACTAAGGCCAAAGAAGTAATAAAATTTACATATGATAACAATGACATTTACAATAAGATACAAAAGTTGAAAACTAGAAAAGCGGCTGGAATTGATCAGATTTCTGGGGATATACTAAAGGCAATGGGTTGGGATATAGTACCATATCTGAAAGACTTATTTGATTATTGTTTGGTCGGAGGAGCTATACCAGATGAATGGAGAGTTGCTATTGTAGCCCCTGTGTATAAAGGAAAGGCTGATAGACATAAAGCTGAAAATTACAGGCCAGTAAGTTTGACATGCATTGTATGTAAGCTTTGGGAAAGCATTCTTTCTGATTATATTAGACATGTTTGTGAAATTAATAACTGGTTCGATAGAAGGCAATTTGGTTTTAGGAAAGGTTATTCCACTGAAGCTCAACTTGTAGGATTCCAGAAAGATATAGCAGATATCTTGGATTCTGGAGGTCAAATGGACTGTATCGCGATTGACCTGTCTAAAGCATTTGATAGGGTGGATCATGGGAGATTACTGGCAAAAATGAGTGCAATTGGACTAGACAAAAGAGTGACTAAATGGGTGGCTATATTTCTAGAAAATAGATCTCAGAGAATTAGAGTAGGTGAAGCTTTATCTGACCTTGTAATAATTAAGAGGGGAATTCCTCGAGGCAGTATTATCGGACCTTTATGTTTCCTTATATATATAAATGATATGAGTAAAGGAGTGGAATCGGAGGTAAGGCTTTTTGCGGATGAAGTTATTCTCTATAGAGTGATAAATAAGTTACAAGATTGTGAGCAACTGCAATGTGACCTCGAAAATGTTGTGAGATGGACAGCGGGCAATGGTATGTTGATAAATGGGGTTAAAAATCGGGTTGTGAGATTCACAAATAGGAAAAGTCCTCTCAGTTTTAATTACTGTGTTGATGGGGTGAAAGTTCCTTTTGGGGATCATTGTAAGTATCTAGGTGTTAATATAAGGAAAGATCTTCTTTGGAGTAATCACATAAATGGGATTGTAAATAAAGGGTAGAGATCTCTGCACATGGTTATGAGGGTGTTTAGGGGTTGTAGTAAGGATGTAAAGGAGAGGGCATATAAGTCTCTGGTAAGACCCCAACTTGAGTATGGTTCCAGTGTATGGGACCCTCACCAGGATTACCTGATTCAAGAACTGGAAAAAATCCAAAGAAAAGCAGCTCGATTTATTCTGGGTGATTTCCGACAAAAGAGTAGTGTTACAAAAATGTTGCAATGTTTGGGTTGGGAAGAATTGAGAGAAAGAAGAAGAGCTGCTCAACTAAGTGGTATGTTCCGAGCTGTCAGCGGAGAGATGGCGTGGAATGACATTAGTAGACGAATAAGTTTAAATGGCGTTTATAAAAGTAGGAAAGATCACAGTATGAAGATAAAGTTGGAATTCAAGAGGACAAACTGGGGCAAATATTCATTTATAGGAAGGGGAGTTAGGGATTGGAATAACTTACCAAGGGAGGCATTCAATAAATTTCCAATTTCTTTGAAATCATTTAGGAAAAGGCTAGGAAAGCAACAGATAGGAAATCTGCCACCTGGGCGACTGCCCTAAATGCAGATCAGTATTGATTGATTGATATTGATTGACTGAAATATGAACTGGCTAAACTTAACGGCTACAAACCAAACACGGTTAATAAATTTATAAACAAAATCAAATTAAAAACGGCTATTGATCTAACCCCTGAAAGACCTAAAAGAAACGAGTTTTGCAGCTTTTACCTTCACAAATCCGGGTCTATATCAAACCACCAACCCAATCAAGAAACAGGTCATCAATATTGCATTCAAAACCCGTAATACGAACAGAAATATATTCTTTAACTACCATACGGTAAATTCAACACATGACCGATACTCTAATTTAGGAATTTATGGACTCAAATGCGCCCAATGTAAATTTTCTTATGTTGGGCAAATTGGACGCAGCTTTCATACAAGATATTTAGAGCATTACAATGCATCCAAGCACAACAAACACTCTGCTATGAGCATTCATATGAAACAAATGGGGCATAACTTCACCACCATAGACCAGCACCTTTAAATCTTAAAGATTATTAATAAAGGTAGTATAATGACTGAATTTGAAAATACCTACATCTTTTTAGACCAACACTTCAATAAAAATCTAAATCTAAATGCTATCGTAGAAACAAAGAGCCTGGTCACAGAACAAATTCCTAACTTATTGTCATCTCTTAATATTTTTTTAAAAATCTTCAACTATAAATCCAGCATTAATACCCATATATCAACAGCAGCCATTGCCCCCTCGCCCAGCCACACTCCTTCCCCCACTCGTACCAGACTTCCTCCTAACGTCTAATGGATTTCAACACACTCACAAGCCGCACACTTACATCCAGAATCCAGTTGAACTCCTCTCCAGGCTTACATGGAATAACTTCAAAAAAGCTTCACAACATAAACAACAGCATGTTTATACGGAGATGAAATAATCCGTTATTTAATGATACTCGATCAAGATCTCTACCAGCATTCTTGCCATCCAACTGGCACTCCACTTTAATAGTGATTCTCATTCTTCAAGAAAGTGATGTTAATCTTTAGAATATTTGGGCCATCCCAAAAAAACCATATAAGCTGAACGTGTTTGATCTCCTACAAATGTAAAAAGAAATGTTTATATGTTATGATTCCAGTAGACTACAATTGCCATACCAGTACCGGCATTATGAGTGTTGATATTTTGTATTATCTCCATTCGACGTGGACATGAGTAGGATGTCCCATTGGAACTTTAAGACAAGATCGGCCAGTTCATTTCCAAATTGTACTATATGTTATATAAATTAGTGTAAATAGTTGTAAAAATAGTTTTTAAGAATAGTTCTAGTACAAGTTAATCTCCTAATAGGCTAAAAAAAATGTATAGATGTTTTAAATTCCACTTGTTTCCTGCCGTTCTCATTATCAGCATTATGAGAGTTGACACTTAGTATTATTTTTCAATTGGATGTGAACATTAGTTGAACATCACATTAGAACTTCAAGACATGAACGGCTTATTCACTCCAAATTATGACTTTAATGTTCTTGTACTACAGTGCAAATTGTTATATAAAAAATATGATTTATGGAGTTAGAATTCATGGCTGATGATGGCTGCAATGACAGGCGAAACATGTACCATACTTAACTATGTCACATCAGCCACTCGACAGCCAATACGAGGGCTTTGTTTCAAACAAGGTTGGGTTGACCTAGTTATGCGTGAAGATGTGCCTGTGAGGGCTTTGCTACCCGTAAACTTTTCAGGACGCTATAACCACATGTAGCAAGCCTATATATAAGTGTGTATGCATCTGCAGCAAGTCATTCTGATTCTGATTCTCATTCGGACCGGTGCACAAGATCTGCTTCGCGCAGTTTCCAATGTGTTATTCGATTGTTCTTTGGTATCCGTTACAGAGTGAGCACTCTATAATTACAGATGTTTACAAGTTTCGGGTGGGAAATCTGTAAAAGACACCACTAAGTGTTCATTTGTTAGTTAAACTCTGCTTTATTCTTCTATCAGATAATGTACAGTGGGTGTGGTGGTGCATATTGCATGCACATTCTGGAGTGGATGTGTGGTTGTGCACAGAGCTAATTCTTGCTAAAGGAAATCATCGGCCGAGTATACAGTACTTCAGTTGGAGAAATGTGAGGGGCCACACTAACCTGTGCCGGAAACTGGGATGACTCAAGACATCGATGAAGAGGAGTGTAAATAAGGTTAGCGATGGTCTTTGTAAAGAAGGGTGAATCCGTACATAGAGAAAATAGTCGTACTTATCTTTACTAGATAAGGGTTTTTCTTCTGTAGCAGCAGGCAGTGCAGTGGGACTGTTACCTGGAGGTATGTCATAAAAAATGTATATAGTGAAAGTAATTATTGTTGGTGGTTTGTAGATGTTCATATATTTCCCTTTTGTAAACAGGAAAGACGAGTTGGTCTCATCAAGTGATGATTATTGTTGGTGTTTTGTAGATGTTTGTATATTTGCCTTTCGTAAACAGCAAAGACGAGTTGGTCTCATCAAGTGATGATTATTGTTGGTGTTTGTCATATTTTATTTCATTTTGGGAGTAAATTCATGGAGTGAAACTTGTAGTAAATCTTTTATCGGCGGAGTAAAGATGAACCTGGCATGCTACCCAAATTAAATTTCAGGGGTAAACAGTAACAGGTAAGGTTATAAAGCAAGTCTGGAGCCTCATCAGCCTGATGACCATCACCTTGGAAGAGGGAGTTCCTTCTTGCTCTACAGAATTTATTATTCCTTTACATTTTTTGCAGGTGGTGCCCAATTTCATTATTTATACTTTATCCTAGAGACCATTTTTCTATTTAGCATTTTCAATTTCGTCAAGATATTACACATCATCACCAAAAGAATTATCAGTGTCGGTGCGATGTAAAGCGAACACATTCTTCACATGGCGACTTTTAAACAATTCATGATCTTTGACATAATTTGACTTACTTTTGGGTATAAAATTCACAGCATTAATTCCATCATAAACAATAACATCCCTTGATGATCCCTCCAGGCTCACTATTTACCTTTGAAAATCGCAACACTAGGCTACATGGTAACTCAGAGAAGTCCGCTGAAGTGCTCTGAACCTCGTGACTTGCATGTTCCCCATTAGAAGAAACACCTAGGATTTTTTTTTTTTTTTTTGCTATTTGCTTTGCACCGACACATGTCTTATGGACTTAATTGCCTCATGAAAATGCGAAGGAAAACTATCTTCAGGGCTGCCGACAGTGGGGTTCGAACCCATTATCTCCCAAATGCAAACTCACAGCTGCACGCCCCCGTACGGCTAACTTGGTTCGTCCTAGGACTTCAACGGCAGTGACTTCATCGGATATACATGGGGCCTGTCTTTTTTTTTTTTTAATTAGCAACTGATTCTGTTTGTTTAACTCAACCACATCACATACCTAAGAACGACATAATCTTCCATTAGGAGCACTTTTGTTAAATCTGCACATTGATTCGTACACCTATAAATGAAAATAATTTCAACTCTGTCTATTGAAGTGCATACCATGATGAAAACCAAAATATCCCCTTGCTACAGTATTTCACTTAACATAAACTAAGTCATCATAAATGATCAGAAAATTAACATAGTCCTACAATTTAAATACCTTGGAGAAATCATTATGCACAACTTAAGCGAGAAAGCAACATGGATAAATAGAACCAACTAAATGAAAAAAGCACAATTTCTAACCTGGTCAAATGACCAAAAATGCTTGTCAATAAACACTAAGATCCAACACTACAAAACTGTAACTTTGCCCAAAGGCACTTACACTTGCAAAAACTTGTTCCAAATTAAAACTGAAAGAAGACCTGATCAGCTCCTCAAAACTGAAAGAAGAATGATTAGGACTTGCATAAATAAAAAGTACCAGGTTGAAGGAGTCTATCGAGAGATTGACCCAGTTACCAGCACGATGAAGGAGAAAAGAATCTCTTATTTCTTTCACTTCTTACGATTATCAGAAAAGAGGATTCTACGACAACTAGTGATGAGAAATTTGGGAAAGAAGACAGGAGGGCATTGGATCAAAGAAATTCAAGAGGATCTCAAAACAGTTGGACTCCAAAATTACAGATGCAGAGAACAAGAATAAAATGACCACCTTTCTTAAGAATCACAAGTGTTCAACTGACATGTTGCATAGGAGGCCTGTAGAGATTTCAGACGAATTAAGAACACTGCGATTTATTATTATTATTATTATTATTATTATTATTATTATTATTATTATTATTATTTCAATAACTTCTGATTTAATCCTATACAGTTATTAAGCTATTAAGTGTTTGTTTATGAGAATGGAAAACATAACTTATCAAAAACATGAAATGTAACACTATAACATATCTATAACGTGTTTTTGACAGACTGAAAAACTGTTATTTGTATTAATAGAGTCAACACTGAAAAAGAACGGCTTCCTTCATAACAAATTTTCCAACTGTGCACACTGTTCTAACAATCTTCACACAACATTTAAATCTTCTGAATTAGACATTTTGGAACCTTTACTTTGACTAAGCTCTACCATATTTTACCTTTTGGCACAGTTTCACAAGTCCAAAAACATGTTAATTACGTCTTTCCTCTTTTCCAAGTTCTTTTCCATTATCTGTATAATTGCATAGATAAGATCCACTGTCCCTCTGTTGTATCTGAAACCATGTTGTTGTTGTTGTTGTTGTTGTTGTTGTTGTTGTTTTGTTCTCTTCTTCTTCCTCTTCTTATTCTTCTTCTTCAAACTGATGCTCTATTATTGATCTCAGCCCTTCTCCATGATCTTTTCCATTATCTTATGGCAATGTGACAGAAGGGTAATCCTTCTATAGTTGGTGCACTCCCTCCTACTTCCTTTCAAAACACTAGAACAGTTGGAATCTATTATACACCTAGAATCACAGATGTGGTCATTTCAACGTTTACTGAAATTATCATATTTACATTCCCAATACGCATAGTTGCTCGTTATTATCATTTTGTCTCTGTTCCTGTGCATTATTTTAGATGTTTAAATATTGATTCATTAATAAGAAAAATGCCATGCACTCGTTACACTGTTGTCAGAAATATACCACTTTGAATATGGAGTAGGTTCAAGGTGTTAAGGTGAGCAAACCTATCAGGTGTAGTCTTCCTAAAGTTTGCTACAATCCACTCTATAATTCCATCAATACCTAGTAATGTATTACCTGGCCCTGGGAGGCTTTTATGTTGGTTGTTGCGCCCTCTCTGATACTGTGCTTTACGGGTTGCAGTTTCTATGGTTGTAATAGGATAATTGAAAGCTCTTCTGTACTCAGCCTATACAAGGCATCAATATAATTTGAATATGGTATGAATCAATTAATTTCACCAAAGTTGTTATAATGAAAATGATGATGATAAACAACAACAACAATGACAACAACGACAACAACAATAATAATAACACCAACAACAACTTACTTGCTTACTTACTTACTTACTTACTTACTTACTTACTTACTTACTTACTTACTTACAGCCTGAAAAGCCCAGTTTTCAGCATGATCTGAATCACTGCTTTCTGAGTGATCACTTGATTGGCAGTGATCTTTGTCTGCAGCTTCTCCTCTTAAATACCCAGACCACACACTAAATCAATTATGTCTTCTGGAATGTTATGCACTAGACTCAGCTACTCTTCATTGGTGAGAGGTGGTGGTCTACGAGACATTTCACCGTACTGTGACAAGCTAGCGATTGACAACACTACCAGAGACACAGAGCAAATAATGCTTGTACAGTTCATAATATATTCGAGTTCTATTGTTGTGTTTTTTGAACATTACTGTTGTTGATAAGATAATTATCAACAGATGATTGTATCTATTACTGAGCAAATGTCTGTGTGGTTTGGGTCATGTAGCTATCGGCTTGCATTCGGGTAAACAGTGGGTTCAAACCTCACTGTCGGCAGTCCTGAAGATGGT
Source organism: Anabrus simplex (assembly GCF_040414725.1). NCBI lineage: Eukaryota > Metazoa > Arthropoda > Insecta > Orthoptera > Tettigoniidae > Anabrus > Anabrus simplex. The sequence continues at coordinate 1,621,321,591 of NC_090265.1, read as the reverse complement.
CTTCAATGGTATCCCAGGCAAATGCCAGGACTGTACCTTAATTAAGGTAATGGTCACATCCTTACTCCTGACCCCTTCCTATCCCATCATTGCTATAAGACCTATATGTGTCAGTGCAATGTAAAGCAAACTGAAAAGTCTATAACAGGGGTTCTCAAACGGTGTGCCGTAAAATTGTTGGACTGTGCCGTGAAAAAAGTGCTTGTATACAATATTTTAGTAATACTATTTATTAATATTACAGAACGGCATAAGCCTACATACAGTAAGAACTCAAAAAAATAGATGCTCTGTCTATAATATTATATTATTGTCGCAGTTTAGTGGGAAATGTGGGTTTGTTTACTTTTGTATAACTGTTCGATGCAAAGAGGAATCGCCAAAAAACACACCCATGATTGTTGGTCTACAGAAAGAAGTTGCTCGCGTTTCTTACCTTTAATGCAGGTCAGTGCCAAAAATTCCTGTTCCCACAGATATATTGTTGAAAACTGTATTAATATAGATATTGCATGCTTTGATAACACTGAGAACTCTCTTTTCAATGAAATCCAGGACTGAAGTAGTGTTTCTTCCCTAAATTTCAGCTTCAAAATTCAATCGGCTTGAAGTTCAGCCAATTCTTCTGCCTCTTCTAATGCTAGATGCCTTGTGTCCTCAGCAGTAACAGCAAAGGGATTGCAAACTCATTCGCATTCGTTCAGGTTGAGGGAAGGAAAATATCCTTGCAGTTTATTCTCCAAAACAGAAACATGTTCTAAAATCAAACTGGAATAGATGTCGATATCTGCTGTTAGAGGAAACATTTCAAGATCACCTTTTTCAACTTTTGACTTCCACAGTTGAATACTTCTTAAGAGCCCATTCAGCTTGTCATTTGATTTAAGCCTATTCTCTTTCCTTCCCTGCATACTAGCATTGAGATTATTCAGATATCCAAAAATATCAGCTAGGTACGCAACTTTCGAACACCAAATTTCTTCGCTAATGAGGTCAGCAAACTCAAGATTTTCTGTGGAAAATATTTGTAATAACTCATTTCTAAGTTCATAAAATGTGGAAAGTACACTTCCTTTGGACAACCAGTGAATTTCGGTGTGAAGGACCAGAGTTTCATGAACAGCTCTTGCTACCTGACATGATTTTGAGAAGTCTATATTTTAGAGCTCTACTTTTAATGCAATTAACCATTTCAACAACTGAGCTCATTACGTTCCTTAGATCTGAAGGAATGGTTTTTGACACCGAAGCTTCCCGATGTAAAAACATTATGTGTATCCAATTTGCGGAAAATCTTGCTTCAACCTTGAAGTAAAATCTCTCATTCGACCAGTCATTACTGGGGCTCCATCAGTACACACTGAAATTCAGTTGTTCCAACTCAGTCCATTTTCTTCCAATGTCGCTGTCATAGAATTAAAAATGTATGCTCCTGCTGATGTCAGAGGTAATTCTTTGCAGAATAGGAACTGTTCACTAAGTGATTCTTCGTTTAAAATTTTTACGTAGCTCATTAATTGATATTTGTAATGTCTGTTGATTCGTACAGTTGAAGTGCAAATTTTTTACGTGTAATTTTTCCACTAGTTGTTTTCAATATCAGCTGGCATCAGCATTTCTATCATTTGATGAAGGTACCTTAGATATCTCCATCTCAGCAGCCTCTCCTAACATGGATTTATCTATTTCTTTACAAGCAGGTAAAATCAAAGTTTCTGCTGCTGTACGTGACTGCATATTCCTGGCAATTATTTCTGCTACTTTATAGCTAAATACTAGTACTTTTTCTGAAGTTGTAATTATTTTATTCATTGCCTTTCCTTCTTTAATTTTAGAAGAGAGTAAACAACTGTAATAAGCCTTATCTTTATTTTCCAAGTAAATGTGTTTCGTTTTCAAGCGTCTCTTTAGTTTGCTTAGAATCGTACATTCATTGCTTAATTTTTCCCCACATACAACACACTCAGGAAATTCACGATTTCCAGATTCAGTAAATGTAAATCTGAACTTAAATAAGAAACCTGATACCTGCGCACAGCACCGGACGATGAACTGCTCTGCTGCGGAAGTAGCTTCTCATTGACACTTGATCTGGGTGATTCACTCATTCTATTTTCATTCTGATATCCTTTACTGCTATTAAATCACTGACGTTTAATTAAAAATTTCTCCATATTACAACACAATACCTGTATATTTACTTCAAATATTGTGACTTATTCAACAATCAATTGCACTACGTTGTGTACTACATTCAAACACCTCTCTGTTTCCAACTGAAGTACTGAACTAACTGAGTGAGCATTGATTGGTTTATATATGCTCCTGTAGGGTTCGGGAGTGATCGACATATTTCTCTAACGCTCCAGTGGTTCGTGTACCCTTCGCGAGGGTTCTCATTCTTTCGGGACTGCTTGTAGCGTTCGAAATTCCTCCAAAGCAGGCATAGTTACTTGTACATTGGGGTGTGCCGCTATATTCAGCATAGCAAAACAGTGTGCCGTGAACGAAAAAAGTTTGAGAACCCCTGGTCTATAATATCTCAACAAGAGCTGCAGACATTGTTATAATACATTTATTATGATAATTAATATAGCAGTTAAAATGACTGCTCCATCAGTAGTAAGTACATTTGTTACTAATGCCCAATCCAATGACACACAATTAGTTATATATATTGTGGGTGATCCTTACCACTACTCAGGAAAAGTCACTGCAGCTCAATATCCTGCAATGAAAGCTGTAGTCAAAATAGAGTTTGGAAAATGTGTAGCAGTGACTTTTACTTCTTCGGCAGTTCTAGTGTTAAATAATGGTATAATCAGCCCTTTCCTCCAACCATGTGGTATTTTATTTTTTCACATTGCTCCTGGTGTAGTCACAGTTGCTTTTATCATATCTGCTGACAATCCATCTGTTATGGTTGATTTTCCTCCTTTCATTAGTTTCAGGGTACTTTCTGTTTCTCACCATACAATACAATCCTCTTTTACCTCAGGTTCAACAAACTCATGGATCTCATGTTCTTCTTCCCCCCCACCTTTCAGTAACTTGTCTTCAATTCCCTTCTTATCTCTCCTGCATTCCTATCAATAATCCCATCTTCCGTTTCAATTGCTTTAATATTTTCTCTGTCAGATATTCTTCTCTTCAATACACCGTACAATATTTTCTGGTTCTGTTTACAGTCCTCTTCTAGCCTTCTTGTAAATGTCTCCTAGCTTTTGGCCTTTTCTTCCCTCACAATTCTCTTTACCAATGGTTTTCTAACAGTGTATTCTTGATCAACATTTACTATTTTTTTAACATTCTGTGGAATAGTCCCTTGTAAATGTTTTTCAACATTTTTTAAAAAAGTGCAACATTTTGATCTTTAGTAGCCATTTCAAGTCTTTCATTCCACCAACTAGTTTCCTTCTCCTTTACTCTTCCTCCACATTGACGTGCAAAATAAAACTCCTAAATTAAAATGAAAATCTGAGTGCTGGAGTAGTAAGATATGAAATAAACACAAAATAAATGCAAGCAGTCTCTAAGTAATCTAACCTAAACATATTTAAACAATTTAGAACCTAAAATACAAATGATTATCATGACTACGTTCTATAACATATGGCAATAAACAAACATTTTCACTCTCTTTCACACGTGCTGAAGTTTGACTGGAAGTATTTATAAGATGACATTGGTAAAAGGTTTAACTTTGCTTTAGAAGTAGCATTGCTAATGTCATTGGAGAGTTCATTCCATCAGCTCATGGCAATGACTGTGAGTGATCTGTTGTACATCATGTTTCGATGTACAGGGATTTCTAGTACAGGGTGCGGCAGAAATACCTGACGAATTTCAGACATAAATAACTCAGCAATGCAACAAACCATTCACAATTTTTTTATGCAGTTTAAAAGAGCAGGGTTTGCCATTTATCTCACATACAGTAGATTGGAGCAAACTAAAGGTAGTACCTGCCACAGCTTGCAAACAGGTGTAATTGTTTGGAGAACACGTGCATCGCCTCGTCCGGGCTAGTCAGTCAGCCAGCCAGCCAGCCAGCCAGTCACTAGCATGGCTTGGAATGGTGAACACCGAGGTTTTGAGACTTGTTTTAAAAAAATGCCGACTCTGTTACCACAACACAGCGTTTGTTTCACAGACACTTTGGCTTAGGTCAACATGAGAAAGTTCTGAGCAGGAACACCATTCTGTCATGGGTGAACAGTTTGAGAAAAAGTGGTTCGAGTGTGAAAACGAAGTTGCCTGGTAGGCCTTGTAGCGTCCGAATACCAGAGACCGTCTGTGCAGTGAGACACGCCGTTACGCAATCACCTCAACATTCGGTGCGTAGGCATTCACGTGCTATGGGACTCTCAGATCGCACCGCAAGGAGGACTTTACACGCAGACATGAAGTTCCATCCGTACAATATGGTGGGTGTTCAGAAACTCAGTGAACATGATTGGGCCAACTGTAGAGCATGTTGTGAGACTATCCTGGAAGCTGTAGCAGCTGACACCAGTGTCGTGGCAAGTGATGAACCACACTTTCATATGTCAGGCTACGTTAATAAACAAAATTTTCGGTACTGGTCTGCAACCAATCCTCAACAGCTCCATGAGCGACCTCTCCACAGCGAGCGTGTTACTGTTTGGTGCGCTATCGCTGATTTTGGAATTGCAGGCCTTTATTTTTTTGAAGAGGAGGACAGAACTGTAACAGTAACATTGGATCGTTATGTACAGCTGTTACGTAACTTCCTGCAGCCGACACTGTGTGGTTTGAACAAGATGGTGCCACTGCACTCACAGCCAGGGCATCGATGGGTCTCCTCAGAGAAATGCTTCCAAGATGTCTCATCTCCTTATGGGGTGACGTTCCATAGCCAGCCCATTTCTCTGACCTCGCCCTGTGTGATTTCTTTCTCTGGGGATATTTGAAGGATCGTGTCTTCCGACATAAGCCACAAACACTACAGGACCTGAAATCTGCAGTCCGTGAAGAAATCGAGGCAATACCACAAGGCATGCTCCAGAGAGTCATGCGGAACTTCAGGTGGAGGCTGCAGAGGTGCATCGAACAGGACAGTCGGCATTTGGATGACATTATTTTCAAAACCTAGTGTGTATGTGTATGTGACGCAAATGGCAAACACTACTCTTTCCAACTGTGCAATAAAGCTTTAAATGGCTTGTTGCATTGCCGAGTTATTTACTTTTGAAATTTGTCAGGTATTTCTGTCACGCCCTGTATATGGCCTGAGCAGATACTGAGCAGGTGCAGGGAACTAAGGTAGCGAAGTCCGGAGGAAGGTACACTGAAGTGTTTTCAAGAAGTGTCTGGTACACTAAAGCAGTCGCATGTAGCCTATGTCTGTTGTTCAGTCATAACCAAGATAACTGTCTGCAGAAAAAAGCATGAGCAAAGGGATGTATGTTCAATGCATATCTGATGCATGACTGTTTTGAATGCTATGGTTAGATAAAAAAAGCTAGACAATGATGGCACAGTTTTTCCCTTGCAGACATACTCAAATACATAGCCCTTTGACGAATCAAACTCCTTTCCAACAAAACTTCTCACAGCTCAGTGTCATTCCAGGCAGTTCGCTTCAGAACTAACAAGCTTCTTTGAACTTTGCATAGCTGACTGACAGACTCAATCCTTGCTGAATGACTCGTTACAGACTCATGACTGTCTTGTAACAGCTTGCATTCACTCGCTAGTGGCTAAGATTGACTTGTGCATGATTTAATGATGTTCACGGCTCCACTCTATATATAGGTCATCAGGAGATTCCTGTAGTTTCCATTTCCAGATCATTTTGGATTCTCCCTTGTTAATCAGCTTCTAGCTTCTTCTAAGGAGCTTCCTTATCAGGAGACCCAACAATTCACCAGTGTTACTGTTTTGCTCGCTGATGGTCCCACACACATTGTCTTTACTGCACTGGTATTGTTGCCTCGCACCGGCATCATAACCATCCACCAGTCCCTCACACTCTCGGCTTTCAATGTCACTTTTAGTGTGCTGAAGGTCAAAGAATGGCTTGGTATTTCCAAGGGCCATCTAAACATCAGAAAAGAGGCATGGTTCTGGAACACCACCATAAAGGAAACAGTTCTAGAGAAGAAACAGGCATTTCAAGCATGGGTAATGTGTGACCCAAGCTTGATGGAGTAGGAAAACAGGCTGAAAAACGAATACCACCTTAAGAAGAAGCCAGCAGAAACAGCAGTGGCACAAGCAAAGGCAGTAGCGTGTGAGTATTTGTATGGTGATCTGGCAGCTCCAGAGGGGTCAAAAGGGGCTCTACAAGATTGCAACTCAAAGAAACAATACCATCAAGGAAGCAGTAGGACCTGATGAGATTTCAGCAGAGCTGTGGAAAAGATGGGGTGATACTGGAAAAAAAGTTTTTGCAAATTTTGTTCTACAACATCAAGAATGGTGACACACTGCCAAACATGTTCCAGGAAAGTTTCTTATTGCCATTTTACAAGAACAAATGTGACTCAAGAAACTGTGGAAATTTCAGAGCCATAACTCATGCTACATACTCTAAAGATTTGGGAATGAATGATCACAAATTGAGTGAGAAAGCTTGTTTAGGTGAAGATACATGATAATCAATGTGGATTTGTACTGGGAATGTCCACTGTAGATTCAGGCCAAGAAGATTCTGATGGTAAAAACACATAGATGCCGGAAAAAAAAAAAAGACTTGCACATAGTTTTCATCAATCTTGAAAAGCCATTTGATAGCGTACCAAGAGATCTAATTTGGGCAGCATTGGGAGCTCATGGCATTCCAGAATTTTGTGTAAAATTCATCCAGAAAATGTACAAGAAGGCAAACACCCATATGAGATACACTGCAGGTATATCAAAACCTTTTCCAGTAAAAAATGGTATCCACCAGGTCAGAGTTCTTAGCCCACTTCTCTTCATCACTGTCGTGAATTTCCTGACATCAGAAGTAACAGGTGCACTTCTTGAGACTTTACCATTTGTTGATGATTTGGCATTGATCAGCAACAGCATGGTATTGCTTCAGAAGCTATTTGAAAAATGACAAAAAGTGTTAGAAGACAATGGACTGAAAGTGAGCCTCTCAAAGACCAAACATCTACACTGAGCTTTCAAAGATCCCGTGGCTTCAACACCAGATATTTTGCTGGACACCTGACCACTCCTGAAATGTTGCAGTTTTAAATACCTTGGGTCTGTGGTGGAAAAACTGGGTGGATGTGATGATGTAAATCACACGATCAGCATAGGCTGGCTGAAATGGAAATAAAATTCCCCTCTGTTCTGCTAAAAGAGGATGCCACTGAAGCTTAAAGGAAAGCTCTCCATAATAATGGTGAGCCCTGCACTGACTAATGCTTTGAAATGCTTGCTTGATATTCTATACACACCACAAGCATCGTCTAAATACTAAAGACAATAGGTTGGAATTACTGATACATGTGATAAACTTCATGATATGATCTGTATCAGAATGCATAGAATGGCCCTGAGTTTGTTCTTTAACAAACAGATAATGTTGGTAGCCTATTACTGTATTTTTCTAGTAAGAAGAAGAGCCAAATTGTCATCAACAACTGGGAGGAAGCAGCATTCGATTGGCAACATATTTTCCCCAAGGGCAAACAACTTCCTGAACAAGAGCAATGAAAGCATTATGTCTAATAAAAAATACATCATCGAAAAGAATGAGAAAATCATGGATGGAATGATCACCAGGGTCTATGACAACACTGATGTGCTCAAAAGATTGTATTTTTATGGTAGTATTTGGATGTAGTGGCATATTGAGGAGACAGACCACCTAAATCTCCACACAGAGTGGCAAATTTTGTAGGTAGGGTTCATCTAACATAGCATGCATTACTCAAAATAAATCAAGACTGCTGTTGCTGCTGGCTTCTTCTACCACTCCCACCCACAGGGTATGCCAATATAAGTAATGGAAGGAACTAATAAGTGACAGAGTAAGTGGTTTGTTTTCTTCCATTACTTATAAAGGCTACAGATGGCCATGATGGAAACCTTTCGAATCCAAGTGGGTGGCATTAGTGGTTTAATACGCTGAATTATGTTTATTTATAGGCTGATTCGTGTACTTTGTGGCGTATTGAGGTGTATAGTGCCCCAGTTGATGTTATCTATCATACCTGTGCTCCCATTATAGAAAATTTTTACGAAATAAGTGTGCTGAATTTTTGCCAAGACGACAGCCATTTTGATTTATATTGTTCGGCGTTGATTTATATGTCCAATAGCTTTAAGTGTATACAGAGAAGCTAAAGATAAACCAACGACATCTAGGCGGTAATTCCAACATATTACTAAGGTAGCCGCTTGTTATCATATAAGTGTTCTGTGTCCATTAATCATTCAACGTCTGAATTAGGCTATGTTCTCAATATTTTTGTTTCTCTCTTCTTGCCATCTTTAACTCTCTTTAAATATCCCACTATAATACGTTCAATTCATGGTTTGCATTTACAAGACGAAATAATTTACACATCCCTACTTTCTGATATATTCTACAGTTTCATAGTAACAATGTCTATGAGCCTAATAAATTATTATCATTAGCAAATACACTGACTGACAGAGCAAATGCAACACCAAGAAGGAGTGGTCAGAACTTTATGCCAATTGCAGGGTAGACTGACGTCACTGAGGTATGCTCATGATGTGAAATGCGCCGCTGTGCTGCGCACGTAGCGAACGATAAATGGGACACGGCGTTGGCGAATGGCCCACTTCGTACCGTGATTTCTCAGCCGATAGTCATTGTAGGACGTGTTGTCGTGTGCCACAGGACACGTGTATAGCTAAGAATGCCAGGCCGCCGTCAACGGAGGCATTTCCAGCAGACAGACGACTTTACGAGGGGTATGGTGATCGGGCTGAGAAGGGCAGGTTGGTCGCTTCGTCAAATCGCAGCCGATACCCATAGGGATGTGTCCACGGTGCAGCGCCTGTGGCGAAGATGGTTGGCGCAGGGACATGTGGCACGTGCGAGGGGTCCAGGCACAGCCCGAGTGACGTCAGCACGCGAGGATTGGCGCATCCGCCGCCAAGCAGTGGCAGCCCCGCACGCCACGTCAACCGCCATTCTTCAGCATGTGCAAGACACCCTGGCTGTTCCAATATCGACCAGAACAATTTCCCGTCGATTGGTTGAAAGAGGCCTGCACTCCCGGCGTCCGCTCAGAAGACTACCATTGACTCCACAGCATAGACGTGCACGCCTGGCATGGTGCCGGGCTAGAGCGACTTGGATGAGGGAATGGCGGAACGTCGTGTTCTCCGATGAGTCATGCTTCTGTTCTGTCAGTGATAGTCACCGCAGACGAGTGTGGCGTCGGCGTGGAGAAAGGTCAAATCCGGCAGTAACTGTGGAGCGCCCTACCGCTAGACAACGCGACATCATGGTTTGGGGCGCTATTGCGTATGATTCCACATCACCTCTAGTGCATATTCAAGGCACGTTAAATGCCCACCGCTACGTGCAGCATGTGCTGCGGCCGGTGGCACTCCCGTACCTTCAGGGGCTGCCCAATGCTCTGTTTCAGCAGGATAATGCCCGCCCACACACTGCTCGCATCTCCCAACAGGCTCTACGAGGTGTACAGATGCTTCCGTGGCCAGCGTACTCTCCGGATCTCAAACCAATCGAACACGTGTGGGATCTCATTGGACGCCATTTGCAAACTCTGCCCCAGCCTCGTACGGACGACCAACTGTGGCAAATGGTTGACAGAGAATGGAGAACCATCCCTCAGGACACCATCCGCACTCTTATTGACTCTGTACCTCGACGTGTTTCTGCGTGCATCGCCGCTCGCGGTGGTCCTACATCCTACTGAGTCGATGCCGTGCGCATTGTGTAACCTGCATATCGGTTTGAAATAAACATCAATTATTCGTCCGTGCCGTCTCTGTTTTTTCCCCAACTTTCATCCCTTTCGAACCACTCCTCCTTGGTGTTGCATTTGCTCTGTCAGTCAGTGTATAATCTGTAACTATATTATCGAGGTTATACATCCCGTACTATGGCTGCAAATGACACCAATAAGAGTACCACTGATAACAAAACACAATGACAATTTTGCGGGCAAATGTATAAAGGCCTTAAGATACATATAAGTAAATCACACCCAGAGTAATACAGAGCCTGCTTGTTGAATCCATCTACAACTACACCTAGCCAGTCTAAAATTCCACCTTCAGATCCTATTCCTATTTCTAGTAAAAATGGTCAATCAACGAAGTTGGAAATAACCTCTGATCAAAGAGAGCAAAAAAATTAACCTTACCACGACGAACTGAGTAAATGGCTAGATATTTTTCAGCATGAATTGAGTGATGCTGAATTCAATGAACAAGTCACTAATTTTGTAAACTTCCTTGCCACAGCTACAGACCTACTGCCAGGTCCAAAGAGTCCAGTTACTAGATATATTGAAGCTCGTAAACGTGGCAAAAATAACAATCGACAGTATAAAACCTCCAATAAGCCACAGAGATCCTCTAAGAATGATCGTGAACGTCGGAAGGCTAAATTCGAGTATGAACTGACTCAATATGAATATTTTTACCAAAGGAGGAAAGCAATAAGAAAAATTTTAAGTGGCAAAAGAACTAATAATTTGAAACTAGAGAAAGATGTTGTTGAAGGATATTTAGGAACAGATTTGAAACTCCTAATGATTGCATGATAGACTCCTATATCGATTATACGAATGAAACCTTAGATGATACAATTTCAATATCTCAAGAGTTAGTTTTCTCTATTATCAAGAGCATAGCAATTGACACTAGCCCAGATCCGGATAAGGTTTTATTGAAATCTGTTTATGATCCACTTGCTGCTAATATTTTAGCCCATATCATCAGAAGAATATTTGAAAGTAGGTTCATTCCTGAGGTTCTTAAGGCAGCGAGGACTGTTCTTATACATAAAGGCGGTGAAGAGAATGATCTGTCCAAATGGAGACCGATTAGTATTTGCTCCATTATTCGGCGCATATTAAGTAAGATCCTTGATAAAATTGTAAGGGAATACATCCCTTTGAACCAGTTCCAAAGAGGTTTTGTCATAACCCCTGGCTCTTTCATTAACGTGAATATTGTTGATGGCATTTTACGAACAGCTGTAATGAAAAAGATTTCAGGCTGCGTAGTATTCCTCGACATCAGCAAAGCGTTCGATAGTATTGGACACAATCACTTAAAGGCGACAATAGAGAACTCTATACTACCCAGATCCATTAAGAAGTTACTAGTCAACCTTCTCACAGAAAACACAACACAAGTTCAAACTGCTCATGGTCATACAGATAAGATAAACATCAAATGTGGAGTGATGCAAGGAGATCCCATTTCACCTTTCTTATTTAACTGGGGTATAAACCACATCCTTGATGAACTCACAGACATCAAAGTATCAGAAATGTATGGTTTTCAATTGAGTCCTAACACTGTACCTTTAACATCCCTATGCTTTGCCGACGATCTGGTGATCATAGCTAAAGACCAAGCAGCAGCTTCAATCCTAGTCACTTCTGTCATAAATCTGCTTCAAGAAATAGGTTTGCATATAAATGCAGACAAATCAAATGCCATTATTAAAGAAAATGGTAAACTTCATTCTGATGATATCGTGACGGTCTCTGGAAACATTAGAAGCATAAATTATAGTGAAGAAATAAAATATTTAGGGGCAACTTTCAGACAGACTTTAGTCTTCAATGAACATCAGGTACTTGAAAAATTGAAAGCTAACTTAGATCAGATTACCAGGACTCACTCCAACCGCATCAAAAATTGACTGTAATAAATCAGTTTATTGGCCCTACACTGATATACCCCTTCCAGACTGTTTCGGTTGAGAAAATTCCCAAATCAAGTCTGTTAAAAGCCGACAACATGATCAGAAGCACACTTAAAGAAATTCTACAACTTCCGAGTGACACACCGACAAGTATGATCTATTCGAGCCACAAATATAAAGGGTTAGCACTAATGCGCGCTACTTGGGAAGCGTACCTTCAACAGCTGAACATCAATCTTAAGCTAGAAGCTGTGAATGATTCGTACGTAAATGTTGTTCAAAATTTCACAGCAATAAAAACTCGCTGCCTATCTGAACTTCACCTCAATGAAGAGACATCAACGAAATCTGTTAGACAACTGCGCGATATACTTAGAACACGCGAATTTGAAGCTTGGTATGCATATCCACAAAAAGGAAGAGGTGTTGAGTTATTTGCTCAAGTTCCTGCTGATAATTCTTGGGTTACCAAAAGAGATGGTTTAACTTGTTCGGAATGGAGGGAGATGTTGAAGATGACCGCGATGGTTGCACCAGTACGTACTCTGCCGGGACGTTCTACTAGCACAGGCCACTGCAGACACTCCAGTGAGTATGAAACCTTACCACATGTGCTGGGGAGTTGCCCTCAAGGAGAACTGCTTAGGATCAAACGCCACAGAAACCTGATTGTTAATGCTCTTCGTCTCAAAAATCTAGAAGTGTACGAAGAAGTCCACTGCCTCGCCGAAGGAGGCAGCACTCGCAGGATTGATATTATAGCGATTGACAGACGGAGGAACGAAGCAGAAATTATTGATCCTACGGTACGCTTTGAATCTTCAGCCTCTCAGCCGACTGACGTAGACAATGAGAAAAAGGATATATATAATCCAACCATCCCTTTCTTTCTTGAGCCGTAGAACCTTAAAAAAATTATGGTGACTGGACTTTTCTTTGGCGCGAGGGGAACAATTCCCAAATCTTTCGTCACATGGCGACAAAAATATAAACTAGCGAGAAGCCTACAAGATGAGATGGTCGTCTCACTCATCAAATACTCCGTTTCGATTCTTCGTCACCATTTATATGGAGTTCATGACATTTAACATGGTTAATTGTAACCTATCATTTTTTAAAACATTAATCTTTTTATCTTCCCTCAAAATTGTTATTGTAAATTATTCTGTGTCTTATGGCAAATCTAGGGTGTCCTGGATCAGACTAAATAAATAAATAAATAAATAAATAAATAAATAAATAAATAAATAAATTGATTATATAGGTGACACTTTATAATAAATTCCTTTTCAAGAATTATGTTCATTAACCCTTATTTTGTTTATTCAAAGTCTTCCTAAATGTTTTATGGTATCTATTTACATTTAATCACATACCTACTCATTTTTGAGATTTATTGAGTTTGAAGATAAAATGTTATATTCACAAAAATGTAGACTTCATATTTGCCATGGGTAAGAAGTTTTAAACTGTGCTACAGAGTAAATAGTGAAGAAACATAAAATAAATACTGTAGAATGCACTTGAAGAAATCAAGCAAAGGGTATAATCAAACTGTAAATTTCATATGACTGTATTTCACACACTAAATTTTCATAGAGCGTACTCACTCATTGAGAAACCAGAAGTTCCTGGATTATCATTATAGGTGTCAGTGTCATCACTAAGTTGCATTACAATGGGAGGTAATACAACAATCTGATTCCATGGAACAAACACCGTCCTTGTGAGAGGTCGAAATGGGCTGCGTTGAAACTGAAGAGTGACAGCACCTCCACCATTCACCAGCACATCAAACCTGATTAAAACATGTAAAAGGTAATTAGGGATATATATTTTGAAAGAGTAATACATATGAAACTGATCAAGAATAAACAATGGGTATAGCCACCATAGACATGAATACAAGTAATACTGGAAACAGTACGAATTAACTCTCCAAACTCATATGTGAAGTTTAATCATGACATACATCGAACGTGGACAGCTGACTGGCAGAACATAATGTGGTCTGACGAATCACGTTTATGCCTCCATTCCAATTACAGATGTGGTTGCATGCACCGAAGGCCAAATGAAGCATTTCATCCTGGATGTGTACAAGGTCAGGTTCAAGCCAGAGGTGGATCTGTGTTGTTTTGGGGGTGTTTTTCGTATCATGGATTGGACCAGGTCACTGAGGTTACCACTAACATGAACCAGCATGTTTCTGGAACATTAGGTGTTGCCTTTCAGTTAAACATCTGCATGATGAGTACGCTATTGATAACCTGAATTTTTCTAAGCCATGTTTTGAATTGACAGGGTGTTTAATGTACAGATCTAAGTGCATCTATTAGTTGAGCAATGGTGACAGACTCCAAATGTTCATTGCATATAGTTCCCATCGCAATGTTCTCTCACTGATGTCTTCAAATATATCTATGTAAAGGCACTGTATGCATTCAATTGCTCCAATTCTACCTTCTGTATAAAATTATGAAATATTTAATTCCACTCTTGAGGGAATTATTTCAAACCACAAACCATATAAGGTTTACTTAACTCATCTTCACATGTTGAGGCCTTCAGGGATCTTCATATACATTTCCTTTTTAAGATGCCCATGTAAGAAAGATCTTTTTGACATACATTTTTTCATTAAATAACTTTTTTTTGAAAAATGAAAACTAAGTTCTCAAATTTCTGAAACATGCAACAAACAAATAAGTTTCCTCATATTTATATTCTTTTCTTTGAGAACAACCTTTTATCAACCACCACTCATCTGCATTTAGGGCTGTTGTGCTAGTGGTTGTTGTTTGTTGTTTAGGTTGTTTACCTATTTTTTTCTTAAAAAATGATTTCAAAGAAGTTGAAAAATTTATCGACCTTTTCCATTGGTAGATTAATACAATCCTTAATTTCTCTTATAAATGAATATTTGCCCTAATCAGGCCTCTTGAATTCCAACTTTATCTTCACATTATTAACTTTCCTATTTTAAAAAACTCAATTAAAGCTTATTTGTCTGCTAGTGAACTTCATATCTTTAAACATTTCCACCACTGTTACACTTCAGCTTAAAAATTCACTTTCTGTCAATGAGATTTTGGCCACAGGTTAACTTGAGTAAATCCACTTATTGTTTTCCATAAGAGAACTCTATTCTTCCTTTATCACTTGTTTTCACTGTTCCTTGTCTCTTTTTGACTTTGTATTGGCAAAATTCTCCAATACATCTTCCACAAACAATTCTCCATGAAAAACAAACAATCCTAGTTTAATAGAAAAATTCTGATGCCTCATCATAGAATTTCAAAGTAAGTTGATTCCTTCACTTGTCCGGGAGCTCTGGTTTTCTTGGGGTAAACAAATCTTAAAATTCCTATTATAACTTGATTTCAGAAATGTTTTTATCTTCAGATGTAATCTCTTCTGACAGTCTTCAATGACTGATTCTGAATAATCTTAAGCATGCTATAAGTCTCAACTTCCTCACAGTTTTCACCAGGAATCCAATTTTCACTGAATGATCCTTCAAGCTGAAACTTATCTTCACTGATAATTACACCTTTACCTTACATAATTTTTTCCCTTTTCAGGACTCCATAAAAACATGACATGTGTTAAGGGTGTTTCTATATTTGGCCTACTTCAAATAAATTCTGGATCATTTAAAAATTGTATTAAATTTAATCACCTGAATTGGCACATGTAGATTTTTCTGGGACTTGCACAAGATACAAACTTTGAGAAGTGTCCAAGGACAAGACAACCAGCATCAATTAAAAAAAAAAATTGATTGGCTTAAATAAAATTGAAAGGTAAAACCTGTGTTTTCATTGGTCATTAATTTTGCTGTGCTGTTTCATGTTGCACCACCCAGCACGAACTACCTTCAGGAAGCGCGTTGCAGTGTAGCTTCATTCTGTCTTCGAGATCATGTAGAGCGGGCATGTTGTCCAGGAGCTCTGGTTTTCTTGGGTTAAACAAATCTTAAAATTCATATTGTAACTTAATTTTACTTTATTTAACGTTTTAATTTGTCACATAAATTAATCATAATTTACGATGGTGTAAAGAGATTTTCACATCCATCCTCACGTTTGCACGAGGCAAGCTCTTCTGACAGTTTCTGTACCTTAAAACTAACTTTCTCACTAAGCTTGACCTTAGTAAATATGTTTTATTTTAAACTGTTTTCCTATGACATGTATTTTATTTTCTTGGTGAAGGTGGTCACTTCACATTTTCAACTTGTAATTTTCTTTGAATATTGACCCACTCTGCGCAGTGGACCCATACGCTTTCACATCCAAACTTCAAAAAGTATTTTCCTTCAAGACTTGTACTGGCAAGATTGCTGTACGACTGTAATTACACCAGGGTTCATATTTATGCCCTGTGTTTATGCTAGTGTTCTGTTTTCCCTATCTTTGTGTCATTTATAATAAATAGGTATTAACTAAATTATTCTTTGAAGTTTTGGCCACAAAAGTTCTTCGATTCATAACCTCATAGGGTTCCTTCTGCTGACCACATCTTGACTATAGTTGCTGTGTATTTTACCTTGTTAATTTTGATTTTTTATATGGTTTGAACAATTCTAAATTTATTTTTATGTTTCAAATTTCTTTCTTTAATTAATGCACTAAATCTGCCATTGCAAAGAAAGAGCACAATATAAAGATAAAATTAGAATTCAAGAGGACAAATTCATCATCATCATCATCATCATCATCATCATCATCACTTCTTCGTTCCAGCAAGCCGGGTGCGGTTGTGTACGAGCCTCCTCCAGTTTGTTCTATCCATCCACAGATGCTGCTCATATATGCGACACCAGTTCATATCTCTAATTTCAAGGTCCTTCATTATCTGTTTTTCCCAAACATCACAAGGTCTTCCTCTTGGTCTCTTCCTGGGAACATTGTGGTCAAAGTATGTTTGAGGAGTCCTGTGAGGGTTCATTCTTTTCATGTGACCATACCATTGCAATCTCTTCACTTCTAGAGTCTCCAGTAAGCTTCTTTCCAATCCAAGCTGTTGTCGGATATCCACATTCCTTATTTTATCCATTTTTGTTTTTTGTAGACAAGAACGGAGGAACTTCACTTCTGTTGCCTGAAGACGACTCTTTGTTGGTCCAGTAAGTGTTGCTGCTTCCAGGCCATATGTCAATATAGGTACTAGATATATTTTGTACAAGCTGATCTTGGAAACTAATGGAAATGTTTCATCCCAAAGTATTTGACGTACAGCGTGATAGAATTTGGAAGCTTTCTGCATTCCGTTACTAATCTCTTGATGTATGGTATTATCTGATGACAGAACACTACCTAAATACTGGAAGTTGTCTACAATATCCATCTCCTCATTTCCAATTCTTAGATGAACAGTTGGAGAGTTTCTACTCATCACCAAGTCAACTGTCTTCGTTTTGCTGATTTTGAGACCTGAGGTTGTGAAAACTTCATGCCAGAGATCTAGTCTAGTTTGTACTTCCGCTTCTGTCTCACCCCATACCATTACATCATCAGCAAAAACCAGGGCATTAGTTGTTGGAGCCTTTCTCTTAACCGCTTTTAAAACTTCATCCATTATGATTTTGAAGAGAAATGGTGAAAGAAAACTTCCTTGCTGGACTCCACTTTTCATTTCAAACCAACCTGACCTTCCATCCTGTACCTGGATACAACACTTGGTTTCATCATATAATCGTTGCACTCGTGCTATGATGTCATCAGGCACTTTCTTATGTCTCAAACATTCCCATATATGCCTGCGTGGTACATGGTCATATGCTTTCTCAATGTCCAGAAAAACAGTTATAAGTGTTTTACCTTTCTCCCAATACTTCTCATAGAGCATTCTGGTGGCAAAAATGAGGTCTACAGTTGATCTATGAGGTCTAAATCCATGTTGTTCCTCCTCAAGTGTAGGTTCAACATATTTTCTAATCCTGCTCTCAAGGATGGATTCATAGATTTTGAGGCCATGTGACAGCAGAGTTATATCTCTGTAGTTGGTACATTTCTTTCTATCACCTTTTTTCAACAATGGGATAATGACTCCTTGCTTCCAGTCATTGGGTATTACATTCTCTTTCCAGATTCTATTTAGTACCCTGTACATCCACTGTTGTCCTACCTCTCCTAGTGCTTTGATCATCTCAACACTTAATTCATCTGATCCAGTTGATGTGTTGTTTTTCAGCTTAGATATTGCTGTCTCTACGGAATGTCCGACTAGTGGTATTTGTGCTGCCAAAATCATAAGGTTTGTTGTCTAATGGAGTGACATTTTAATAACAGTTCAGCAAAGTTTCAAAGTGCCTTTGGAACTCCTGTAATATTTTGGTCTTATCCCTAGTCACCTCTCCATTAGGAAGTTCTACAGATTGGATAGATTCATTTTGAGTTCTTCTATTCTTAACAATACTGTATAAAATTTTTATTTTTTTTCCACCCTGCATTATTTTGGTAGTCAGATCTTCCTTGCATTTCTGCTTTTCAGCTACAACCAACTGTTTGACTTGTAATTTTTTCTTTCTGTAAAGTGACAGCTTCTCCTCTATTTCATGTCGATCTCCCTGCGTTCTTGCTTGATATAAGGATCTTCTTGCATGGTTTCTGTCATTGATAGCCTTTTTAATATCATCATTCCACCGGGCAGTTTCTTTAGTTTTCTTATTTGACGCAGTCGTCCACATACTTTTTCTGCTGTACCAACCACAACCTTGTTCAGAGTATCCCATTCTTTATCTACCAATTTCAGTTCTTCTCTCAGCAACAACCTGCAGACACCTTGCCTGAATTCTTTACACTTGGCTCAGTTAGTCATCAAGTTTTTATTTTTGGGACTCTTTTGTTACAGACTTTTGGAGGTCTTTCCTCTGCAATAACTGCAACCAACAGTCTATGGTCTCCACCAAGGTCTTCACTTGGAATGACCTTAACATCATTGAAATTTTTCCATACATTTTGATCTATCAGAATATAATCTTTTACTGTACCTATTTTCATACCAGCTATATCTTGTGATTTTATGGGAGTCCCTTTTCTTGAACCAAGTGTTACTCACTATCAGGTTGTTTGCATAGATCTAGCATATATTCTCCCTCTTCATTTCTGTTTCTCATTCCATGAGGGCCCAGTAGAGATTCATATCCTGTTCGTTATGAGCCAACTTGTGAATTAAAATCACCCATTACAATTAGATTGTCATACTCACTGTGTTCTTCCAAGTTATTAAGGAAGTTGGCCTTTTCCTCTTTTGAGCATCCTACCTGTGGAGCATAGACTTGGATCACATTGCACTTTTTCCCTCCTAAATTCACAGATAACTTAATTAACCTTTCACTAACAAACTCAACTTCTCTACAAGCATCTGTTTTTATGTATTAAAAATCCTACTCCATTCTTAGACTGTACTTCATTTAGAGACCAGTAGAGACTATAGTCCAATCATATATTCATTTTCCCAGTTTTCTGCCACTTTGTTTCACTCAGGCCCCTGATCAGAAGTTTCCTCCTTTCCATGAGGTCGACCAGCTCTTCAGTTTTGTTTGTCAATGTCAGGATATTTAATGTACCCACTCTGATACTTTGTCTTTATTTGGTTTGGGTGGTTGGTGTAACATCGGGCTGTAAACCGTCATTCGCACCAAACTGATGTCGTCGTTGTGAATTCCTACATCTGAGGCTCGTATTATTTTTGAAAGCAACTTCTTTAGTAATCCCTCTGTTGACCTGCTGAGACTAACACAGACGAAGATTTTCTTTCAGGGTTTTCTCCCTTAGCCTTTGGTGTCCAGTCACCTCAACCTACAAGGCAGCAGGTTGTACTCATATTAATCCCTGAATACAGGGCTGCCTCTCCCGCCATCTCTACCGTACTGAATTCTACCTTCTCCGCTGTAGAAGTCGTTGAGGTCTTCACTCGTAACTCTGAGCTGGGACCCTTACCAGATGTTACACACTGGGTCAGTGCGCTCTGAGACTCACATATGCAGGACTGCCTCCGAAAAGGGTCCCTAACTGCTACAAACTGGGATAAATATTTGTTTATAGGAAGAAGAGTTGGGGATTGGAATGATTGGAATAATTTACCAAGGGAGATTGTTAGATAAATTTCCAAATTCTTCTAAATTATTTAAAAAAAGACTAGGTAAAAAAACAGACAGGGAATCTGCCACCTGGGTGACTGCCCTAAATGCAGATCAGTGGAGACTGATAGTGCCCATTTGAAAATCAGAGGAAAAGCACCTAAAATTTTCCAGCTTTCAGCTCCTTAAGTAAAAACAAAACAAAAAAACAAACAAAAGGTAAAACTTTACTTCTCGCAGCCCAACGTTTATAACATTATAGGGAAGTGAAAATAATGTAAATCTTACTTGGAATTCCTTTTAGAGGAGAGATGTGTTCATTGCCATGTCTAGGAACCCACCAGCCCGCCCCGAGAAATATATTTACTTTTATAACCTAATAAAGAACAGTAGCCGCCATCGTCCATGGCTCAAGTAGTTTCTTGCATTCTCATTGGTCATGGTGAACGAAATGTGACGTCATTGCCATCAATGCTGATAAATACATTGTGTTACCAACCCCGGCTGAATAAAAGCACAAAGAAAAAACACCATGTAAAATTACAATGCGGCTTTAACCGTCCGGACCAATGGTCTTGTCCAGGTCTTATCCTAACCGTCCGCACGGCAAGAACCAGTCCAGACCAATCGTGTTTCCACATGAAACTAGAGGCGTAGGGCCACTTCGCGGCTTCTAACCGTCCAGACCAATGGCCTTGTCCACGGCAAGAATCCTAACCGTCCAGATCAATCGTTTTGTCCACGGCAAGAATCCTAACCGTCCAGACCAATCGTGTTTCCACATGAAACTAGGGGCCTAAGGCCGCTTCGCGGCTTCTAACCGTCCAGACCAATGGTCTTGTCCACGGCAAGAATCCTAACCGTCCAGACCAATCGTGTTTTCACATGAAACTAGGGGCCTAAGGCCACTTCGTGGCTTCTAACCGTCCAGACCAATGGTCTTGTCCACGGCAAGAATCCTAACCGTCCAGACCAATCGTCTTATCCACGGCAAGAATCCTAACTGTCCAGACTAATCGTCTTACCACTAGCTATCGAAGCACCTCACTCATTAGTTCCTCCGTACAGAGGTTGGCAGCTCTTAGCATAGCTTCACAACATCCTTCCCGTGAAGGCCGCGAGCGTGTAAACAAACGACAGTCGTTCCGCGCGCAGCTGAATGTAGTGAGTGCTGGGCTGCGAGAAGTAAAGCATTGATCAAACAAAATGCTGAACCATCTGAAACCTAACCCCAGGAAGACATGAGTTTGCACATACCATCTTTGCAACAGGGAGGCCCAAAGAAAGTTTAACATCATCTGGAGAGAATTTGCGCTCGCCCATTGTGAAATGCCCTAGTATCTGAGCATCAAACTGGATCACATCCTTATTTTAAGGAAGAAGTACCAAGACCAGAAGAACAAGATTAGTTCAAAGAACAGCATCCAATGGAAGCTGATGTGCTCGACCCAGGGAATGAAACCTCAGCTCCTGCGTTCAACAGTCTTGGGACTCTGCTTTGTGGCAAGAGAGAATTGGGCACCAATTTGGGAAGCATCTGTTCACACCAAGCCAATGGACATAGCTCTGAATGAGTCCACCTGCATATTCATTAGCTGCCTGAGACTAACTCCAGTTCATAAGGTCTACCCTCTCACTGGTTTCGCACCATGTTATATTAGTGGAGGTAGAGATGCAAAAACTTGAGAAGGAGCCCGGGCACCCAATGTTCAACTATACGGTGGACCACCTTAGATCCAGGAGGAGCTTTATCACAGCATTAGCACAGTGCCTCTACAGTCCACACCAGAAATCCAGCATTCGTCGCTTTGGAAGGAAACAGCACCAATTCAGGTAAGCTTCCTTCTTAAAGAAGAACCGAGTAGAGTGCATCATTTAGGGCAGTCACCCAGGTGGCAGATTCCCTGCCTGTTGTTTTCCTAGCCTTTTATTAAATGACTGCAAAGAAATTGGAAATTTATTGAACATCTCCCTTGGTAAGTTATTCCAATCCCCAACTCCCCTTCCTACAAACGAATATTTGCCCCAATTTGTCCTCTTGAATTCAAACTTTATCTTCATATTGTGATCTTACCTACTTTTAAAGACATCACTCAAACTTATTCGTCTACTGATGTCATTCCACGCCATTTCTCCACCGACAGCTCGGAACATACGACATTAAAATTATAAAATAAAAATAAAATAAAGGTCAACATAACATACCATATAGTCGAGCAGCTCGTCTCTTTTCTCCCAAGTCTCCCCAACTCAAACTTTGCAACATTTTTGTAACACTACTCTTTTGTCGGACATCACCCAGAACAAATCGAGCTGCTTTTCTTTGGATTTTTTCCAGTTCTTGAATCAAGTAATCCTGGTGAGGGTCCCATACACTGGAACAATATTCTAGTTGGAGTCTTGCCAGAGACTTATATGCCCTCTCCTGTACACCCTTACTGTATGTATGTTGGGTATTCAGCCCGAAGGCTGGTTTGATCCTCTGCAGCTCCGCCAACAGCTGTCATAAATAGCCTAGGCATCACTGAAGAGGCGTATTAGGGAAATGAGGAGCGAGGTAGTTTCCCGTTGCTTTCCTCACTCAGCCAGCCATTGCTATTACATATCAGTCTGCCAAGCCCACTGAAATGCATGCACCAACTGACCCTATGAGCGATATTTTTTACACCATTCAAAACAGGGACTGGCTGCATAAGCAACATCCTTACTACAACCCCTAAATATCCTCATAACCATGTGCAGAGATCTGTACCCTTTATTTACAATCATATTTATGTGATTACCACAATGAAGATCTTTCCTTATATTAAGACCTAGGTACTTACAATGATCCCCAAAAGGAACTTTCACCCAATCAATGCAGTAATAAAAACTGAGAGGACTTTTCCTATTTGTGAAACTCACAACCTGATTTTTAACGCTGTTTATCAACATACCATTGCCTGCTGTCCATCTCACAACATTATCAAGGTCACGTTGCAGTTGCTCAGAAACTTGTAACTTACTTATTACTCTATACAGAATAACATCATTCGCAAAAAGCCTTACCTCTGATTCCACTTCTTTGCTCATATCATTGATATGTATAAGAAAACATAAAGGTCCAATAATACTGCCTTGAGGAATTTGCCTCTTAATTATTACAGGGGCAGACAGACAGAGCTTTGCCTACTCTAATTCTCTGAGTTCTATTTTCTACAAAAATAGCCACCCATTCAGTCACTCTTTTGTGAAGTCCAATTGCACTCATTTTTGCCAGTAGTCTCCCATGATCTATCCTATCAAATGCCTTTATCAAATAGATAGGTCAATCATGATCCAGTCCATGTGACCTCCTGAATCCAGGGTATCTGCTATAGCTTGCTGGAATCCTACAAGTTGAGCTTCAGTGGAATAACCTTTCCTAAACCCAAACTGCCTTCTATTGAACCACTTATTAATTTCACAAACATGTCTAATATAATCAGAAAGAATGCTTTCCCAAAGCTTACATGCAATGCATGTCATACTGACAGGCCTGTAATTTTCAGCTTTATGTCTTACACCCTTTCCTTTATACACAGGGGCTACTATAACAACTCTCCATTCATTTGGTATAGCTCCTTCATGCAAACAATAATCAAAGAAGTACTTCAGATATGGTACTACTGTATATCCCAACTCACTGTCTTTAGTACATCCCCGGAAACCTTATCAATTCCAGCTGCTTTTCTAGTTTTCAACTTTCGTATTTTACTGTAAATGTCATTGTTGTCATAGGTAAATTTTATTACTCCTTTAGTATTAGTCACCTCCTCTATCTGGACATTATCCTTGTAACCAACAATCTTTTCATACTGCTGACTGAATACCTCTACCTTTTGAAGATCCTTGCATACACACTCCCCTTGTTCATTAATGACTCCTGGAATATCCTTCTTTGAACCTGTTTCTGCCTTAGTGTACCTATACATACTCTTCCACTTTTTACTAAAATTTGTATAACCGCCAATTATGCTTGCCATCATGTTATCCTTAGCTGACTTCTTTGCCAGATTCACTTTCCTAGTAAGTTCCTTCAATTTCTCCTTACTTCCACAGCCATTTCTAACTCTATTTCTTTCTAGTCTGCACCTCTTTCTTAGTCTCTTTACTTCTCTGTTATAATATAGCGGATCTTTACCATTCCTTGTTCGGCTCCATGTCTAAATGGTTACTGTGCTGGCCTTTGGTCACATGGGTCCCGGATTCGATTCCCGGCAGTTTCGGGAATTTTAACCATCATTGGTTAATTTCGCTGGCATGGGGGCTGGGTGTATGTGTCACCTTCATCATCATTTCATCCTCATCACAACACGCAGGTCACCTTCGGGTGTCAAATCAAAAGACCTGCATCTGGCGAGCCAAACTTGTCCTCAGACACTCCCGGCATTAAAAGGCATATGCCATTTCATTTCTTTTACCATTCCTTACCACCTTTGTATCTACAAACCTAATTTCACAGTTCTTAACAATTGCTTTAAACCCATCCCAAGGTCTGTTTACATTTTTATTTACAGTTTTCCACCGATCATAGTTACGTTTTAAAAACTCCCTCCTGCCTGTTTTTATCAGACATATGGTACTGCCTAATAGTCCTAATTTTAATATCTTTCTTTCTTTCAAATTTATTTTTAACTAGCACAAAAACAGCTTTGTGATCACTAATACCATCTATTACTTTGGTTTCTCTATAGAGCCCATCTGGTTTTACCAGCACCACATCCAGAATATTCTTCCCTCTAGTTGGTTTCATCACTTTCTGAATCAGATGCCCTTCCCATATTAACTTATTTGCCATTTGTTGGTCATGCCTTCCTGTCATTTTCATTACCTTCCCAATTGACATTTGGTAAATTGAGATCACCCGCTACAATCACGTTCCTTTCCTTATCGTTTCTAGGGGCCGATGACCTTCGATGTTAGGCCCCTTAAAACAAGCATCATCATCACAGCAACCTTATCGTTTCCCACATAGCTGATTATCTTGTCAAATAATTCTGAATCAGTGTCTGCACTACCCTTTCCCAGTCTGTACACTCCAAATACATTAAGTTGTCTATTATGTTTAGAGATGAGCCTTACACCTAGAATTCCATGTCTGGCATCTTTAACTTATTCCTAGCTTACAAATTCTTCTTTCACCAGAATGAATACTCCCCCTCCTACCATTCCTATCCTATCTCTATGGTACACACTCCAGTTCCGTGAGAAAATTTCTGCATCCATTATATCATTTCTCAGCCATAATTCAACTCCTATTACAATATCTGGTAAGTATATATCTATTAAATTACTTAATTCTATTCCTTTCTTTACAATACTTCTATAGTTTAACACTAACATTTTTATGTCATCCCTACTTGATTTCCAGTTCCATGATCCCTTATCACCGCTCCCTTGGCCACCCCATTTCCCTGAATGTACCTCCCTATAACCGTTCTATGCAACTTAGAAGACCTTAAACCAGATGAGAACAGGTGTGTCCAAGTACCAAAACAAAATATTGTTTTGTGGGGTTATGCTGCAAATGCAATATGCAATTGTGAAGAGATCCATTCCCCAGGGAACTTAGGTGCCAAGAGATGAATAACTCCTGCACTCAGGAAGATTTTATGCGTGCCACTAACAGAATGATAAGAGCTGCTGTGTTTGGGAAAGGAAAAATTTAGTGTGTCTCCTGGACATAGAAAGTGCAGATCAGGATTGATTGATTGATTGATTGATCGATTGATTTTGTGGTCTTACTCCACAAAATCACGAGATTGATACATGTAAATTTCCATTTACAACCATAGATATGAATGTTTTACATCTTAATAAACTGTAAGGTTTAACAGTAATCATTTTGTGCTTTACTACATATGTACATCCCTTCACCTTTGCTTTGAAGGCTCATTTACTTGTTATCTTGGTGGTGGTGGTGATGGTGATTAGTATTTTAAGAGGAAATACAACTTGGCAACCATCCTCTCTTACCAGTAATCAGAGGGAAAATGAAGCTTGGACCCTTTGAAGAATGAAGATATCAGCAAAAAGAGAAGGGAAGGACCATGAAGGCTCTAAAAATGAAAGACTCCATAGGCCTCGTAAACCTATTACAATCAAGTTCAAAAGAGAACAAGAGTTGACCAAGGAAGGTTGGATAGGAAAGATGAAAGTGAGATGCTTGGCACAAGTGGAAACAGTGTCAGACTCAGCTAGGAGCCTCATGGTCACCAATCCATGCTTCGAAGTTGAGAGCAGCTGGGGTTTCCTCTTTCTAAGTTATTGCTTCTTATGACAGGCGGGGGATAGATACTGTGTATGTATTCTAGCACAGTTACCCACACGAGGTTATAATCTTTCTCTGCGCTGGTGGAGGCTCTATGCAGATGTCTTTGATGGTTTAGCAGACCAATTCAGGCACGAAACATAGGCCACATTAACTGCACTTAATGGAAAGTGGAGAAATTGGCTGGGCCTGGCATAATTTGCATCTCCGACTTTCTTTTCTTCCTATCTTTGGTATTCACATTCAAATTGTGCAACAGCAGCTGTGGTTGTGCACTAGCAAGTACGATCTTCCGCAATGGCACACCAAGTACATGGAATGTTTGTGCTCCTCAAAGTGTTTTTTAGTTGATCCTTACAGTGCTTCAGAGGGGCACCATGAGATTTCCTACCAGTACGAAGTTCACCATACAGGGTTTGTCAGGAAAGTCTGTCATCCCTCATATGCTGGACATACCCAATTCATATGAGTAAGTGATCAGTGATGGTAGCCTCTGTACTGTTCACCTTTGCCCTCTTAAGGACTGTTGTGTCTCGTATGTAGTCATCACATTTGATGTTCATCATGAATCTGAAATTCTATTGGTGGAAGCATTCCAGTTTCTTGATATCACGGTCATTTAGAGTCCAGGTTTCACATCTATAGAGTAAGGTGGAGATGATAACTGCTTGATACACCATCAGTTTGGTATATATTCTTAGATCTTTATTCAGGAAGACCCGATGTGTGAGGTGTCTAAAAGCTACATGGGCAGCATTAATTCTTTTATCCACATCCTTCTCCAATGAGCATTTGGATGAACGTATGCTATCTACATAGAGGAAGTGATATACTTGTTACAGGGGCATGTTGGAGATGGAAATATTGAAATTCAAGAAGGCAGTTCCCGGAGCTGTCTCTGTGAGTACCTTCATTTTTTGGAATGTTGATTGTCTTTACAAGTTGTGCATATGCCCTACTGAAGCAGTTAAATGACAGCTGCAACCCGTCAGGTGTATGAGCCAGAGAATCACTGTCATCTGCATATTGCAGTTCAGTTATACAGGCGAGACCTCAAAGCCTTTCTGATCAGAGTCTGGTTGAATTAAATAGTCCCGACCGACCAACCGACCGACCGACCAACCAACCAACCAATCAATCCTGATCTGCATTTAGGGCAGTCACTCAGGTGGAAGATTCACTATCTGTTTTTTCCTAGCCTTTCCTTAAGTGATTGCAAATAAATTGGAAATTATATAACATCTCCCTTGGTAAGTTATTCCAATCCCTAACTCCCCTTCGTATAAATGAATGTTTGCCCCAATTTGTCCTCTTGAGCTCCAACTTGATCTTCATATTGTGATCTTTCCTACTTTTAAAGACACCACTCAAATTTATTCATCTACTAATGTCATTCCACGCCATCTCTCCGCTGACAGCTCAGAACATACCACTTATTGTGGAGAATTTAAAGGCCTTCGAGAGTCCACCTACTCAATACAAAATACACTTTATTTATTTGTTTATTAACCCCTCAAGCCGGTATTAAAAGATGGCCATGTTTTACCCTACAGCAGTAATAAATTTAAGAAAATATCACAATTTTACATGCTATCACAAAAATTGCTGTAATTTCAAAATGACTCGTCTGATTTTTTTTTTTTTTAACATTAAGAATTTTATTCTTCAGGTTTCGTATAATACTAAGGTGTACACCCTATAGAAAATAACTATTTTTATCTCACTGACAATCAGCTTGTATGTAAATATCATTTTAGCTTTATCACGTATATTTACTGAACTATTATTGTGATATTACTATGGGAGTCATGATCAATGTATTTTGTCTTTGTGTAATTGTCCTTGGCTTATGATGACATGGAATCTTGTCAAAACCGATACCAGACGTACATAAAACGTGATGATTTAACAAAAATGTAA
Source organism: Anabrus simplex (assembly GCF_040414725.1). Classification (NCBI taxonomy): domain Eukaryota; kingdom Metazoa; phylum Arthropoda; class Insecta; order Orthoptera; family Tettigoniidae; genus Anabrus; species Anabrus simplex. Next base: position 1,621,293,442 of record NC_090265.1, on the reverse strand, counting down.
AATTTTCACGTAATATATAGTATTGAAAAGGTGGATATTATCTTTTTCTTTCTTTATTGTTGTCTGATTTTGTCTAAAATAAGAGGATACATAGTTCATATCATGCAGATGCTGTATCTATATACAAAAATGTAACATGCAAAGTTAAAAACATGCCTAATTACCTTCTTATTGGAATAAAATTTGAATGACCACTCTGGTGAGCATTCACTTATATCACTATCATCATGTACATTACACGTAATTTCCTGCTGTGCACAATCATCATCACTAACACTTTCATTATCACTTGCATTATTCCCATAACTACTTTCACTTAATATGCGTTCGAGAGCTGTATTAGATAAATACAGACCATGCGAGGAAGCCGCCATGTTGTTTACAACGATCGACACTGATGAAACAAATTCTTTTTATGCCAATACAATGCAGCATTACGGTAGAAGATACTCCCCTGCATAGAATGATAATCTGTGCTGCGAGCCGTGCTAGAAATTTACGTTGACAACCAACAGATGGCAAGCAGATGTACATTTAAAACAGTGTCCGTACAGGTATATGTCTAACCGCTCCTGGCTTATGTTTTGTAGTCTGTACATGTACACGTCAAACTGGCTTGAGCGGTTAAGTCACATTAACACACAGGATGTGTTTCGTCCTGAAGTAATGCAATGGCCTAGTGCAGGTCTTTTGATTTGACGCCCATAGGTGACCTGCATGTCGTGATGGGGATGAAATAATGATGAAGACGGCACATACACCCCGTCCCCGTGCCAGGGGAATTAACTAATTATGGTTAAAATTCCCGACCCTACTGGGAATTGAACACGGGACCCCTGTGACCAAACACCAGTAGGCTAACCATTTAGCCATGGAGCCAGACTCATCTTGAATTGCAGGATATCTTGATGCAAGTGTGATAAACTGATATAACTTGAAAACAGTATTCTCTCACCCATGGGTAAATAATGCAAGTATCGACCTCGATATTATTATTACTAGTTGTGATGTACATCCACTTATTAGTATCATTATAAGTTTACGATTGCATTAGTTGTGAGGTTATGTCATGAAACATTTGCTATATACAGATATTTATATGAGTTTAGTTAATAAGAACGTGTATATAATTAATTATTACCTGTATTAATGATTTGTAATCCACTACAAAATTGTGAAACACACTGTAACATCCAGAGTGGTACTGGGTAGACGAGAATGATGGAGAATGTTCTGTACTATATATCTATGTTGTTAGGCACTCGAGAATTTACAAGAAGGTATTTTTTTTGTAACCTATCTATCTAGAAGCCTGGCCCGGACATATATAAGGAGGCGATCTTGACGGTAGAGATGAGTTATTGTTTAGTAGGAGTTTCACTGGTGAACACGTGTTGCTGACATACCAATGTAAGCAGTTGGTAGTCAATTGTTTCAACTATGTTTCTAGGTTACAACCTCCATGTGCTGTGATAGGCAATTATTAAAATGGCAATTTTGTTGATGTTCTTGGAGTGAAGTGTTCTGCTTGTGACGGCAGTGATTTAGGTTACGTGCATTTAATTTGTAAATAATTGTAAATAAATCCATGTACACAAGTTGACAGCATTTTGTGTGCATCATTGTGGTTACATCATTGGCGACCGTGACAGGACGTAAGAATTTACGAGTGAATACGAGTGTAGTAGATCAAAATGCAAGTGATACTAGCGAAAATGTTGCTGAAACAACTCAAGCACGAACTCACCAAGAGGAATCTCCCGACGAACGGGAAGAAAAAATCGCTACAGATGCGGCTACAGGAAGATCTTGTGAAAAAGGAGAAGATCCCGAAAAGTTTTTCATCAAAGTCGACGAAGATTCCGAGACAGAAGAAGTGATAAATATCCCTAAAATGTGTTCTAACTTAATGACCGTGATGCAGGCACTAAGTTAAATGACAAATATTCTGATATCAAATCTGGCCTAACAGGACAGATTGCAGATCAAATTCCAAAAGTAAATGACAAAATATCAGATGTCAATTCCAGCCTAAGAGGAGAGATTACAGATCAAATTTCGAAAATAAATGACAAAATTTCAGACGTCAATTCCGGCCTAACAGGACAGATTGCAGATCAAATTTCGAAAGTAAATGACTAAATTTCAGGTGTAAACAACAAACTTTCAGGGAAAATTTCTGATGAAATTTCTCAAGATAACTCATTTCTAACCGGACAAATATCACAAGTGTACACGCAGGTTTACAAAGTTGAACAGGGTCTAAAATCGAAAATTTTTACCGTAAATGACGAAATTTCATCGCAAATTAGTGACGTCACCAATCGATTAATGCAACAGATATCGGACATCAGGTCAAAACTGGGGCAGGTTGACCAGATCAATAGTAGAGTAAGCCAGCTGGAAGGGGTATCTCGAACCTTAAGGAGGAGGTGAAAATTCAGGTTTCTGACATAAAGCAACAGGTTGAGGGGAGAATTTCTACCACTGAGGGAAATTTTGAAAGCCGTATCTCTGCCATTGAGGGAAATTTTGGGAGCCGTATTTCTGCTGTTGAAGGAAGGTTAGAAAACTGGATTTCGACCATCAAGAGAGATGTGCAAATATAAGGGAAAGCATCCTTTAAGCATTAGAAAATAGATTAACTCAAACAGGATGTACCACCACACCTCTAACCCCCTCAAACCTAACCGGCAATACAGGACACCTAGAACAGAAGGTGATTATAGAGAGCCTTCCGGAATTCCACGGGCGACTGGAAGAGAACCCGACTAGCTTCATCGAGGGATCGGTCAGTCTGTTAGGATGGACTAACCTACCAGAGGACACTGTCGTACGACAGATATCCTAATTATGATAAAACCTTCAATAATCATATTTTGAAGTTTTACTATGAGCCGAAAGTATTATGTTAATATATTTATGTTCCGTGTCCATTGACGTATAACGTACATTTGCTTATCCTGGTTAACATAGCAATGGACGTACGGACACACAGACTTCCAATGTGGCGTCAAGAAATAGCACCATTAGGTCTCTGATGTGAAACATGTATATATTCTATGTAGACTGTTTTAGAGAGCAATTGTTTTCTCTCAAGTGATTGTTTTCTTTTTCTGGCAGGAAAGAAATAAAGTTAGCACTGTGGTGTTTAAAAAGAGAGATTGACGAGACTAGGATAAGTTTCGTAGTGATAATAAAGTTGTTTAGAAATACGTAAATGAGTTCTCGTGTGATATTTTTATTTCGTAAAATAAAAAATCGCATATAGAGAACGATAACATCTTCGCGCAACTCATCACACTGCAATTAAAGGGGCAAGCCGCTACTTGGTGGAATAACTTGAAGGGTCTAAATTTAAACTGGACGGACTTCAAGAGGGAATTCCTCACTAGGTTTAATTCCGAAGGGGTTAAAAGCTCCGTGAAAAGGAAGCTACTCCCTGAGGCACAAGCCACTGGCATGAGAGCTAGCGCCTTCGACCTACAGAAGTACCAACTCTTCAAGCGTCTGCACCCAGAAGGAAGAGAACACAAGATCTTTTTTTTTTTTTTTTTTTTTTTTTTTTTTTTTGCTAGGGGCTTTACGTCGCACCGACACAGATAGGTCTTATGGCGACGATGGGATAGGAAAGGCCTAGGAGTTGGAAGGAAGCGGCCGTGGCCTTAATTAAGGTACAGCCCCAGCATTTGCCTGGTGTGAAAATGGGAAACCACGGAAAACCATTTTCAGGGCTGCCGATAGTGGGATTCGAACCTACTATCTCCCGGATGCAAGCTCACAGCCGCGCGCCTCTACGCGCACGACCAACTCGCCCGGTGCGCAAGATCTTACTAGACATCACAGAGCTCCTCCATGATAAGATTCGACCCCTAGTGAAAGTATCACAACCGAGATCCTTTGATGATCTACGCAGAATCATCGCCCAGCTGGAGGAGGAACACAAGAGCAAACCTACGGAAGAGCCCAGAACAGTTAGGAAGTGCTACCAGCGGGACACCTGAAGAACAAGTGCCCAACCTTGACGCAGGAAAATTAGGTCCGGCCCATTCTGGATTGAGGGGGGGATTGGACTGGGATCAGGAATGCACCTCAAGACCTGACAGATGAGAAACCCTGGTCAAGTAGGAGAGGGATTGGTCAGATTGTGAGTAGAACAGGCCAACAATGCCCAGCTATCGTCTTAAGGATTGGCAACAAGAATTTTTCAGTCATACTTGACAGCCAAGCAAGCCATTCATTTGTCAACGGGACTGTTGCCAGATTGCTACCACCTATGAAGTCTCACCATCTCGGAAGGCTAGTGGGAGCAGCGGACGGGGTAACCTATTCCATCCAAGGACAGACTAACTTAACCGCTAAATGTATGAGTATGCCTATTGTAATTGACGTTGCAGTGGTTCAGAACCTGATACCTGACATCATATTAGGCCATGACTTTCTGGTGGGATACAAGGTGATCCTAAACTATGCAGCTCATGAAGTCCTTTAAGAAAAGACAGACGTCTGAGGGTCGCCTGGCATGATGGAAATCTCTGGACTCACAAGGATACAGAAGTCTACGTAGAGCTGGGAGATATCCAGTTAATGCATCTTCGACCTAGTGAAGAAGAGGAGCTGAGACACACCTTGAAGGACTTTCTGAAAGTAATCACCAATAAAATAGGATGGACTACCACTGTAACGCACACCATTGAACATAGCACTTCCTCACCCATCAAGCAACGTCCATATCTAATCAACCTGGATAAGCGCAACTTCGCCATCCAGAAGATTCAAAGAGATGGAAAGGCAAGGTCTCATCGAACCTTCTACATCCTGTTGGATTTCACCTATCATCCTACCGAACAAGAAGAATGGTGAGTATCGACTATGTGTGGATTTGTGCAGGTTGAACGAGAAGACCGTTAGTGATGCCTACACCATGCCTGACCTGAAAGACTCACTGAAACAAGTAAGTGGGTCTAGGGTTTCCAGCACATTGGATCTCAACTCTGGATACTGGCAAGTGGTGGTCAAGGAAAGTTATAGACCACTGACCACCTTCATGACACCAAGAGGATTGTACCAGTTTGCAGTAATGTCTTTTGGATTGAAGAATGCTCCTGCCACCTTCATGCGACTGATGGATAAGGTATTATCAGGATATGTTGGATACTTTTGCCAAGTGTATCTTGACAACATTTTAAGAATACCTTGTACATCTGAGGAAAGTACTGGAATGACTGAAGATTCATGGACTGACTTGCCAACTGGAGAAGTGCCACTTCGCCCAGTCCCACGTACAATATCTTGGCCATGTCCTAATATCTGAAGGGTTAGAAAGGCAACCGGAGAAGAATCGAGCTATCGAAGAAACTGAACGCCCACGGATCTAGCGACAAGTACGTCATTTCCTTGGCTTGTGTGGATGGTATAGCAGCTTCATGCCACACTTTGAAGAGAAGGCAATACCACTCACCGATCTAGTCCAGAACAACCGCCCGTTCCGATGAACCAGCAAGGAAGAGGCAGCATTCCAAGGCATTTAGACTGCGATATTCAATGCTCCTGGTCTGGCCCATCCTAACCCCCAACGGAAGATGTGACTCCGGCTTAGGAACAGTGTTATTCCAGGAGAGCAGCAATGGCGGAAGGGACTTCATCGAGTATGGAGTATACCAGCAGGAAGCTATCTCCCACCGAACAACGCTACTGCACTAGCGAGACTGTGGTGTGGGCCATGGGCAAATTCAGAGGCTACTTGGAGGGAAGGAAGTTCCAGCTCTACACCGACAATGCTGCTCTCAAATGGTTGAACTCAGCCTCTGGCTCAAAATCTAAATTGATGCAATGGGTTCTCTTAATCGCAGAACTTGATTTTGATGTGTGTCATGTCCCAGGACCGACAAACATAGGAGCAGACGGCTTATCTAGGCACCCAGCGATGGAACCTGAAGCTAGGAGCACCAGTGTTGAGCGGGAGTTCCCACGAAAACACCAGATTGAGCCTAAGGAACCTGTCCTTATGACCATCAAGAAGGAACTTGATATGGGAGTAATCAAACAGTGGCAGGAACAAGACAAGTCCTGTAGGACCATGACATAGTGGATTACGAGACAGAACACCGATAGTAGACTCATCCCGAGGGAATTCAAGATCTGCTACAAGAACTTCTGGGTTGACGAAGGACTCTTGATGTACAGGTCGCACCTCTCCAACTCGCCTGCAGTAGTAGTGATCCCCAGACAGCACAATATGGACAAACTCGAGAAGTTCTACGACAGCACTGAAGTCATACATTCAGGAGGCGAAGAGACGTATCAGTCTATCCGACGAAGATTCTTTTGGGTCAACATGCGGAAAGACATCCTTGACTAATGAAGGGGTTCTACATCTGTGCCTGCACCATGGTGAGCAACAGGAAGGCAGATTCCAGTCAACAAGGAAGACGGCCACAACGGCCGTGGGAGGTCATAGCCCTGGACTTGATGGGTCCTTACCCTAGAACAACACGGGGTAAGACAGGAATCCTAATAATCACCGACCTCTTCACAAGATGGATTGAGGCGTTTCTGATACCTGAAGTCACCAGCCTGCTACAAGACGAGGTATTCAGCTGCTACGGTTATCCAAGGTGCATTCTGTCAGACAACAGGAGTCAGTTCACATTGAGGAAGTGGCAGTAAATGATAACAGAATGGAGTGTGGAGCACTGGACTACCCCTATCTACAACCCAAGGGCCAATCCAACAGAATGATGAAACCAGGAGATGAAATGGATGCTACGGGTCCACGTGATAGACAAATAACATCGACTGTGGGACCGTCAGATACCGCAGTCACTCTTTGCCCTGCGACGACGCATCAACCGTGCCACTGGCTATTCCCCAGCAGAGCTGTTCCTTGGTCGAAGCTAATATTTATCTTGATTATCTCAAACATACCAAAATAATAAGACAAATAGAGGGTCTAAATTTACGGATACGCTTTGTAGCCGACACTTTAGTAGTAATAGATCGTAGAGTGAACAACAGTGAAGATATCCTCAATAAATTAAATACATTGGATTCTAGAATAAAGTTTACAGTAGAAAAAGAAAAGGAAAGTTCTATAAATCTTTTAGACATAAGTATAACACAGAAAAAGGAAGAGTTTGTCTTCAAGATACACAGAAAACCCTCTTTTACCACCATTACAATAAAGAACTACTCATTGCATCCGGAATCACAAAAAAGGTCAGCTTACTACAGTTACATATATAGAGCATTTAATATACCCCTTACACACACGGAACGAGAAAAAGAACTGCTCTTTATCTGTAAACAAGCCCAATACAACAGATTTGAACTAAATATGGTAAACAAAATAATCAGAAAATTCAAACAGAAGTTACAAACTAATCTAACACCCGAAATAAAAAAGAAAGATAAATACGCCAAGTTCACATTCAACAACCCTAACTTATAAACAGTAACGCATTTGTTCAGAAAATATAACTATAAGATCGCATATTCAACTAGTAATAATGCAAAGCAAAAATTCTTTAAATACAATAGTGTTAATTCCCTAGGAAAAAATAAACATTCAGAATCAGGAGTTTACAAATTGAAATGTCATCAATGTGAAAAAACTTATGTTAGGCAAACAGGGCGCAGTTTTACTGTAAGATACTTAGAACATGTCAATGCTGAAAGGCATAAAAAAATTTCTGCGATGGGCCAACACATGAGTACAACCGGACATCAGTTCACAACTATAGAGCAGAATTTAACTATATTACATAAAATAAACAAAGGAGCTCTTCTAAATACATTAGCAAAACTATATATTTATTCAGAACAAAAAAGGAACCCTATATTTGAAGGGATATTATCAAATCTTGAAACTTTAGGCAAAATAAACAATACAGACAATAAAAGGATGAATAAGAACGAGCTTCCGCCATTTTATACATCCACTCCCCCCACCCCTCTAAAGCCGAAGCCATGACAGTAAGTGACACGCCTCCTCTCCTCTTCACAGCCTTGCCTCCCCGGAAGGTGGAGCAAACATCGGAACACACACATCATTATTATACAAGACATAAAGCAGCTTCAAATGTAGCTCCTCCAGGGTCACGGTAGAATTGGAGTTTAACAACAGTAAGGTATGGAACCATTTTATACATTAAGTTACTTTGTAAAGACACATGTTTTTCATTATAAAAGCAAATCCCTATTTTCTGCATTTCATTTCAGAAATTGAGATGAAGCTCCCTTCTCAAATAGTAAACGGCAATCAGCTTCAAAGTCCTGCATTAAACTCAATTTAAGACAATCAATCAATACTGATCTGCATTTAGAGCAGTCGCCCAGTTGGCAGATTCCTATCTGTTGCTTTCCTAGCCTTTTCCTAAATGATTTCAAAGAAATTGGAAATTTATTGAACATCTCCCTCGGTAAGTTATTCCAATCCCTAACTCCCCTTCCTATAAATGAATATTTGCCCCAGTTTGTCCTCTTGAATTCCAACTTTATCTTCATATTGTGATCTTTCCTACCTTTATAAACACCATTTAAACTTATTCGTCTACTAATGTCATTCCACGCCATCTCTCCGCTGATAGCTCGGAACATACCACTTATTACAAGTGATGAAAATCATTTTTCGTCCGTATTGAAAGTTTCATAAACTATATATAGGATAATATTTTTTGTTTATTTCCACCTATTCAATACATTACAAGATGTTGGCATTTACTTTAAAACATTATTCAGATGAGACATGTTTCGCCTCCTACTGTGAGGCATCCTCAGTCATTATCAAAAACCTTATTATTTTACCAGGCATCTGGTTAAAGATATTCAAAAATGTGTTCGATGATTATAAGAGAGGTAAGATTTACGTTTGTTATAAACATGTTCATGAAGTAACTAAAAATCTAATATATTGATAAAAACATATGTAGTTCTTTGTTGAATAGGACTTGTTTGATTGTACTATAGTAAAAGAAGGTGGCTTGAAGCCGTAGTCATTAATAGATGTCTAATACATAGTGGAAGGCATAAAATGTCAGTTCTATGAGAATATACATTACATTTAATTGATACTAAAAACTAGTGGATTCATAGGTAGTACATATAAAATGTTCAATGAAATAACTAAAAGATCTAATAAAATGATAAACATATATGTAGTTCTTTGTTGATTAGGACGTCGTATGATTGTACGGCTTAAAGCCGTAGTCATTAATAGATGTCTAATACATAGTGGAAGGCATATGAAATCAGTTCAATGAGAATATATAATACAATCAATTGATACATAAAAACTGGTAGATTCATAAGCAGTACATTTAAAATTGAAGGCGTCATGTGACTATAAATGACAGTTGATGGCTTAAAGCCGTAGTCAAAGTTTAAAGTATAGGTCAATAACTGCTAATATATGGTAAAAAGATATAAGTCAAAATATAAAGCTTAATATAAAAAATATGAAGGAAAAACATTCCAATTGCTTGACAAAAGTTACTTGATGTTGGCATGCATTTGTCCGTGATATTTATTGGTCAACAGTTCGTAGGTTATTTTAGATTTATTCGGCAAGATTGCGTTGACAAGAAGTTCACCAGATGTTTATAGTTGGCCTAATTTGTATTAAGTCATCAAGAAAGTTGCAGAGATGATGATGGGTGGAAATTCTCAACGTTGATTTGGTTTTTTGACGTGAAGGTTGGAGAGCTGTTGTGTTCTTCCTTGATGACAATATATTTTATAAAACGTTGATTTTAATAATTTATACTATTGAAGAGTATTATGGAAGTTTGATGAGGCTATGGCGTTGTAGGCCCGTTTGACAAGCTGTGTGAGGCGCTATTAGGATTCCTAATTTTCCGTATCAAATTCCTAATAGCGCCTCACACAGCTTGTCAAACGGGCCTACAACGCCATAGCCTCATCAAACTTCCATAATACTCTTCAATAGTATAAATTATTAAATTCAACGTTTTATAAAATATATTGTCATCAAAGAAGAACACAACAGCTCTCCAACCTTCACGTCAAAAAACCAAATCAACGTTGAGAATTTCCACCCATCATCATCTCTGCAACTTTCTTGATGACTTAATACAAATTAGGCCAACTATAAACATCTGGTGAACTTCTTGTCAACGCAATCTTGCCGAATAAATCTAAAATAACCTACGAACTGTTGACCAATAAATATCACGGACAAATGCATGCCAACGTCAAGTAACTTTTGTCAAGCAATTGGAATGTTTTTCCTTCATATTTTTTATACTAAGCTTTATATTTTGACTTATATCTTTTTACCATATATTAGCAGTTATTGACCTATACTTTAAACTTTGACTACGGCTTTAAGCCATCAACTGTCATTTATAATCACATGACGCCTTCAATTTTAAATGTACTGCTTATGAATCTACCAGTTTTTATGTATCAATCGATTGTATTATATATTCTCATTGAACTGATTTCATATGCCTTCCACTATGTATTAGACATCTATTAATGACTACGGCTTTAAGCCGTACAATCATACGACGTCCTAATCAACAAAGAATTACATATATGTTTATCATTTTATTAGATCTTTTAGTTATTTCATTGAACATTTTATATGTACTACCTATGAATCCACTAGTTTTTAGTATCAATTAAATGTAATGTATATTCTCATAGAACTGACATTTTATGCCTTCCACTATGTATTAGACATCTATTAATGACTACGGCTTCAAGCCACCTTCTTTTACTATAGTACAATCAAACAAGTCCTATTCAACAAAGAACTACATATGTTTTTATCAATATATTAGATTTTTAGTTACTTCATGAACATGTTTATAACAAACGTAAATCTTACCTCTCTTATAATCATCGAACACATTTTTGAATATCTTTAACCAGATGCCTGGTAAAATAATAAGGTTTGTGATAATGACTGAGGATGCCTCACAGTAGGAGGCGAAACATGTCTCATCTGAATAATGTTTTAAAGTAAATGCCAACATCTTGTAATGTATTGAATAGGTGGAAATAAACAAAAAATATTATCCTATATATAGTTTACATACCACTTAGTCGAGCAGCTCTTCTTCTTTTTCTCAATTCTTCCCAACCTAAACATTGCAACATTTTTGTAATGCTACTCTTTTGTCGGATATCACCCAGAACAAATCGAGCTGCTTTTCTTTGGATTTTTTCCAGTTCTTGAATCAGGTAATCCTGGTGAGGAACTTTCACCCCATCAACACAGTAATTAAAACTGAGAGGACTTTTCCTATTTGTGAAACTCACAACCTGCCTTTTAACCCCGTTTATCAACATACCATTGCCTGCTGTCCATCTCACAACATTATTCGAGGTCACGTTGCAGTTGCTCACAATCTTGTAACTTATTTATCACTCTATAGAGAATAACATCATCCGCAAAAAGCCTTACCTCCGATTCCACTCCTTTACTCATATCATTTATATATATAAGAAAACATAAAGGTCCGATAACACTGCCTTGAGGAATTCCCCCCTTAATTATCACAGGGTCAGATAAAGCTTCACCTACTCTAATTCTCTGAGATCTATTTTCTAGAAATATAGCCACCCATTCAGTCACTCTTTTGTCTAGTCCAATTGCACTAATTTTTGCCAGTAGTCTCCCATGATCCACCCTATCAAATGCTTTAGACAGGTCAATCGCGATACAGTCCATTTGACCTCCAGAATCCAAGATATCTGTTATATCTTGCTGGAATCCTACAAGTTGAGCTTCAGTGGACACATTAAATAAGCTCAAAATAAATAATAACCAACCTGAAAGGAGTGAAAGAAATGAACATTCAACAATATTAGAACAGTGTCAAGAAGTCAATCAATTTAAAAAAACCTTTTAACTGGAAGACAAACAGATATTTTTTAGTGTAACAGAGTTTGGAACTTTTAACAACAACTATTCAAAAGAATAGATATAGATTTTAAGTAGGCTAACTATGTATTCATCCTGTCTCATTTCATCAACCCATTAACCACCACATTGTTTTAATATCATTTTAATTCAATTTATATTCAAATAGGTTTTAAGAGGAACAATGTACCTGAAAATAATATACTCAAAAACTTAGTGATTCACCTAAGCTAAACAGCAGCTGAAGATATTCTCAAATAAGAATGAAACATGTACTGTTTATAATTAATTAATTTGCTAAAAAGCAAATAAAAAGTATCAAAAAGGTGGAAGATTTTCAATTACTGTAAGTTTCTGTGATTAGAATTTGATACGGAAAATGAAGCTGATTACTTGCAATAAGTGGTATGTTCCGAGCTGTCAGCGGAGAGATGGCGTGGAATGACATTAGTAGACGAATAAATTTGAGTGGCGTCTTTGAAAGTAGGAAAGATCACAATATGAAGATAAAGTTGGAATTCAAGAGGACAGATTGGGGCAAATATTCATTTATAGGAAGGGGAGTTAGGGATTGGAATAACTTACCAAGGGAGATGTTCAATAAATTTCTAATTTCTTTGAAATCATTTAAGAAAAGGCTAGGAAAACAACAGATAGGGAACCTGCCACCTGGGTGACAGCCCTAAATGCAGATCAGTATTGATTGATGAGATGATTGATTTATTCTGTATAAACAGAAAAACACAAGTGTCCAATCCTACACAACTTTCCCCTAAGTTCTCTGATGGCATCGTCTAGGGAAAGATAGAATATTGCAGGGAAAATTTGGAGACCCCTGTGCAGCACCACTCTGAGGCTCTATTCTAGCCATTTTTTTTTGCTAGTTGTTTTACGTCGCACCGACACAGATAGGTCTTACGGTGACGATGGGACAGGAAAGGGCTAGGAGTGGGAAGGAAGTGGCCGTGTCCTTAATTAAGGTACAGCCCCAGCATTTGCCTGGTGTTAAAATGGGAAACCACGGAAAACCATTTTTAGGGCTGCCGACAGTAGGGTTCGAACCTACTATCTCCCGAATACTGGATACTGGCCGCACTTAAGCGACTGCAGCTATCGAGCTCGGTGACTAGCCATTTTGTTATGCCATATTCAACTCTGATATTATCTCCTGGTATGAGATCAGTTACTAGATTTCATAATTTATCAGTGTCTGACTCGTTGGGTGAAAGGTCAGCGTACTGACCTTCGGTTCAGAGGATCCCGGGTTAGATTTCTGGTCGGGTCAGGGATTTTAACCTTCATTAGTTAATTCCAATGGCCCGGGGGCTGGGTGTTTGTGCTGTCCTCAACATCCCTGCAACTCATACACCACACATATCACTATCCTCTACCACAATAACATGCAGTTACCTACATTTGGCAGATGCTGGCTACCCTCACCAGAGAGTCCGCCTTACAAGGGCTGCACTCGGCTATAAATAGCCACACTAAATTAATAAGTTATCAGAAGAGAACAGTTTTTTATGTAAATAAATATTTTCAATAATTATTCTGCATACACGTATTTTCAAACATTCACCAGTAAATACATAAATTGTTTATTTTCTTTAGTGTAATTTTTCAATTCAGCCCAGAAAAAAAAATCTCAAATGCAGCATAAATTAATGAACACACAATGTGAATGAATTTCTTAAATCTCGACCTTAACTGCATTTGCCAGCTCACTCGCCCTCTATTTGAAGGTGAATTCTTCATGTATAAAATGAAGCAATGCATTCAACTCTAATGATCTTCAGTCATTGGCTTGCCTTGATTAACTCAGACCACTTATACAGTACTGTTACATAAGTGAAGTGACTGGTGATATAATGCCAAAACAGAAAGTAAGTATTCATTACCATCTGCAGCAATATGCGTTCGAATTTAGTGGAAAAATATGGTTATAAGCAGTGGAGTTTTATGCAAATAATTTAGAATAATTTAAATCAGTGATAGATGAACTAAATAAGGATGATGCTCCATCAGATTGAAGTTCTTCAGAAGCTACTTATTGACAGTTTACTAAAATATTAATTATCTTCCATATCTGCAACTTGAGTTTTTTGTGTCTCTCTACAAAGAAATTAGAAACAACTATCTTGTAGACTGAGCTGGTTAATGAGGTGCATGCTTATGAGAAATTTCCTTTGAAGAAGTTTGCAAGACTATATTCTTGTGACAATACTGAGAAGTATAATGCAACAGTTACATTAGTTTGCTTTTGTGTTACAGAGGCAACCATTACTATGATAAAACCTCTTTATTGGGCAGAAAATTCTAAGAATATTCTTAATCACTTATTAATTACTCTCTCAATGATGCAACTAATTAAAGAAATTGTTTCCAGGTTTCCAGTTCATTATCTCTTTACTATTCCCTCCTTTATGAATAAGTACTGTTCTGGCATTTTTGAATACATCTGAATTTCTTAAATATGAGCATAGTATTCAATACACAGCATACTATTTTTGTCACTTTCAACTCCTTTCAGTTTTCTAATAATGACACCAGCTGGCGCAGCTGCAGTATAGATTATTATCCTCGTGAGAGATGCATTTATTTCAGAATCAGTAATTTTAATATCAACTTCTGGACATACTGCATCTTCTGGCTGCATATTTCTTAGATCATTTTCTTTTCCAAATGTGTTTTGAAAGTGGTCAAAAACAGAGGAAACCAGAATTTTACATTGTATATCATTTTGATTTTTAGTAAGATTGCTCACTACTTTGCACCACCGATTAAAGTAATGGTACTGGACAACTTTGTGCAGGTATTTCCTTCAACTTTCCTCTGTGTTCTGTTTAGCTCGGCTTGTAGTGTGTTTTGATTGTAGTATGTCCTACTTGTTGTTTCTTCCTCATGTTGTAATACAAAACAGCTGCATATTTTGGAATTAGGAGAAAAGCAATAGATTTAGCTAAACATTCTGTGAATTAAAGGCATGTGAAGTCAAAAGATGTGAAATCATTGTTATTAATAACAACGGTGATTTTTTTCTTGAATTCTTTAGTAACATCTAATTATTCTTCTTTGCTACTACAATTTCTAAGAGCATTTGTAACTTTGTTGTGTAGCTGACTCACGAGAGTTAGCCAAATTTTTGGTGTAGTTTTTTAAATTTTGATGTGACACTCTCATGATAAGCATCTGCCTGAGCCTTACTCACATGAATTGCTACCTTTCCCACAAATATCACAAGTATTCAATCTGCTTTCTTCTGTACTACCGACTTTAGAGCTCTGAGTGAGGATCAACGTAAGTTCTATCTGTCTTTATGAAAGGTATCTTGTTATTGTTTACATCATGGATCTTGGAAATCACAAAACAAAACTGAAAAAAAAATCACCAAAAACCTCCTTCTTGAATAATTTATGTACAGTGAATGCCACACAAAACTGCTAACTAAAATAAAATCATAAAAATATACATATAACAGAAATCAATACTTCCAAAAATGAGGTTACCATGAACATAACAACAGTGGTTATGTGTTAAAAACTACAAAAGCTGATATACAATATTCTTCTGTGACGGCAAGAAGAACAAATACTATAAAATATCACACATCATTTTAAAGGTTTCTAAAAACAATATAAAAAGGTACCATATTTCAATCCTTAAAACAATGTAGGAATCTTGAAATATAGATAAAACTTGGAAGCTCAGTCTACTGCACTGGTTGTTCAAGTCATCGCCTTCTAAGAGACACAGTGCATAAAGTGAGAATTCATCAATTCCACCATTGACTAAGTTTTGATATTAGAGGGCTAGCTAGTATGTACATTCAGAGTTGTTGATACAATTTGGAACAATTATCTGGGGAAAATGACAATTTTTTTATAAATACATTTTTAGAGAGCTCAGAAGGCAGCAAGGAGGGAGCAAAAATTCAAGGTTTATTTCAGTCACCAATCAATCACCACTGATTTGCATTTAGGGCAGTTGCCCAGGTGGCAGATTCCCTATCAGTTGTTTACCTGGCCTTAAATAATTTCAAAGAAGTTGGAAATGTATAGAATATTCCTCCTTTATAAGTTATTCCAATCTCTAAATCCTCTTCCTATAAAACAAATAGTTGCCCTAATTTGTCCTCTTGATTTCCAACTTCACCTTCATATTATGAAATCATAAAAACACCACTCAACCTTATTCATCTACTAATGTCATTTCATACCCTCTCTCCACTGACAGCCTGGAACATGCTACTTATTACATGTTATATACCTCATGATTAATCCATATTGAAAGTTGTTATGACTTAAGAACCAATGAAGGTATTTATTAATCAATCTATTCAATACTTTTTGTCCACTTATATGTGATTACAAATACATATTAACACTTAACACTTTTAGGACATGTTTTGCCCTTTTTAGGGCATTGTCAGCTGTAATACAATCTTAAAAATATTACACATAATATTAAAAAAGAAGCTAGAAAATTAGCCTTATAACCTTATTATTTAAATTTTGGTACACATAATGTAAAAATGGAAAACATTTGATAAAATCATGGTAAAATGTCAATGGAGCACTGCCTATAGTCATTCTAAAATCATTTGGTCCGAGACTAAAACTTTTTAGGGGCGCACAGCTGTTAACTTGCATCCGGGAGATAGTGGGTTCAAACCCCACTGTCGGCAGCCCTGAAGATGGTTATCCTTGGTTTCTCATTTTCACACCATGCAAATGCTGGGGTTGTACCTTAATTAAGGTCAAGGTCTCTTCTTTCCCACTTCTAGGCCTTTCCTATCCCATCTTTGCCATAAAACCTATCTGTGTTGGTGCGATATAAAGCAAATTTAAAAAAAACAAACTCTAAACGGCTGTTTAGAGGAATGAAAAATACACTGAAATGCTGAATGAACTGGAATGAGCAATGGAATAAAATGTAAGTTTCAATAATATTTAAATATATATATTGTACCAGAAATGCCTACGGCCTGGAACATTGTGTTTTCAATTTGCAAATTATTTGCGATGTGAAGGCGCAAACACTTGAATACAGTGTGCAAGGTAAAGATATGAGAAGAAAAGGAGCTGTAAGCTATGCATGTGAGAGAGAGCACTACATCACAGGCAGGAAACGTGCAGGATGACGTAATCTCCACGTGCAGCCGGATCACTGGTCTAGAATGTACTCAAAGGTTTTTTTATATCTTCTAAACCCTTTCAGATACAAAATAATAAAGCACAACACTGTGAAGCCAATTATTTAAATCTAACCTTGCCAAAATTTCAAGTAAATTGGCCTATGGATTCTCAAGATATTGAGTTGGAAATAAAACACATTTTCCACCAGGAGCAGGCAGCCAGTCTCAACTTCAGGTATAAAAGAGTGGAGACTGGAGAGGTACAAATAGTTGCAATCTACAACTCAACCACTACGGGTCGTCATACGGTCGCCGCGTGCAGGTGTCGAACCTGAGAACTTTGTCACGTTACGCGAAACTGGTCATCGTACTTATAAAATTTCTGCAGTGCTACGGACTTAGAAAAATCCAATGAGTGCCAAGACGAATTCTAATATTTCTCGGTAATATCTCCAAACTTATAAAATTTCAGCAAGTGGTAGAATAAGTGTTTAATCCGGTAACGCCGTGCGGTGCCGTATAGTACCAGTGCGCCTTACTTCTGATTTTCTGATACTGATCCTTACTCGCGCCATAAATCTGGCAATTTCGCTTTACATTGTCAAGGAGATACTCCCTACAATGCTTGACATCAACAAAAGGTTTTATTTGTGTATTTGTTTGTGGCAACAACTGCTTGTAATTTAAGATCATGTTGAGAGGAATAAAAGTGACTGCCCGTCTAAAGTAAGTTGCTTTACTTTGTTTATAAATGTTGACAATACAATTTTGTATCATGTGGTTTATTATCTTGAAATATAAGTCCATGAATTGAAATAACAAGCAATTGATCAGCATTCTTGTGTTAGCTGTTATGACACTAATTATTCCGTTGGCACAGTACGGTACCGCACGGCGCTTACCGTGCCTCTCTGTTTACTTTCTCCTCCTTACTTCTAAAGGTGATTCTAAAGTAACAATTCATACTGTAGTTGCAAATAATTATTTGTGTATGTCATAAAACTCTATAATTGTAGATTTTACTTTAAAAAATTAAACAGCATGACATACTGAACCACTGGAATCTAATTTATTATGTGAGGAAGATGAAGGGCTCGCAGATAACGTTACGGGAGCTCAATTTCGAGCACCAACAGAAATAGTGCTAAAGCAACAAACTCCGCACAGGAGTAGCTAATCCATGTCCGATAATGATTCATGGCCCGGAAAGAGAGCGAAATCATGACCTCATCCACCAGGTACCTGCATGGCAGATGACACACTTTCAGTCCAATTCCCTAGTGTGAAATTTTCCACTTTTCGATATATGATGCCGACCAAAATATTTGAGGTTTCTTTTTACGATGAAATTGTGAACTTCTTGTGCTCTGAAGTCAACAACTACGAGCTTTTCACAAACAAAAAATAACCCGGAAGAAATTAAGATATTCATCGCTATTTTCCTTCTAAGTGGCTATGTCTAAGTGCCACATTCAAAAAAGGGTAGGTGCAATATATTTATTACGATATTTTGGTATTTTGAAGATAAATACAGTTAGTTACACTTCTTTTCTTCTTAGAGTATCTGACACCTTGAGATTCAATGGCCTACATCACTATATCACTCCAATAAACCAATGCCGGAGCTGTACGGCGAACGGATGCGAATCCCGCGGCTGCACAGGATGCGCCGAGTGTAGTGTGGGCGTTTGTGTAAACTGCATTTTGCCATTCTAAACTGGTGAAAAGTGGAAATAGGTGACTAAATAAGAAAAGCTGAAGTCTTTAGTAATATTATTCGCATTTCCTAAAGATACATCACATCTGAGCTAATGTTATTTTCCGGAATTCCCAAAGCGATATCACAAATAAACCTATAAAAACCCATTTCTTCTTTGTTTATTACTCAGTAATTTTTAAGTGATATTTTGTAACAATATTAAGCATTAAATTTCATGGTATTCAAACAAGGTAACAATTTTTATGTTCCAACCAAAAGCTATGTCAAGCGCCGAGCAGTACCATACGGTATCAGGCCCTCATTTAGAAACCAACGATCCAATTTTTAGAAAAATGACTTTTAAATGTTCTCTGATATGTCAATGCTGGGAATATTAAATAAAACTTTAAAAACTGAAAATTGAAAACTCCAGCATTCCCGGGTTAACATTTGACAGTGATAGATTGGAACTTAGTATTTTTCATAACCAAGAGTGGACAATTTTTTCCAAATATTACTTGTTTTTGAACAGTCGTATCAAATAACCTAGTGAATCTTAGGGACATTTTGTAACACTTTTGTGAAATATTAACTCAATTGAAGGGAAATAACACATAATATCACCTTAATATTTGTGTTATTAATAATTAGGAACATTTGATTACATCGTATGTGTGTAGTAAATGAACTGAACTGGCACTTGATAACCCAACAAGCTTCAAACTTCAGGTTTAATTTTAAACCAAGCACAGGTGTTTTTGACTGAGAATAACATTATTCTCATGTGTAAATAGTATGAATTATTTGAACAGTATTTTGAAACCATTACTACTTGAACTGTGCCTCGAAATTGCAATTACCTAAAACTGTGTTTCTAAAAGTAGAATCATTCGAACAGTGTTATGTGCTTCAAAACCATAATTGTTTCAAACTGTGCTTTACTTTCACTCAAAGCCATAATTATCTCAAAGTGTGATTCTTCTTTTGAATTTTACGTGACAGACTGTGATTCACAGTGCGATTCTAAGTACTGTTCACTAATATTCACTCGATCAGTTTGTGCTATTTTAACACTCACAATTTATTGTCAATTGAACTTTCTCGTGTCTTCACAATTAGTATGTGACACCAGAAATCTTGACCGAGTGTTTAACCCTCATATCAACCTAATACTTGACTTGACGTGGGAGATGTTACGTGGTACAGTGTGGGAAATGGAACGTGGTACAGCGTGGGATTAAACGTGGTACAACGTGGGAGATGGTATGTGGTACAACATGGTGCTCACGACATCGAAGGAGTTCCAGATGCTGTTCGTAGAACTGCATTCATCAGTTCCAGAGTCATGAACATTCAGGTGATATGAGTGCATTTAACAGCAAACTTTTTGAACTTTTAAAGACAGTGATTACTTTGAAATCACTCACATATGCTAAATAGCACTAGTCAATTATGAACTTCATGAAAAGTCACTCTATTCTTTTCAAGTGCTAATTTAATTTCAAGTTCTAAGTTAAACAGACTTTAGGAAATTTAAAGTAATATTCTTTAGTAAGACTGAAGGTATTTCAAATAACAATGTGAAGTGATTACCCTAGAAATACTGTAGGCATTACAAGTGAATAATCTAGAAAGACTATAGGCATTACAAGTAAATATTCTAGAAAGACTGTGGTCATTACAAGTGATTATTCTAGAAAGACTATAGGCATTACAAGTGATTATTCTAGAAAACTCTAGAGAACTACAAAGCAATATTTACTTTACAAAATTAATGAAGAGAATTAGTTTATTTTCAATTTTCATTCATCACAAGAATTTATCAGGAATCACAATATTTATTGAAACATTCAAGAATAAATATAACAGAGGAGATTTCCAATTAATTTCTAATTTCCAATGCGAGATAATAATAAAGTTATTTATGCGCCAAGCCAGTTGAATAAATTTAAGTTTTGCAAAATAACATCTATTATTTCACTCTGCAAACTCCTTTCTCTGTACTGGCTCCTAAGAACTGAACACTCCCTAAGACCATTCTCATGCTACTTATTCCTACGACTTTTCCTGGTACAATATATAAAATAAGAGTTTTGTCTGTACATTACTCAGAATTTAAAAAGAATGGTATTTCTGTATTGGTCATGTCTACAGTAAGAAGGAAATGCAATTTTTAATCACGTGAAAATGGCTGAATATAATTTAATGAAAATCAGTATGTAAAGTCAGATAATAAGGCACTACAATCTAGGCTATAAATAATTTTTATCACTCTGGGTGAAATGGTAGTTTAGGGCAAACCTAACATGTAATTCTCAAATACCTATGTTATTAGTGGTTCTATCGACTCATATTACATAACCAAAGTTATAGAATTTTAGATCATTCATGTCCTATACGTTTTTGCTGTAGTGATTACAATAACCAAGATATTCATGATTTACACCTTTGTTACGAAGTCCTTATCAATCCCGAACTATGAGAAAATGGCTCGATAGAATTTTAAAAAATTGATATGTTAAGTTGGAAATACGGTACTACAGTGTAGGCTATAAATGGGTGAAATGGTAGTGTAGGGGAAGGCCCAACCTTCAGTTCTCAGATGAATTGTTGCTTAGTCCAAATCAACACTGAACACAGTTAACATGGAGTTGTTCAATTGTGTTAACTGGCAATGGTGGTGGTTTCTGTCATGATTGTCTTAAGGTTAAAAGCCTCGTGCTCATCAGCCATATTGATAAGAATAATTGTGAAGATGACTATATATCTGTACATATTTTTCTACTCTATTGAACTTTCTTTTTAGTGTGTTTTGTTTTCTTTATTCTTCTCTACTGTTATGTAAAAGCCTCCGTGGCTCAGACGGCAGCGCGTCGGCCTCTCACCGCTGGATACCGTGGTTCAAATCCCGATCCCTCCATGTGAGATTTGTGCTGGACAAAGCGGAGGCAGGACAGGTTTTTCTCCGGATACTCCGGTTTTCCCTGTCATCTTTCATTCCAGCAACACTCTCCATTCTCATTTCATAGCATCTATCACTCATTAATAAATCACTTTGGGAGTGGTGACCCCATCGTACTAATAGCCTATATCTGCATCATTCATTACATCCCTGACCCGGTCATTGACTGGAAAACAGGTTGTATGTTTACATTTACATTTACTGATATGTAAAATGGTATTACCATTAATAAAGTATTATTATTAAAATAAATAAAAAAGTCATGAAGGAATGATTGCTTGAAGAATAAGGCAGGAGGAAGTCATGAAAGGAGGACTCCCTTTATATTGGATGCCCTGATTTCAGAGAGTTGGAAGAAAACTAAATATGAATGGCTATAATATTTAAAGCCCATAAAACTAATCAATAATAACATTGTATTGACTATTATTTGTTGTTGTGTGCTTTGTGTCTACTGTTGCCTCTCATGTCCAATAGATGGCATTATTGCTGTTTGTCATGTAAGCTAAGGGAGTTATCTATCCGAATAGAACAGCCTGCCTAAATATTGGCAGGAAGTAACTAGGGAGTTAGATAAGTTTCTTTTTATAGCATGCCATTCTTCTGATTCATGCATGGTTTGATAACCACTGGTATGCGACACACTTGTTCATCACAGTATTCCAGCTATTCTCTCCCTGACATGTTATATGTTATTGTTATAGGAATGGGGAGGTTGCTCATTTAACGGACAGTGGCAGAACAGTGTTCAGGGCTGTTTGTGCCTGGGTCATTCCAGCAGCAGAGTAAAGTACTGTTTGTAAAAAGTGAGAAACTGTGCCATTTTGAATTTGATTGAGCATTTCATAAGACAGCATTGCTTTTAACTGCTGCATTCCAGTCTGTTAATATTGTATTCTAACGAGAATTCGATTGCAATTGTTTTATTTTAGTTGGAATTAGCCTTGGTGTACTGTCTTCTTTTGTTCTCTTCTTTGATTCTGCTGACTCTCTAAAACTCTCTAAAATTTATCTTTATGACATTATAATGAAAAACACCCAACTCAACTGTGACTGGCAGCAGGCATGGGGACCTGCCATCATAATGAAAACTCCCCAACTTGATTGTGACTGGCAATAGGCAAGAGTGCCTGACAATACAATGAGAACTCCCTAAAATGGTCTTCACATGAGAAACAACGTATGGCAACCTTCCCGTTGTGTTTCTTCAGTAACACTAAGACCTATGTAATTTAATAAAATCTTATTCGCGACATGTATACTACTTCATTTAGAAACCTGTATGCAATGTAGAATTCCGTAGCAAAGCATCGGTACATCTGCTAATTATGTTTAAATGTTAATGTATTTATGAATAAATTGCACTACAATGGTAAAGAAAAACCACACACTCCTGACTACCCCAGAACTTTATTTAGGTATGATACTCCAACTTAACTGTATTATTTACCCCAGCGAGTTTGTTTGCATATCTCATTTTGTCACCCAGTGAACCTTAATGCATAAATAGGCAAGTAAAATAAGAAAGCAAGCCCCCATATTCTCTCGACTACCGCTCAGTGTCGGCAGTTTGTTTGGAGGATACAACAGAGTGGAAAGAAAGACATTTCAGAAGTGACACTTCAACTTCCAGACAGTGGATGAAATACATTGCAGTGGATTGAAATCGTATTACATTAGATGTGGGTAGAAACTGATATACAATGGCACTTGGGGAACAACAAATGACATTACCTTTTTATTGGAAAAGTTCAACTCTTCCAGCTCCCAAGTCTAGTTATACAATGACTATCTGATGAAAATAATCTATATAACAGATGCAATAAAGCTCCACTTCTTCAGAGCGAATGTCTCAAAAAACAGCATCATTTTATATTTGGGTATATGAGGTCATGTTATAAATATTACAATCTGACATGTTTCAACCTTGCCACCAAGCTCATCTTCAGAGCAATAACAATGAAATGGCAATTGTCACTGCATAGTAACTGGAGTCAAGATAGAAAGATCCTGTCAAAAATGTAGTTCATTCCAGACAAGATTTTGAACAGTACTGTCTTCTTGCACCCTGATGCCTTCCATCTGCCTGAGATATGTTGATGACACATCTGACATTTGGCCCCAGGGTGAACACAGATTATCCAGGTTTTGGATTACTTTAACAGCTCACCTGTACATCACAATATTAAATTTACCATGGAGACTGAACATGGAAGATGTTTGCTGTTCTTGATGTTCTGGTATTGAGGTAATTTGATGGAAGTTTAAGTTGTTCAGTTTACTGTAAACCCACTCATTCTAATAGATATCATTATGGGTCCTCTCATCATAATTCTTGCCAAGTGTATGCTATCTTTAACACCCTTATCACCCAAACAAAGGAGGTTTTTGAGGAGGATAAATTAAATGGTGAATTTGAGTTCCCAAGCAGAACATTCCTGAGCAATGGCTATTCATTTAAACAGACTAATGCAGTGCTACATCCTAAGTTGAAATACAGATCATCAAGAGATGCTCCTCTTATGACTTCAGCATTCTTGTCGTATGTACAGTCTGTCAATGACAGGTAGAGATTCAATTCATGAGATGTGATAACGGAAATTTTTGATTTTCAACTTTTCTTTGAATATTCAAGTTCATAATTGACCTATTTGGTCCCAAAAGTATGTTTTCTGAATTGCAAAATAATGCAAAATCAAGCTAACTAATGATTTTTTTTGTTGCAAATTCTGCATTTGACCTTGGAAATGCATTTTTATCATGCCAATACACTCTGGCAGGCACATGGTAGTTTGTGAATAGAGCCTGCTTCACAGCACCAGCATGTTTTGGTTCACATCCTTTGTGCTATGCAGTGTAGCAGTGTTCCCGATATAGCAGTTACGTCTTTACGATCTTGTTAAAGTACTTTTTTCAGCTATAACTTTACTAATATTTTGTTTTGAATTAATATTTAGCAGAGTTTTAAATCCCTGTAACAACAAAAATAGGTATTTCTCAAAAGACAGCACTGGAATTCTGTAACATTTGTTCTGATGTTTTATAATTTTTGGTATACTTAAGCTGGTAGCATTACCCACACCAGCTACTCAAGCCATGCTTGGACCATGCCACTCTTCAGCACTCACTAAGACCTCACAGACCATGTTGTTCTTTTAAGTTTAATTCCCAGGTTCAGTGACTGATGTGTTTAAATTTTAAGTGAAAAGAAGCGTGACTAGGTGCAACACCTAAGACTGGTGTATTCACGGGCAAGTGAATTCAGTCAGGAGGGGTTTTACATGAACGATAAATATATATTGATGTGTAAATTTTGTGACAAAAGGCTGGAGTTTGAAAGATGGAACACAGTGATGAAACACATTGCTAGTGATAACCACAAGTACTGCAATCAGCAGGGATCATTGAAGTGGCAGTTATCCATGGGATATTCGATCACACAGGCAAAGAAGTCAGAAGAAGATAAAATTAATTTATTATCGACGCAACTGAGGCATTCTTGAGTACTGGGACTAGCAGTGAGAAGTTAGACAATTCCAAGATGTGGGTGTGGTTATCCAAGTACATGAAAAGTAGCAGAGACTTACTATCTGTCAACTGAATTTGGGAGCATTACATTCCTATTGTAGGGGATAAAAAGCAAAAAAGAGTTGAATATGAGCATTCAAGATAAACAAATCTCTTTTGTTCTTTGCAATGAAACTATGGACAAGTCAGGGAACTGTGCTTTTAATGGATTGTTTCGCCTTTTGGAAGCAAGGAAAAGCCAGGATATGTGATGCCAGTGTATTGATCGAAAAAGCCATGGGTGCCACGTGCTCACAAAGTGTTGTGGATACCCTGAACAAGAATGATGTTCAATTGAAAATGTTTTGGGCATAGTTACTGATTTGGCTCACTATATGGGTGCACATGCAAATACTTTAAGGGGGCTGGTTGGTGACAGCCTTGATCATTTGTAATGCTGAGCTCACAAAGTTAATCTTGTAGCCATATGTGGCGGTGCAACCTCAATGAACTTTACTTGGCAGTTCCAAAAACTACGTTCGCTTTCCTAAACACTAGACAAAAGAAACACATGTATTTTGAATTTCTTTGTGACAGATAAGACAACGTCTCAGGGAAGATCAAATTGTTTCTAATCCCTGTGCAGATGAGGTAGAATACTTGGTTCTCAAGTCTGCGCTCTACATTCAAGAACATCTGAATGAAATTGTTCACATTATGGATAATACGAGAGCCTCTGTGGCTCAGGCAGCAGTATACTGGCCTCTCGCTGCTGGGTTCCGTGGTTCAAATCCCGGTCACTCCATGTGAAATTTGTGGTGGATGAAGCAGAGGTGGGACAGGTTTTTCTCCGGGTACTCTGGTTTTCCCTGTCATCTTTCATTCCAGAAACACTCTCCAATATCATTTCATTTCATCTGTCATTCATTAACCATTGCCCCAGAGGAATGCGACAGGCTTTGGCAGCCGGCACGATTCCTATCCTCGCTGCTAGATGGGGCTTCATCCATTCCATTCCTGATCCAGTCGAATGACTGGAAACAGGTTGTGGATTTTCATGGATAATACGAGTGAAGAGAACAATGGTGTTTCATTTGTGAATAATATGAGTATTAGTGAGCTAGCTATCACAAGAGCTCAAGTTCAGTTTGTAGCAAACAATTGCAATTGGATCATGGCTTTAATTACATCGTTAGAAAGTAATAGCTACCCTATAGCTCATACTCTCAGAGTATTGCAGAACATGCTGGATATGCTGACTAGGGAAGTGTTTACCCTTGAGCTTAATACTTATTTCTATGAACGTTCACAATACAGGCCGATCCAGCTTTTATGTCACACCATGAAGATATTTGAATGGGTTATTGATAACATAGTTTTTATTACAACAAACCAGTGTGGCTTTGTCAAAGGGTGTGGAACGATGGATGCCATTCACACTGCTCAGTTGCTTTTGGAGATACATCATGAGAAGGCCATACCTGTCCACATGCCATGTCTCGATCTGAAAAGGACCTTTGATCATGTCTCTCGTGAGCTCATTTAGAACACCTTATGATCCCATAATGTCCTTGAAGCATACGTCCAATGGATCCAACTATTATATCACAATGTTTCCAGTAGGGTCAGATGTGCAGTGAGTACATCTCCTCCTTTTATCATCATTGTCGGAGTACATCAAGGATCTGTGATTTCACCCTTACTGTTTGTCCTCTGCGTGAACACAGTAACATCTGACGTCCAGTCACCTCATCCATGGATTTTCCTGCATGCCGACGATGTCTTCTTGGCAAACACATAACGGAAAAACCTCGAAGGGCAAACATGACAATGGAATGATCAGCTCAACCAATTCGGACTTCGCCTAAATACCAAGTAGATGGAATATATGGAATGTGGATGCCAAACTGATGGAACAATCAGCATTGGTGGAAATGATCTGAATAAAGTGGAAAACTTCAATTACCTTGGCTCCTTTATATGCATTGATGGTGACGGTGTTCTGGACGGTCATTAACGTGCAAAACACCACTCAGATGAAGTGGTGCCAAGTGACTGGGGTCCTATGTGATCGACGGATGCCCCTACGTCTTAAGTTGAAGATGTACAGTGGATAGGAAAGGCCTGGGAGTGGGAAGGAAGTGGGTGTGGCCTTAGTTAAGGTACAGCCCCAGCATTCACCTGGTGTGAAAATGGGAAACCATTGAAAACCATCTTCAGGGCTGCCGACAGTCGGCTTTGAACCCACTATCTCCCGGATGCAAGATCACAGCTGCGCGACCTTAACCGTACGGCCCAACAAGATTCTAACTGTAGATGATACACAGACAGAACTGAGAAAATTGCTAAATTCTGCTCCAGTTAGTCCACAAGTATTCTTTGAGGGCTGCACCATCTTCCAGAAAATAGTAAAAGAAGAAATGTCCTGGTTGGATACCAGTTCATTGAATATTTGCAGTCTTTTGTGCTCCCTGAAACAGGACTATCCCAAATTTACAGTGACTGTTCCATAAGCTGTGTGGTACCCTATGTCAAATATGGATGCTGAGCACTCTATGTCTCATTATAGTGTGGTGGTTAGTAACCTTGGGAGATGGCTGAAACTAGAGAATGAAAAAAGTTTCATGATGGAAACTCTACTTTATATCTAGAAGGTATGTTTAGTGCATTTTCAATTAAAGGACCTAAAACAGGGTAATTCTATTTACACCTTTTGGTCATCTTTTTCTGACCAGCTTGTGATTGAAGATATCCCAAGCAATATGGCAACAGTTGAATAGTATAACACAATGATTGTTAACATATAAGAATTGCATTTGTGTAAACTTTTGTGTAAATATATGTAAATACATAAAGCATTAAAAGCTCAATAAGTAAATGTTCATTATTTTCATCTGCAATAGATATGTGACGATTACCATTTAATAACACCACAAAGTTTCCTATAACACTGAACTCATATTTTTAAAACAAATTTTATGAAATGAACCACTTTCACAGATTTTCACATATAGGATTAGCAACATTCTCAGAAGGCTTAAGATCATCATAGGCAAGTCTCTATTATCGTTTAAAGATCCTATTGGTTTAAACTGTGCTGGAATAGATATGATTCCTTGTTCCCGTGGATCTTGGTTTATAATGGGCAAACTAGAAAAGCAGCAAACATAGAAAAGCAGCAAAAAGGGTTAAGGAAGATCACAGTCACTTTCATGTTTGACCAGTGGCAGCGATTGGGAATTAGAAGTGGAGGGGGAGGCACAAAAATGTATAGACAACAAAATGTACCAGCAGAGGGTGTGGGGGATATAGGTAGGGGTAGAAAATAAAATTGAAAAAAATCAGCTATAAAACTGTAAATTTTTTATACTCTCTTACCGAATTTTAACAATGAATGCAATAATGATAGTTCATTGAGATTTTCATTCAGAGCTGACTAAGATGGTTTGGGCACATAAAGCGAATGAGCGACGAAAGAATGCCAAAAAAGGTGATGGAAATGCAAATCCAAGGAAGGAGAGGCCGTGGACGACCACGATTGAGATGGAAGGATACCATCCAACGCAGCATTATAGAAAGAAACCTGGACTGGGACACAGTGTTGGAGGAGGAGTGGTGGAAAGACCGAAGCAAGTGGAGAGGAACCATATTTGCCCCTACCCGGCTACAGCTGGATAAAGGGAAATGATGATGATGATGATGATGATGATGATGACTACTATACAATAAAACTTTCACCAAAGAAACATTTATACACAATTATTAAAATTAAATAGAACCACAGTGTGATTATACAATTAAAAAGTCATTTAATATTTGACTACATACTAATAAAGTAACAGACACTAGACAGAACTGCACAGACACACTGACTGAGTGAGACTGCCAGACTGACGAATGCGCATGTCAAGCACGTGAATGTCCACGACCTGGGCAAAAATATACCCCTGCTACCCTTCCTCATAGCACATGCTACATGCTACTGCAAAAATCTTTTCTACTTGCTGTGGCGCTGTATGAATTGGTTAGACACGACGAATGACATTTTGTGCACATTTCTGCTAAGAAAATTTTTTAAAAATTGAAGAAATTAAAGGAAAGAATTAGGTGATAAGACAACAGGGTTTGAATTTTTTTAATATTTCTATAATTCCTAGTTTTAGGTGGCTAAAATGGAATAAAACTTTAATTTTTCTCCATAATGTGTGGGGAGAAGCCAACTGCTCCCCCCACCTCCCAATCGCTACTACTGCTACAGCCAGAGAAGTCTGCTGTGACAGAGCATGCCATATATAATGACCATAGAATTATTTTTGATGAAATATCTGTCATCTGTAACAGGAAATGTTTTACACTAGCATCATTTGTGAGGTGGAAGAAATTGGTGAACATCCAAATAATTTTAACAAAGGGGATGGCTATATACTGAGTAGATCATGGCTGCCCTCCATAATTAAGTATTCAATACCATTCTCCTTGACTCTGGAGGCCCTGGAATAAACTACACTCCTGACAGGGTCTTTCTATCTGAGTCTAATAAGAAAACTTCCTTCAATCAATGAATCAATCAAGCAATACTGATCTGCATTTAGGGCAGTCGCCCAGGTGGCAGATTCCCTATCTGTTGCTTTCCTAGCCTTTTCCTAAATGATTTCAAAGAAATTGGAAATTTATTGAACATCTCCTTTGGTAAGTTATTCCAATCCCTAACTCCCCTTCCTATAAATGAATATTTGCCCCAGTTTGTCCTCTTGAATTCCAACTTTATCTTCATACTGTGATCTTTCCTACTTTTATAAACGCCATTCAAACTTATTCGTCTACTAATGTCATTCCATGCCATCTCTCCGCTGACAGCTCGGAACATACCACTTAGTCAAGCAGCTCTTCTTCTTTCTCTCAATTCTTCCCAACCCAAACATTGCAACATTTTTGTAACGCTACTCTTTTGTCGGAAATCACCCAAACAAATCGAGCTGCTTTTCTTTGGATTTTTTCCAGTTCTTGAATCAGGTAATCCTGGTGAGGGTCCCATACACTGGAACCATACTCTAGTTGGGGTCTTACCAGAGACTTATATGCACTCTCCTTTACATCCTTACTACAACCCCTAAACACCCTCATAACCATGTGCAGAGATCTGTACCCTTTATTTACTATCCCATTTATGTGATTACCCCAATGAAGATCTTTCCTTATATTAACACCTAGATACTTACAATAATCCCCAAAAGGAACTTTCACCCCGTCAACGCAGTAATTAAAACTGAGAGGACTTTTCCTATTTGTGAAACTCACAACCTGCCTTTTAACCCCGTTTATCAACATACCATTGCCTGCTGTCCATCTCACAAGATTTTCGAGGTCACGTTGCAGTTGCTCACAATCTTGTAACTTATTTATCA
Source organism: Anabrus simplex (assembly GCF_040414725.1). Classification (NCBI taxonomy): domain Eukaryota; kingdom Metazoa; phylum Arthropoda; class Insecta; order Orthoptera; family Tettigoniidae; genus Anabrus; species Anabrus simplex. The sequence continues at coordinate 1,621,262,845 of NC_090265.1, read as the reverse complement.
CTCTATAGAGAATAACATCATCCGCAAAAAGCCTTACCTCCGATTCCACTCCTTTACTCATATCATTTATATATATAAGAAAACATAAAGGTCCGATAATACTGCCTTGAGGAATTCCCCTCTTAATTATTACAGGGTCAGATAAAGCTTCACCTACTCTAATTCTCTGAGATCTATTTTCTAGAAATATAGCAACCCATTCAGTCACTCTTTTGTCTAGTCCAATTGCACTCATTTTTGCCAGTAGTCTCCCATGATCCACCCTATCAAATGCTTTAGACAGGTCAATCGCGATACACTCCATTTGACCTCCAGAATCCAAGATATCTGCTATATCTTGCTGGAATCCTACAAGTTGAGCTTCAGTGGAATAATCTTTCCTAAAACCGAATTGTCTTCTATCAAACCAGTTATTAATTTCACAAACATCTAATATAATCAGAAAGAATGCCTTCCCAAAGCTTATATACAATGCATGTCAAACTTACTGGCCTGTAATTTTCAGCTTTATGTCTATCACCCTTTCTTTTATACACAGGGGCTACTATAGCAACTCTCCATTCATCTGGTACAGCTCCTCCGACCAAACAATAATCAAATAAGTACTTCAGATATATTACTATATCCCAACCCATTGTCTTTAGTATATCGCCAGAAATCTGATCAATTCCAGCCGCTTTTCTAGTTTTCAACTTTTGTACCTTATTGTATATGTCATTGTTATCATATGTAAATTTTATTACTTCTTTGGCCTTAGTCTCCTCCTCTGCCTCGACATCATCCTTGCAACCAACAATCTTTACATACTGCTGACTGAATACTTCTGCCTTTTGAAGATCCTCACATAGTTTCTATGGACTGACAATTGCCATTTCATTGTTATTGCTCTGAAGTTGATCTTCATAGAAAGGCTGAAATGGGTCAGCTTATAATATTTACATTGCCTAATATCCTCAACGTACATTTATGTTATTTAGTGGTCTGAAATTCTGCATTTTAAGATCTCACAAATACGCAGGGGCGGCCGTACCTTATGTGCTGAAGTGCTGCGGCACATTGCCTATTTGAAAAATAAAATTACTTGAAAAATATTATTTACAATCAAATACAGTGCATTGAAAAAGATGTCAGCCAAAGAATAGGAAATTATTTAACTCCCCTCACAACCAGGTAACTACTCGTGCACTCCACGCTGACTGGCTGTGCGATCACAGCTCAGTGAGAATTTCTAAGATTTTAGCCAGAAACCAGGAACTCTGCCTTTTGCGCATGTATGCCCAACTTTTACGATAGGCTGTGGAAACAACAGCCAAGACATCACTTCACAGCGATTCTTCGTTCGAACACAGTGAGGCAACACTTGCATAACGACCGATATGAGAACGTGGCAGGTGGCACCCTCTTGACTCAGCGGTAGTATTTAAGAGGGGATCGCTCAAAGCAAACGGAAAAACAAAATACTGTAGAGCTGTTCTGACCAGGTCTTTTAATACCAAAGAGGATAGAATACTACCAACTTGCCTATACCATACCCACATTTGTAAATTGATGAACTATGAAATTTGTACTTTTTATATTGTCAAAATAAGGACATGATATTACGATTTTCTTTAGTTAAAATGTCTACTTTATAAATGTCACTATCAAAACATAACATGTAGTTTTGCATTACGACATTGCTGGTTTTATTTCAATGAAATTGGTAACATTGGGAAGTTCTGTTTTTGCGCGCTCACACCAAGTGTTTGAGTTGGTGAATATTTTGCCATTGCAGGTGTTATTGTGTGTTTAATTATATAGTTTTTTTATGGAGAATGTGTATATGTGTTGGGGTTGTCTGCATGTTTGTTTAGGTGTGGAAAAATCAGTGGAGAGCCTCTTGAAAACCACATACTGGTATGTTTCTAAATATTTACATTTTTTGGAGTGGGGATGGGTTACAGCACACAACTGATTTTTTGCACCAGCCACCACTGCAAATAAGTCTACCTGCAATTACCAAAGATGCCTTCTTGACATAGTTCAATGAGAAAACCACCAAAATATATCTGAAAGACTAGCTCATTGTCACCTGTGATCTCAATTGAAACGTCAGACATAGGAAGGAAGAAGCAACCCAAGGTAGACATGGATAGGGAGGAAAGAACAATGACCATCAGTGAATCCATTCATGTGATTTGGTCATCAGTGGTAACAAAAGAACAATTTAAAAAGAAACTAGTAGTTTATGCGACTGTTGGTATCATGATCATAACCTCAGACCTCCTGTTTTACGTGGAATCTGAACCACTGAAACATGACTTCTCATTTAACAAATAAGCATGTTTCACATTTAATAACGTAATGCAGCAGCACAAAAGCAATGAAGATTAGCTATAACCTCATCGGATGCCAAGACCTGGAAGATATGCTACACACTAAAGTTATAATGTACCAAAAAAAAAAACTGTGATAAAATTACTACTAATAATCTGCAGGTTATGTGCCAAGCTACTGAAAACTGAATAAGCTGCAAGAACAGGATTAACGAGGATCAAACGAAGGCACTGCAAAGAGTAGGAGGTTGACATTGTAGCTCACATACAACCGCTTCTTATCAACACAGTCGAAGAAAACTAGATGAAAGTGAATGATGCTGCTAACAAATTTGAGCATGTCATTCTTGAAATACCAGGATGAGGATGGATAAAGAAAGATACATGGCTTTGAAATAATGACACCATAGAGAAATGGTTACAACATGAGTTTCTCAAGAACCAAACATTATCTCACTGGATCACGTACATATCATAGGAAGGTGAAGAATATCATAACAATGACAAAAGCCACTCAGTATGCATACCTTCCTGAGAAGTGAGTACAATATCTAATGACTCATCAAATCACGACATCACGTGACTAAAGACACCCAACATTTCTATGGCATCTATGATGTACCTATTTGCTGGTTGACTGGAAGAAAGTGGAAGAACATTGGTGGAGCCACTTCAACAAGATCTCAACTTAGAAATTCATATAATCTCAAATACCAAATGTCAATGCCATCATAGAACTCATCACATAAATCATTTCTCCCTAAGTCTAGACTGCTTTTAAGCAAATGAAGTCGAGAAAGGTTATTGTATTAAGACAACCTTGCTAAACTATGGTGCTCATGAAGACTAGGGGCTACAGGCTAGTTAATATTACTCTTCAATCAAGTTATTATACAGAAATGAACACCAACCGATGGCAACAGAGCATCATGGTATCAATCTTCAAAAAGAAGTGAAGTCCCATCAAATGTAATTATTGCCCTATCTGACTTCTGCACCATATGATGAACGCATTCTTGAGAGATTTGCAAGATCACCGAAATGGATTTGTAAAAAACTGCAGCAATGCATTCTATATAACATAGCTTCTAGTTGGTAAACATTGTGAGAAAAATGAATCATTCATCATGCATAATCCTCAATTTCAAGACCTTCAATCATGTATTAGATGTTCAAACTTGGCTAAATATTCAATAAATTAGTGACCTGGAGTACCTGCTTAGGTGCAAATGCTTTATGCAGTATCAAGAAACTTGTCTAAGCCCTTGCTGGAGTGATGGACACTTCTCACAAGTAATTTTATGTGACTATATTGATATTATGGTTATAGCCACAGAACCCCCAGTTTTATGCAGAATCCAAACGAGAGGGATATGACTTGTCATTTCAAAAATTCCCGATACATTACTTGGGATTTGAATCGCAACTGCCTGGATGAAAAGCTAGCACCTATTACATTCAGTCATCATGACCCCCCATCCCCAACCTTGTTGCATTTGGTAAAGGGAGATGATGATGATGAAGATGATGATTATTACACACATCAAAAAAGTGTTGCATCACCTCGGTTCCAAGATCATGTTTCGATTCAAACTGTACACAACAGGCTGCATGATGTGCACCTTCACTCCCGATGTTCATGGAGTGAATGTTTATAATGCATCAAGAACACAATCCCTTTGACTGTTCCCTGATGTCACTAAACCTGCCCAAAGATGTAAACAACTATGCATGAGCAGGGCCTATTAGACAGAGTGCATACGACAGCTGATCAGTTCCAGTCATTCCACCAGGAAGGAGGCACACTGCTCATGTTGTCTGTAGTTCTGCCATGTCTAGAAGGTCAATACCACAGTTTGATGAGATCCGCATTGTTACGTTGTGTCAGGAGGGGCTCTAACAACTCAAGTTTCCAGACGTCTGCGAGTGAACCATAGCGATGTTGTTCGGATATGGAGGAGGTACACAGATACAGAAACCGTCAATGACATGCCTCGCTCAGGTCGCCCAAGGGCCATGACCGCTGCTTACGGATTTCAGCTTGCAGGAACCCTGAAAGCAACACCACCATGCTGAATATTGCGTTTCGTGCAGCCACAGGACATCGTCTTTTGATTCAAACTGTACACAATAGGCTGCATGATGTGCACCTTCACACCCGATGTTCATGGAGAGGTCCACCTTTGCAACCTAGACACCATACAGCAGGGTACAGATGGGTCCAACAACGTGCTGAATGGACCCATCAGAATTGGCATCACATTCTCTTCACAGATGCCTTCAACAAGACAATCGTTGGAGATGTGTTTGGAGGCAGTCTGGTCAGGCTAAACGTCTTAGACACACTGTCCAGTAAGTGCAGCAAGGTGGTGGTACCCTGATGTTTTGGGGTGGCATTATGTGGGGCCAATGTATGCCACTGGTGGTCATGGAAGGTGCTAAAATGGCTGTACGATACAGAAATAACATCCTCCAACCTATAGTGCAACCATATGGGCAGCATTTCAGAGAGGTACTTGTCTTCATGGACGACAATTCTCGCCCTCATCGTGCACATCTTTTGAATGAGTTCCTTCATGATAACAACATCACTTGACTAGAATGGCCAGCACATTCTCCAGACATGAACCCTATCGAACATGCCAGGGATACATTGAAAAGGGCTGTTTTTGGACGAGATGACCCACCAACCAATCTGAGAAATCTACGTCGAATCGCCGTTGAGGAGCAGGACAATCTGGACCAACAGTGCCTTGATGAACTAGTGGACAGTATGCCATGATGAATACATGCATGCAACAATGCAAGAGGACATGCTACTGGGTATTAGAGGTACTGATGTATGCTGCAGTTGGGACCACAACTTCAGGAAGGCTAGCTGTATGATTGTACAACTTGCAATGTGTGGTTTTCATGGGCAATAAAGAAAGCTGAAATGTTGTTTGTGTAAATCTCTATTCCATTTGTCCATTCAGGACCTCTTAGCACCAAGGTGATGTAAAACTTTTTTTGATGCGTGTAAACTAAATTCTCAAACCAGGTTAATGGAAGATTATTTTTAAATCTAATAGGATGCTATTGTGAAGAAGCAAAATTCTTTTAAGAGATATGTACATAGGCCTGCCCATTGTAAAAACATTTTTTGTCATTACGAGAATGTTACAAGACTGATTTCAACCTTGAGGAATGATTCATTCAGGAAATATGTTGTAGTAATTTTCACTCAGAAATTGTAACATGAATTAAAACTCACCAGCCTCCAGCTCTTGTTAGGGTGAATCCAAATCTGGAATCACGGTCGACACTAACTCTGATGCCAATAATTCCAAGTCCTTGTGTAGTGACCACCTGTCCTCTCATGACTGATACACGGCTATAGAAAGAGTGATGCAGAAAACATTTGTTAGTTATAAGGGAGAGGAGAGATGGGCAACAAAATATATTGGTAACTTATAATGATGTAATAATAAAATTTATACTTGATTGTAATGTGACAGAAGGTCTCTTCATATTGCTGCACACATTTCACAATAAAAGTTAATTAGGAAGCATATATATGAGTAAATTTTGATAGTGTTAGTAACAAGTATAATGTCTTCAGTATATATGTGATCATACCTTGGAAAGTGATGGATTCATACTTTTTATTTTCAGAAGGAAAGTAATGTTTTGTAGATCCAAATTACATTCATATGATATGAGTCTGTAATGAAACCCTTTCCATCATCTGAATTGAGAAGTTTTTCTTATAAATGTACTACTCAACATGTTCTCTATAACCTTAGGATTTTGCGAATTAATACAATATATCACAAAATAGCTTTTAAAATACCACGTATAAACTACTCAGTTCTGTTATTAAGAGACTCCAGAAGTGAGCTTTTAGAAAATGTTATAAATGTTCAGAATACATTTGCTTGTAAATCACTACATACCCTAGTTTCATATAATTTCTCAAATTGTTCGTGATATGTGAGAAATCACTGGCATCCAACAGAAATAACTATAAACTGTATTCTTCTGGTGATAAGTTAATAAATTCTTAAGCCTTCCATCTTCAATTAGTCCAGAAATATTCCACAGTTCTAAAATACATTATTATTTTACTTGTTTTCATCTTGGTTTCAAAGAGCAAATAATGAAATATGGATTTTAATGATGAAGGTTCCTAATTTATTTTCATTTAAAGTCACATTTGCTGTCTCAAATGAAATAGTATAATAATAATAATAATAATAATAATAATAATAATAATAATAATAATAATAATAATAATAATAATAATAATAATAATAATAATAATAATATATGTTAATTTATTTAATGTCCCTTCAAGTGCTGTAGCTTTTAAGAGATATAGGGTGTCATAATTTTGTCCTGCAGGAATTTTTTAATATGCCGGAAGCCAACATGATGGAGTTGTCACATTTAAACACCCTCAAATGCCATTGACTTCAACCAGAATCAAATCCACCCTCTCAAGAACAGAAGCGCAATGATTAATCGACTGCACCATTGAAGTTGGCAGGAAGTATGGTAATGAAAGTTCAGTACAATATTATCCACAGCTCTTTGTATCACATATAACAGGTTCCACTAAAATTCTAGTATTTTATGGATTATGTCAATAGAAGCTGTTGTTATTTATGTGTAATACCAAATAAGAAAAAAGAGCTTCTAACAGCTGTCAAGGAACGAAAGCTCAGATATATTGGGCACATCATGAGAGGTGAACGATATGAACTTCTCCAACACACCATCGAGGGGAAAATTGAAGGAAAATGATCTGTGGGGAAACAGAGAAATTTGTGGTTTAAAGACCTGCGCCACTGATATGGATGAACTTCCATCAAAATCTTTCGAGCCACTGTTTTGTGAGTTATCATAAATAATCAGTTGGATTGCCAACCCTGATAGGGAGACGGTGTCCTAACAAGAATTATTCATGCAATTCATCATAAGGCCTTGAGAGGAGCAACTTAGTCTGGACCTAGCCACAAGTGACGTCACCAAATATGGTCCCTGCTACTCGCCACACATTGAATCAATCAGGGGTGAGCTGAGCACGCTAAGTTCTCTGCCACTACTATTGTCGTCACCTTGTTAGCTTACTGGAGGCCTCCTGGTGGTGTGAGAAAAGACTGGAAAGTAAATCCAGAGCATTAGCTTTCGAGAGGACTCTGGTTTCTCAAAGTTTAAGTCAGGCTGGATGGGCTTCAGCAGATCAGTTGGGGCTGAGTTCTGCTATTGATTGAGATAGGAGTGTAGTGGAGTGCAGTCAGTCAGTTCAGTCTGAGAGTAAGTGCTGTTGAAGGGTGCCACTGTGGGCACTGGTTTGAGTTGAGGAAATTGTCTGTTTGTCAGTCTCTGCGAGTGTTCTGTCCATGGAACTGTCTGTCTGTCTGTCATCAAGGTATTGGGTCACACGGACCAGCCGCTGTGAAATGGATGTTTTGTCTGGTGTAACATGGGAAAGTTTGATGTTGGATTGGCAAGGGACAGTGAACAAAATCTGTTGGGGGCGAATAGACAGAATACATAACACGGGATTGTGAGACCATTGTGCACGGGTTGTGAACTGAGTGGCTGTGATAGTTACGGTGAGGATAGCTGTTGAACTGATTTTGACTGAGAATGTCAGTGTAGAAGAGTGTGTAGTGAGATTGTTCAAGTTTATAAGTGACAGAGTGAACAATTAGTGTGACTGAACAGTGAGAGTAAAGAGGAAACATGAACTGGTGTGATTATGTGCCTGTGTAGTTATGTAAGCAATTATTAGTGTTCGTCAATAAATTTTAGAGTAAACACTACCAGCTGAGTATTTATTTACTCACCCTACCAAATAATGAAATGCAATATTTCATTATTCAATTTTGTCTTAAAAGTCTGTATTTAATGACTTTTCTATCATTTCACACAGCTAAAGAATAAACTGATAATGAGTTTATTATCTTTTTAAATGAATGAAATTACTGTCACTACACTATTAAATAGAAGTTAAAAGAGGTAACTTCATAAATATATGCAGTAAAGTATCACACCATACAGCACATAGATTACATAACACACCTAATGTTCCAGTGTTTCAGAGAAGTTACATGCTTTGAAATTCTTTTTATCAGAATGAAACTTAGTAGATGCTTCCACACTCTGGTGATAATTGAAAATTTTTGTCTAAACTTTATAGTCTTCATAGTTTTTGATGAGAAACTTGAAGCTTTGAAGAAAAGTTATGTCAGCCCTAAAGATGGTTTTCCGTGGTTTCCCATTTTCACACCGAGCAAATGCTGGGGCTGTACCATAATTAAGGCCATGGCCGCTTCCTTCCAACTCCTAGGCCTTTCCTATTCCATCATCGCCATAAGACCTGTGTCAGTGTGACATAAAACCACTAGAAAATGTTTTTTTCCAGGAGACTGGAAGAACTGCCAGACACTCCGGCATGGGTCACCAAAGGAAACTAGCCCCAGGGCAGGACCATTTTTTGCATTTTGAAGCTCTCAGAAATCACCAAATTACAACACTAGCACTACAGGTGGACTTATAGCAGGCTTCTGGGGTATGAATGGCAAACAGTCACAAACAGGCTGCGAGAGGTCAATTTATCCTGATGACCTGCTCAAGTACCTGTACTGGACAGATGACATTTTGGCAGAAGACTGTAGTTTGCTAAAGATCATCTGCGGTGACAGCTAAGTCACTAGTGTCCCATGGTGTTCTCAGATGAATCATGTTTTGCATTATTTCATTCAGATGATCATCTGTGAGTCAAGAGAAGGCACAGGGAGCAGTTTCACCTAACAGCTGTACAATCTATTATTGCTTATGGACAGGGATCTGTTATGGAATGGGCAGGTTTAAATCTTGACACAAAAATCAATCTCCCTATCATTCACAATCAACAGTGCATTGACGAGATCTTAGTGCCCCATGTAATTCCTCATGTGAGCCAACATGAAGAAAATGCAGTATTCATGCATGATAATGCTAAAGTGCGTGATGTCAACATTGTTCAGAGGTTCCTGCACGAGCACCAAAAGCAACAAATGGAGTGGTCGTCCAGAAATCCTGACCTGAACTCAGTCAAACAAGCCTGGACCAACTGGAACCATGCATCTCAGTGAGAAATCCACCACCCCAAACCCTACAAGCACTTGAAGATACCCTTTTCGGAAGAGTGGAAACATCTGCCTCAACTGAACATGTGGCACCTTGTCAGAAGCAAGAGATGCTATGAAGCTGTTATCCATGCAAGGGATGGCAATACTACTTTTAAAGGTGCTTAAATACCACATAGCCATTTTGGTATGTGACCAGGAACCACTTTGTTCATGACTCATTGTGGAATGATATTGCGTATTAAGTGTCTACAGAACCCTTTTCACTTCAATATGTATGCATATCATGGAAATATGAAAATATAAAACAGTGATCAAATTTCTTTTTTGAGCAGTGTGTTTTTAATTAAGAACTGTGATGCATTTAAAAGTCAACCATAATGAGTAAGGAACATGTCAGTATGAGCCAGAAGAAAAGGTTTTAAATATTACTGCTAGAATCATGATCAACACACATGCAAAAAATTACATATACAAAAGTTTGTTTGGGATCTCTGGTGATGAGTTTGAAGGCTGCTGGTGGCGCTGTTATCAACTTGAGCACGTCAAAATGGGGAGTGATGATTCACGACAGTACTGAGAATGTGTGTGTGTGTGTTTCGTGACATTAGCTGCAATGATGCTGAAGTGGACTGAACCTTACTGGGAGGGCTACATAACAGCCCTTTCCAATGCTAAATACAGCTATTCTGCAATCCAAGGAATGTGTAAGAAGTTGATTTCTTGGTATCAAAGAACAGCAGTGCTGCATTGAATAAAAAAGGCAAAGGCCGACTGGGCTTAATTCCAGAGGGCGAAAAAACAGGTAACTCCACAACCAGCCACCAGCCGTACACCAGAAGTGGTGAGAAAAGTGAAGGCCCTTGTCTCAGGTGGTTACCTTGCCTCCCAAAGGACTATTGCACGTAAGTTGGGGATGTCTGTTCCAAAAGTTAACACCATAATCAACAAGGACCTGCAATTAGATAAGTGGTATAAGCGCCGAGTTCACAAGCTGTTGCCTTGTCACATTTCGGAACGTTGCACTAATACAAGATAGCTGTATGAGGGCTATCTGGCAGGGGACAGATAGAAAAATGTTGTGACATTAGATGAAGCATATGCGTAACTTAGTGATTGTAACAAACCCTGCTTGATTTACTACCACCCTAGAGACAAAGAATTTTATCAAACATTGTATAAAGAATGCCAGGAAAGTTGTCCAAGGGGTTTCATGATCATCGCTGGATACTGCTACAATGGCAAGTTAACCATTCACCATGTCCCTAATAATGTGAAGGTGAACTCTACATACTATCAGCAAGAGATTTTAACAACCATTTATAACACAGATATCCCAGCACTCTATGGGGCGGCAAAAAATCAGGTATGGGTATATAAAGGTAAAGCATTGAGCCACACCTCTAATTCAACTCATCTGTTCTTAGAGAGAATGGAGATGGAAAGTAGAATCTGTGCAATTCCTTTTACCGACATTCTGATGAAGGCACCCGATGGTTCACCCATGGACTTCTGTGCATTTGGACTCCTAAAATGGGGCTTAGGAAATAGAGGTCCATACACTATCAATGGCCTCTGGAAAGCCTGTCAGGAGTGGGATAAGATAGATATGCTAGCTCTGCGAAAAAGTCTGCTGCAATGGAAATTATGTTGTCAGGCTATAGCAAGAATTTCTGGTTTTCCAACTGAGCATGATCGTTTGTGGAGACATGCCTCTTCATAAGTTAATTACCCTTCAAACATCATCCCCAGAGATCCCAAACGACCTTCTGTAATGCATATAAATTCATCCCAAGTAGGTGGCAGCAAAGTGTACTTCAAAGCAGAACATACATTTAAATTTGGAATATCATATGGGTATTTGAGACCAAATACTATTAACGTGATTTCATGCTTTACGTCAAAGTCTCAAAATGCTACACAGTGAGTGAACTAGCAAGATGGCCTATTCAAAATGTCTGTTCACTGCAATAGTGAAAGGGCAAGGAGAGTGTTAAAGAATGGGAGTTCAGTACAGCTGGCAGAAAGTGATGGCGTATCTATATGGATACTTTCTGGAAATTCTTCAGCTCAACTATTTACATCACTAAGTAGATTATGCATTTTCAGCTTTGCTGCGGTCTTGGCTGAAGAGCTATGTTGAAGAAAAATATCTACCAACAAACGGGCTTTAGAACTTTGTTCATAATTGTATTGTTTTCAGAAAAATTAAAGGTTGATTGTCATTCTGGTCTTGCTGCCAAGGACTAATAATTTGTTACTAGCTATTTGCTTTACATCGCACCAACACAGATCGGTTTTATGGCGACTATGGGATAGGAAAGGCCTAGGAATGGGAAGGAAGCAGCCGCGGCCTTCACTAAGGTACATCTCCAGCATTTGCCTGGTGTGAAAATGGAAAACCATAGAAAACCATCTTCAGGGCTGCCAACAGTGGGATTTGAACCCACTATCTCCCGGATGCAAGCTCACATGGCCAACTCACCTGGTAATTTGTTAGTAGCAGAAACCTAACTCTCACAAATCAATGGTAAAATATTAACACACACATCCCTGAAGGAAGCTGGACCCCTTATACTTTGCTTTGTTTAGTATATATTCTTTAAGCAGAATAATATATCATTTTCCTAATCATAATTTCTTCCATCCTATCTTAAAATGGAAAAAATGTGCAGGTTACCTCACATTCAACAAGGAGAAATTCATTCCTTATTTTTACTGAAATGCATTGCCCAACATACATCCACAAACAGAAATCCATAGTCATTGCAAATAATTCTCACTGAGGATTGGAAGTCCAGCATGTAATCCTAATAGCATTATTAATAGTTGACTATTATACTGTTAATATTATCTAACAGTGTCCTTGAGAGCCAGACAGTCTTCCTTAAATGTTATCTTAGATAAATCTATCAAGAATAAAAGCCTCTTTCTTCAGTTTTCCAAGACATCATCTGCATAGACTGATGCCATTTCCTTGTTGTCCGAAAATTTCCAGTAGAATGAATGAAGAAAAACTGTTGTATCTATCAAAATCGAGTCATTCAATTCTGTAAAACAGAGTTCTATCCAGAATCACACCAAAATATTTCTGGTGAGGACTGTGATGAATCAGGGTACCATTAAAATGTACTCTCAGTTGTGTGATCACCAATTTATTACTGAGGTGGAAGTATAATTACTCTGTATTGCTCATGCTTGGCTGCAAATGACAGTTTCAGAAAATGGATGCAAGATCGATCGATCGATCGATCGATCAATCAATCAATCAATCAATCAATCAATCAATCAATCAATCAATCAATCAATCAATCAATCAATCAATCAATCAATCAATCAAGATCTGCATTTAGGGCAGTCGCCCAGGTGGCAGATTCCCCATCTGTTGTTTCCCTTGGACAATATTCTTTCCACAGCCTTCATTGCTGTATGTTGGGTAGCAATTTCTAAAGCATGAGCATAAAAAACCTTCTCAGCTGAGGCTGGAGTAGGTCATAAGTACATAAATTAAATGGCAATGGGGCCAGAACTGAGGTTTTGATACAACCACATTTTACAGGCTTCCAGTTTCTGACTCACTTTTTGTGTCAAGGTCCTGGACTCAACTCCATACAATACTGTAACATCACAATAGTCTTATTTTACACTGGAGGGATAGATCGTGACACCTAAATGGCTTTGAGATCCTCAGAAACACATCTGTGGAGTTTTCTACTCAGTACTTAATCTCTGATGATTCATCTCAATCGCCTACTAGTACAACAGTGTTAAATTAAGCAAATTCAGTACTATACAGCTTGCTTTCATTAATCTCTGATGATTCATCTCAATCGCCTACTAGTACAACAGTGTTAAATTAAGCAAATTCAGTACTATACAGCTTGCTTTCAATGTTTTTAATGTCTGGAAGAAAATCGGTATTATAAACACTCTTTCAAATGTGGCATGTAGCAGGAGGAAGTTGTGGAGGGTAGTAGGCATCACAATATGTACATATAAGCATACATATAAGCATTTGATGTGTTCTGCTCAGTTGGGGCAACTGCAGTTAGACATAAATATAATTCAATGCATTCTAAGATTATGACACAATCATCATCATCATAATGGCTAACTGGAAATTGTTCGTTATTAGTTTGCATGCAACACAAAAGAAGAGAAAATCATAATTTGCTCTGCTGTGCAATTATGGCAGCATGGAAACATGTAAAGTGTTTGGCAAGTTCTGCTGTAGTAATAGAGTAAGTAAACTGTTTAAAAAGTGAGGTTGAAGGAAGTACCATGTGTGAGTAACATTCAATATACAAGCCACATTAGAAAGAATTTAGTCTGGCATATGGATTTCCTCCTAAAGAAGAAATTCTCAAACATATGATTGAGGAAATGGCTTGCCAAAGAAGCAACAATAACAAAAAACAAGGAAGGACCCCATTGTAGGAAATATACTACAGATGAACTTCTTGCTTATCTTTCTTTGGTATTGCTAGCTGCAGCTTTGAAAAATAACCATCTGGCAGTATCAAAATTGTTTGATGCAACTTTATTTGGTGAACTCTATCAGGCTACTATGTCAGAAAAAAGATTCAACTTCATCACAAACTGCCTGAGATTTGATGACAAAAGTACTATGAGAAGAGGAAATATTCTAATGGAATGGTATTGTCTGACATTTGGGAAATGTAACTAAAGAACTGCCAAAGAAATTACACTCCAGCATTTGCCTGATGTGAAAATGGGAAACCATGGAAAGGCATCTTCAGAGCTGCCGACAGTGGGATTCGAACCTACTATCTCCTGAATTCTGGTTACTGGCTGCACTTAATCGACTGCAGCTATCAAGCTCAGTAATATGACAATCAATGAAAGGTTAGTTGGGTTTCATAGAAAATACATATTTTGTGGATTTGTGCCTGCAAACCCAACCAAGGTGAGCTACAAATAGTAATGCTGTATGATGCGGAAAGATATTACATGCAGTATTCCATCCTTTACCTTGAAAAAGGTATCACACCTGCAAACATGCCAACAGCTCAGTATTTTGTGAAAAAACTGTCTACTCACATAAAAGGAACTAACAGGATTTTGACAATGGATTGACAGTTCACAAGTATACCACTACTTGATCCCTATTGGCACAAGGTATCACTGCCCTTGGAATGCTGAATACAGTAAAGTTTCAATAATCCAAGGTAATTGGTAATTGCAGGGGTGGGGGGGTGGGGGTACCTCAGATTTGGAAAAACTTGGACTCCATGGAGCAACATAGGGAAAATTGTGAAACATGAACAAATTTGGCAACGATCAAAGCTAAGGTATTGTCATTCCTTACAATGTTACAGGATAGATTAAGGTTATTTTTAAAAAAAGTCCTTAATTGACTTCTGCTGTTTTTGAATTTTGCATTATTTCTGTGCAGGAATATCATGCTATTGCTTGAAGAGCGGGGTATTGGTGGGAGTTACCTCTGGTTGTTGTTCTATGTAGTGTAGTGCCACCTCCAATGCAGTGAGACCATCACTATGAGACATCTTTGAAGCTGTCTCTTCTGAAATTTCCTTCTCAATATCTTCTGTTGGTTCATCCAACATTTCAATGATTGATGCATCTGTAAGTTCATACTCTTCATCACTCTTCATCCATTCCATAACTTTGATTTAACTAGCATCTTTACAACAGGGTATCTGTGAGATTAGATCGAACAAGTTTGGTATATCACCATCATTGCTATCATCGGAGTTACTGTCAGTATCTTCTTCCATGATTTCATAAGTGTCTCTGACTTCACTTCGTCCCATGATTCTGCTAACCAATATACTACATCTTTCATGGTTGCGGCCGTTGGTGAGCAGAAATCAGTGAAGCAACAGAAGTCCTTATTATGTAATATTATGTAATATATGTAAATTTTTGTCTTGTCATCATTTTAGGTAAACAAAAACATTTAAAAAACTGAAGAATTTGTGCAAAGCAAATTATTGTATGAAGCTTTCTTATTTGAAAATTATCACATATTTAGGCATATGAAGAAATGGACTATGAAGAAGATCTATGTTCAAAGAGACTAGGGTATTTACATTTCTGATTTAAATTGTATTTTTCTGTAAATTATAGAAAGGGATGTGGAAATTTTATACATGACTTGTGAGGCAGGGTGTGCCACGTGTAAGTGGCCCTTCCTGTCATTTTGTAATATCCGCTAATATGCAATATGCGATTCCTGAAGAATATTGTCATTGGTCAAAAGTACAAGTGTTTTTATTGGTGAATGTGGCAAACTGGAGTGTTGCTATTGGTCATTTATTATCACTCTATTTCCTGTTTGTGACTCCTCGTGTGTGCGAGTCACTTTGTCCGCGTCTTTGAATTTGGGTCGTCAGCTGCCAAAGGTAAGCGCTTTGTTTTTGCCTTATGCTATTTAAATGAATTCTTATTCCCACTTAATGTAAGTTCAGTAATTATGTAGAAGTTCATCTCGTGTGCCGGAGTTTCTTCTAGTTTTCCACATTTTCCAAAATAGAGCATTTATATGACTTAGCGATTATGCTAGTCCGCAACGTGTTGTTTTCAGAGGCAGACCTTCTTTTCTAACTTTAGTTGTAATTGTAAGTAACTGTAACACCTTCTTGAATTGTGTAATTAATTTTGTTTCGTTTAAGGTTGCCTCCTTTCATTCTGTAAATTCTGAATCGTCAAAGTTTGTTCGTTACCAAAAAGTTTAATTGTTTCCCTCACACCTCTTTTGTTTGTATCTCAAGTATCAGTTAATCCGCAGTTCATTTATTTATTCATTTATAATTGTATGTTCATTTCCTTAATAATTATTTGTCTGTTGGGTGTCTTTTCTCCCCCATAACGTCATACGTTCCCATGGACCTCAGTAGGGCTTCCCGCACGTTCCACTATCCTTTCTTAGTTGTCATTATTAGGCCTGTAAGTGTTCCCTGTATTTGCTTTAATTTTGCGTATTTAAAAGATACTTGTCATGCTTCTATATTCTGATATGAACACTCCGCCACTGCATTATTCACAACTATTTCCTTAGTCATATTATTAAGTATTATATTATTTATTATTATTATTATTATTATGTTTATTATTATTATGGTAACCGTAAATTGTCCCCGACGCGGTTACAATGGTTATCTGTTTGAGGAAGTTTGTGACGTTTTCCTCATGTTCTGTTGTTTTTAAGAATTAATGTAGCAAGCAGTACCGATATTCCATCACATACTAGTTTTTGTTTACATGGATGTGACCCCGTGTTGTACAGAAATAAAACTGCTTTATTAGGCAGACCCTTTTTTCTCAAAAATTTCAGGCACATACATCCTTCACACAAACACTTTTTCAATATTTATCTATCCATCCTTGAGTTCTTTTGGTTCTTGTACGAGATGGGCAGTGCTGACAGTGAAATGTCTCTTGGCTTAGTGGACTTCCCTTTATGATGACTAGCTTTAATTTATGATTGCCAGATGCATTTGATGTAGTGAGAACTGCCACTCTTTCTTTACTTTTCTTGAGACCAGGGGCATGAGTTTCTTCACGTGAAGCAAGTAACTTAGAAGGCAACATTTTAAAATTGTGCTCTGTTTCATTGCACCTGTATAACTGATCAGCACTGACATTTTTACAGAACTTGCTTGCACCTTCGGAATCACCAGAAATTTTTCCCCCACACATATCAAGTTGTCGAACATCATATCTGTAACAAGTCTACAGTTGCACTAAAATTGTCCTCTCATTCCTTAAATTCACTTCTTAAGAACAATGCTTTTTGTTTTAACATTGGTCCTGATATCGGATTTCCCTTCTGCCTCCATTGACTAAACTACAAAAACAATGCTTAACTCATTATTTCATATTCAGACTCCCTCATGCATTTTCTATTAGAAGCATTTTGTGAGCACTTACCAGAAGGATACCTTTCCAGGTTATGTCTGTTGCATCACCAATCCCCAACCATTACTTCTACAAATCTGTATTCAGCTGCTAGCTTATTACTTGTCTCCTCATTATTGAGTCTTTTTAAAACTTTTGATTTTACTTTCAACACCACAAACGTTTTTTGGCTTTTACTGTTCATGATGAAACAATGTATGATAGCATTGCTCACAGCCACTATGTACACTGTACTGTTCTATGAAGCAAGTCTGATACATAAGTACTGAGTGGGCATATACTGGCATATTACAACAAACGTGCATCATTTCAGTAGAGGCAAAGCACAGTATGATGACATGGCAGGAATAAGCAGGGAATGAAATGCTGTAGAAAACTCATTTTAAATTTGCAAAAAGGAAAAATTCAATAACGCTCGGATTTAACGGAGCCTTGAATTTCTGAGACTCAGATTTGCGAGACTCTACTGTAAAAACAAATTTGTAACATTTATCTCAACAATGAATGATGACGCAACAATCAGTAAGATTGTTAACAAGCGAGAAATTATCCCCTGTTATAACAAAAAACATATATGTAGTAGATGTATTTGACCAGATGGACTGTGGATGAAAAATCAAATGTTGACCATTACCCTTTATATTCTCACAACTTCTTGAGGCTTCATCATGGAGGAAAAAGGGCACTTTCAAGGTTGGATTATATGTTAGAGCTCCATAAGAAACAAGCAGCTCCAGGGCAAACACAAATCTACCATGAAAATGAAGGTGAAGATGTTCATAAAGAACTCTGACTTCAGCTTCAGATTATAAGGGACAGAGGAAGTATACATACTGCTGCTGCAACAAGCCCATATGCAGCAATCATGAAAATGTCATACTTTCATATGTTATGTTATGTGACCCTCTCAGACTGATTCTGATGGTTCCGCTTTGAACGCTAGTGCTGTACCACATCCGGTGAGCCATCTGGTGATGAATAAACGTTCCACTTCTATTATAACGCCTAAATTCAAGCCTCATTGTTTGAGAAGCCTTTCTCGTGGACAGTCAAAATTTTCTTCTGAAGGCGTACAGAAACATAAAGAATTTCACCTTATTTCCTTGACACAGCATAAACCCAAAGGTCTATATTACGTCTATGAAAAGAAGAAATACCCTGATTTTTCCAGCTGATGACAACCCTCTAAGTTATTGCACTGTTCTGTGAAACTAGGCTCCTTTAATATTGTGAAAAGTGACAATTATTTGTTTTTGTATATAAAGATAACTTTGACATGTATTTACATGCTCATTTATTCGAATATCCTTTGATACATCATCCTTATGTATGCCTAATAATAATAGGTGGTTGCTCATGTCTACTAATCTAGGGTTAAATGAACACATGGGCAAAGAATATTATAGGCATCTACCATCTAAATGGCAGATTAAAAAGGCAGATCAAATATAAACAGGAATTTGAATATACCTCTGCTGTTAATAATAATTCTGAGGTGGGCCTTTGACAGGATGTTGGTGGGGGTGTCTGGAAAAGGGATTTGTATGCATGAACGATGGTGGAGAGCTGGGCTGCTTCAGTACACCATGAGGGAGCAAATCTATCTATCTATCTATCTATCTATCTATCTATCTATCTATCTATCTATCTATCTATCTATCTATAGGTGCACACGTCTGTTGCACAATGCATCATTATCAAATTTCTCACAAAAGAGGGCACCAAACCTTCCAAAATTTTGAGACGGCTCCGCACATAGTTTGGGGAAGAAATACTTTTGCAGACTTGAGTGTATGAGCAAGTTGAAAACATTTTTGTTAGGGAGAGAAGCTGTGGAAAATGAACCTCATGAAAGGAGACCGCGGACAAGCATCGCTGCAGACAACATTGTTGCCATTTGTGACATTATTGGTGAAGATTGGTGAATAAAAATTCCACCAATTATTTTAGCTGCAGGAGTAAGTAATGAAAGTGTTCAAACCATCATCCAAGATGAACTCCATTTCAGAAAATTGTCTGCTAGGTGGGTTCATCGTCTCCTCAACCAAGAACAAAAAAGCTTTACGTCAGGAGTTTGTCAGAGACTCTTATGTCGCTATGAGGAGGAAGGAGAGGATTTATTACATCGTATTGTGACTTGTGATGAAACTTGGGTGCATTGTTACACCCCTGTGTCAAAGCAAGCAAGCATGGAATTGTGGTGAAGAGACGAAGCAGGTCCGGTCAAGGCCAAAACATGCCAATCTGCTGGAAAGGTGCTTGCAACCGTTTTCTGGGACACCGCGGGCGTTTTGCTGGTGGATTTTCTTCACGAACAAAGGACAATTAATGCAGCCCATTACTGTCATCTTTTGGATGAAGCAAAAGCTGTGTATCGCAACAAGCGGTACTGGCAACCGATCCGAAGCGTCATTCTTCTCCATGACAATGCAAGGCCGCATACCGCCGCTTTAATGCAGGAAAATCTGGAAGAAATTCACTGGGTACCTCTGGAACACCCGCCGTACAGTCCAGATTTATCACCCTATGACTACCATTTGTTTGGACCACTCAAACAAGACCTAGGAGGACAGCATCAAAGTTTATCAATCCGATGGAGAAAATGTGTATCCAAGGCAGGACACTACGTAGAAAAGTGATCTCTGTATGTGTATTTTTTGGTTGATGCAATAAATTAAAAATAATTATTCCTCATAGTAAGAACTGTAGCTACACCTATCAATCTAGTCATTATACATATGTATTTCCCAACATCAGAACATGAAGACTATGTAGTTGAAGAATCACATCAGCCAAATGCTGGGGTTGTTGGGGTTGTACCTTAATTAAGGCTGTGACCACTACCTTCCCAATCCTAGCCCTTTCCCATCCTTGCATTGACGAAAACCTTTGATGTGTTAGCGCAATGTTAAATCACTTGAAAAATATTCTTGTTATGTGATTGTGAAACTGCACATGTGTACACAGAAGCAACCATGACAATTGTACCAGAATGTGAATTGGGTGTATCTAGTGTAAGTACTTGTCAAAACTTTGATGGAGAGGTTTCTGAACAAAGGAATATAAAAGGTTATAAAGGGATTGACAATTGGTATTTGATCTATAAGGGAATGCAAAAATTTACAAAGAAGCTACAACTGTAGCAAAATTAAACAAAATGCACAGATAACATGATGGTCATGAGATGGATGGACCGTAAAGAAGTGTGTATGCTGACTACACTGCATCAAAGGCAAAAATTGAAAAGAAGACAAACCAACCTAAAATAAAGCCACATTGTATTCTCCAGTATAACAAGAACATGGGATCAGTGGACAGGGTCATATATTTTTTGGTAACAAATGAAGCTTTAACAATCTTGTTTTGTAAGAAACAGAGCTTTAACAATCATTTCAAACCTTTCATGACATGATACTTTTCATCAGGATATAACAAATTAGCAACAAGGATAAAAGCAGCATGTAGTCCAGCATTAATGGTAAAAGCAAATGCCGAGCATAAAAAGAAGATGGGGAAAACACACTGTGCCTGACCTAAACTTCAAACTGCGTTTGCCGCTTTTAACTTCAGTGTCCAGCATATGAAGAAGCAAAACAACTGCTGAAAAGTGGGTTTGAACACAGGAGAAATGGGCACAAGAATGGCTGGAGGCAAAGTCAGATAATCAGCAATCCATCTACTGTAGTGTCTGGTATCCATCAACCACGATAACTATGGGTTCAACTAATCTTTTACTCTACTGGTCACGGAATGTGCAAACATTTAAAGTACAAGTGGAGTTTCTACAGTCCAGATAATACACCACATAGTAGAAGAACGAATCGAAAGATTTCCTGATGGAGCAGATCAAGTTCTGCAACTTAGTTGTCTGATTGTGGAATGCTTTATTTTTTGGGGTGTAATAATAATAATAATAATAATAATAATAATAATAATAATAATAATAATAATAATAATAATAATAATAATAATAATAATAATAATAATAATAATAATAATAATAATAATAATAATAATAATAATAATAATAATAATAATAATAATAATAATAATAATAATAATAATAATAATAATAATAATAATAATAATAATAATAATAATAATAATAATAATAATAATAATAATAATAATAATAATAATAATAATAATAATAATAATAATAATAATAATAATAATAATAATAATAATAATAATAATAATAATAATAATAATAATAATAATAATAATAATAATAATAATAATAATAATAATAATAATAATAATAATAATAATAATAATAATAATAATAATAATAATAATAATAATAATAATAATAATAATAATAATAATAATAATAATAATAATAATAATAATAATAATAATAATAATAATAATAATAATAATAATAATAATAATAATAATAATAATAATAATAATAATAATAATAATAATAATAATAATAATAATAATAATAATAATAATAATAATAATAATAATAATAATAATAATAATAATAATAATAATAATAATAATAATAATAATAATAATAATAATAATAATAATAATAATAATAATAATAATAATAATAATAATAATAGCCACCAGATACTTCAAGGCTTGTAAAATAAGTAAACTTCGTAACAAGATTTGTTTCAAATCATGCACATAATATCTAGAAAGAAAAACAAGAAGGGACATGGAAAATAACAAATAAGGTATGAGTATAAGTATGCGGTAGCACAATTATTATAATCGAAGATGAAGTAGTAATGATTATTATGCAAGAATCTAATAGTGGGGTATGATTAAGGTACACTTAAATATTGTAAGAGAGCATTTTCAAAATATATTTGAAACAAAAAAACAGCAGCTCTCTTCTTCCTAATGAGTTGACTGAAACACATGTACAAGAAGATATAACACTAGAGAGGATGAAATTCACAAAGCATTATATAGTATAAGGTCGACATTTTATCAGGGCCAAATCAAAAAATTGTTTGAAGTTTATGGCAACTGAAATTTCTAATATTCTTTGCAAATACAATGATTCACTTTAGTTATGCTTCTATTTTTTAAAAATCTGTTTGCACAGTTCTTATTCACAAAAGGGGTTACACCAATGACATATAAGAATGGAAGTTATTGCAATTTATTCTGTGATCAGGCAAATTATTGAGCACCTCCTCATCGCTTTGAACACCAGCAATAGAGGATTTGTTAACATGTCCGGAACAGATACAAATGCCTCTCTCATTAACGGCAGCTAACTAGGATAACAATTATTGTTGTATTATATTTTGGGATGCTTTTAAAGCTTTCAATTCAGCTGGCCACTAATATATTTTATGGTCACTTAAACAATCTGGAATTAAGTGTAATCTATACTGCAATATGGAAACCTTACTAACTGAAATTACAACGCAGGTGGGAATGAATTTAAAGAGAACTAAAATAATTCATGTGAACTAAGGCTTACCGCAAGGCAGTCATTTATCCCCTTTATTCAACTTACTAACAGATGACGCTTTGGAAAAATTACACGTGCAAGAAGTATGGATCCTCAATTAGAAACGAACTGCCCAATTCAAGTGCTTTTGCATTTGCAGATGACATAGCCATAATTGGAAAATATGTTAATGGGCATTTCAGAAGCATTAGTAAGTCAGGCAGAGAATAAGCTTGCAGAAAGAAGCCATATAATAAATGAAATAAGACCAAATGTTTTATTCTTAAGGAGGCAAAATTAAGCAAAGGGGCATGAATATTGCTTCATGGCTCACTTATTCAATGATTGGCAAGTAAATCAGAACATATTGAATATCTTGGTGTTTATTTCAATTATGAAATATGTTTAGATAAATATGATTACTCTATCACATAATCTCAACAGGCTTATCCAGTCCAAGCTACTGAAATTGTAAAAGAAATTTTCAATTCAATGTAACCCTCAAGAGGCATTGTAGGCAGAAACTGCTAGGCCTCCTTTCCTAAGATATTTTGATGGTTGAGTTCTGGAAAAATTCATTCTTAAAGAGGCAGACACTCATAAATCATGGGACATAGTAACCACTCAGAACATAACTTGGTCATGGAGAAAATTGAATGTTGATGTTAAAGAGCTCAAAGACAAATTTTTATGGATTCACTGAAAAAGATGAATGTGAAGGACTGGTTTTCAAATAATAATGTTCATTTTGGAGAAGTGGATGAAAGTAACATTATCGAGTGGCTTCACATTAATATATTTTGAGCGATGACAAAATAGTAACTAAAAGTATGTGTAATAGCTCAGCAATCAGTGCGAAGTGACAGGGGAAAGTAGGAGGCATGGAGAAACAACAATCATGTACTGCTTCAGACTGTACTGGAGTTGACAGAGACTCTAACAGGAGGAAAATACAGATTTTTTAGACTTTCTTGTAACTGGAAAGCTTGGAATGGACAGAAAGCAAATAAGCTGTAGGAGAATGCAGAAAAATTAGCAGATTTTTTAAAGCAGCATAAATGGCATGAGGTAGATTTATGTTATTCTTATTCTACTAGTAATTTAAGTGAATAATTATTGTTAACATTGATGCTTTCATGGCCCGTACTTGTAGTAATTCTTGGAATTAACCTTGTTTCCTTGACACAGCATAAGCTGTAAATACCTGTAAATATTTTGTTTTTTAAGAGGGATTTAACTATTTTATGATTATATTTATATAGTTTAAAGTCCATCAAAATTGGCAATATGAAATATCTGTTGTTGTTTTTTTTCTTCGATAACCCATTCACTACATGTCTTAAGATGGATATCAAGGTTCTCAGCTCAGACATGATAAGGCAGCTGGAATACCAGGCTTGAATTGGCTATATAGAGTGTTATGAGTGATTTGGGAAAGAAACAAAATCCCAGAAGATTGGAGTAAAGGAGTCATCATCCCACTGTTGAGAAAGAATAACCGACGGAAATGTGGAAATTACAGAGACATCACGCTGTTGTCACACACACCGAAGCACTGAAAAAGATCATAGAAATGAGACTTTGGGAAGATAGTGGAACCTTTGCTTGAGGAAGAACAACACGAGTTCAGGAAAGATCGAAGTACTGTGGATCTTATCTTTGCAGTAAAAATGCTGACAGAAAAGTACTGGGAATATGGAAGAAATATTGTGATTGCATTTGTGGACATTGAAAAAGCATATGATAGTGTTCCTCGAAACAAGATATGGGAATGTCTGGAAAACCTAAAGGAGCCAAAGTACTTAATTGACAAAGTCAAGATGCTATACCAGAAGTGCTACAGCTGGGTCCAGATAGGCAACGGATGATCAAAATGGTTTGAAACAAAGAGAGGTGTCCAACAAGGAAGTGCCCTATCACCATTCCTGTTCATAACAGTAATGGACAAGGTCATAAAATCTATCAAGAAAATGGACAGTGAACCAAACGCCCTGGTATTTGCTGATGATGTGCTTTTATGGGGAGAGACAGAAGCTTAATTTCAGAAGAAACTTAACAAATAGAACAATACATTCAAAAATTTTGGACTGAAGTTGAGCAAAACAAAGACAGTGGAAATGACCATCAATAGGGAAGGAACAAGCTCAAATATATTTCTGGAAGGAGTAAACATTGAGTCAGCTTCCCACTTCAAGTACCTCGGAAGCACAATCTCAAAAGACAACACTGTCAGGCAGGAAATACTCAGCAGGACACAGAAAGCATCAAACTTCTACAGTCAAGTCAGAAATCTTCTCTGGGACTGCAAAATAACCACAAAAAGCAAAAACAATCATGTACCACACTTACTTTGTACCAATCCTCACATACAGTTCAGAGACATATACCCGACTAACCAAAGACTTCAGTAGAATCTAAGCAACTGAAATGAGATTCATTAGAACCATGAACCAAACTACCAGAAAGGACAAGATCAGATGTGAAGTGAATAGGAAAGTAGCTGTTATCAAGTTGCCTATTACCAATCTCATAAAGAAATGCAGACTTCAGTAGTATGGGCACATAATGAGAATGCACAGGGAAAGACCTGCCAAAAAATATTTTGACCTTAATCTCATAGGAAGAAGACCACAGGGAAGACCAAGAAAACGCTGCATAGAGACTGTAAGATCAGATGTGGAGGAGAGAGGACACAAATGGGAGGATGTACTGGAACATAAGAGGTATAAAGACAGAAGGAGATGGGGAGCGCTTGTACACCACACCCGGGAAACAGGAGTTGGAAAATGATGATGATGATGATAATGATGATGATGATGATGATGATGATGATGATGATGATGATGATGATAATGATCAAGGTTCTAATGTATGTTTACATTTCCCAAGCAATATGTAGTATTCTGGAGTGTCCAGGATTTCATTTTCTTCCTAATAAACCTGGATTCAAACACTATCTGAAGCTCAGTAGATGTGCTTCTATATTCATAAACACTAATTTAAAATAAATCACCGGTATGTCCATTCAATTGCAGTGAACATCAGTAATAATAGCCTTCCTATCATTACAATAAATTCAATTCTGGAATCCTATAGCCATAATGTGGTTCATACCCAGATTTTCTTTTTCCAATTCTCCTTTAACCAACAGGTTTCCATTAACACAACAGTTTTAGTTGCACTGAATTAATCCTGACAACAGAAAACATTTCTTGCAATATCTCATTTAACCATCTTGAATTATAAACTACGGAGGGGTCACAACTACATTTGTATAAGAACAGATAGTCTAGGATGAAACCCTGCAATATGGCAAGTGTGAGAATGTCACGAATGACATAATGAACATACACTGAAGTGCTGGCTGTGGGAAACAGTTCAAACAGCTTTTGTTCCAGTGTGTAAATTCACTGTGTGCACAAACAACTACCACTTCAATGATTGTTGGTTTTTAACTGTTTAGGAATGCAGAGCATTTTGGAAAAATAAATAAAATAAATTGTCCATTATATCATGCCTGACATTTCCAGAATTTCCTTGATGCAAGATTTCACTCTAGAGTATATGATCCTGTATGAAAATTTATTACATTTCGACTCCACCATGTTGTACTTCTCCCTGTAACAAATCATGAAACTGGATTTGTACCTACTCCTCTGATTTTAATATTTATAAGAGAAATTTTGTGCCCTTAAAGTGAATGAAATGAAACCTGAGATAGAGAAATATGTGATGCTTTCACTGAAGACCTAAAGTATGAAAACAGAAAACCAATCAATTTCAAAAGTTATAAAAATATTATTCAGTAACAAGATGATTTTATGAAACAGTGAATTACTGACCTTTGATGCAAGGTAAAGATCACATCTAGACAATTATAATAAACATAGGGAAGCAAATAACAGATATGTTAAAGCAATTATATTTATACACAAAACATTCATAAAGGAAAAGTGTGCAAGCAATATGAGAAAGACCATTATCAACATAATAAGAAAAATCTCCTATAGATTGAAAGTAATTAAACAATGAACACATTAAAACTGACTGAAAACACATTACATATAAAATATTAAAAAATTAGAGATAGGTAACAATGAAAGAAAGAAAACACTGTTATAGGTAGTTAAAATATTCAGTTAAAATGAAGTACAGTATGTTTTCTTGTTCATGTTATCCTTTTTTGAGATATTTTCTTCTGATGATCTATATTAAAAATCATTCATCATTATTCAAAAGAATATAATATTCAATATTAATAATTTAAAAACTTGGATCCTAAACTGAGAAATTATTTCTGTCCCAACATTGTCCTATCTCTAATTCAAATCATGCATTAGTTACTAGCAATGTGAACAGTGAAGTAAATAAGCATTTAAATAATTATAAGGAGGTGCTTCAGTGCAGATATTTAACATACAAATCAAATAAAGGAAAAAAATGCATTATCCTTCAAGATAATTTCATGGAAGGCCAAATGCCATTTAAGCTGCAATTCATCAGACTGATTCATTTTATAGCTATGTAATATGTATTACAGTTTATTTCAAGGTATAATTGAAGTTCAAGTATGAATTACATTAGTTAATTATGATAAATCTTCACTTTATACATAAACCTCTTATCTAAACATCGTCACAAATGTGTAATGTTTTCATCTTGATTCACCTTGAATAGTTCCTACAGAAATAATATACATTTATACAATAGAACCAAAATATATGCATTGTCAGAAAGATCAGATTCCATGCAAATCATAGTAAAATTATTAGGACTTCATTTACTGTGCATTCACACTGAACAACATCGCACAAAGAAGTTAGTTTTAAAAAATCATTAAAAAATTCTGCAGTTAAAGTATATACAGTACATGTGTATTGATTTTGCTGAATACCGTACCAATGTAGTCCAACTGCCTTTATGAAAAGAGAAAATACAAAGTCTCTAAACTAGATTTTGGATTGAGAGAACTTCATTACAAAAGAAAAAGATACTGCTTACTAAGATGAACAGCAATTTAATACTTCATATTTTGGCTGCAGCAGTACTGAACTGGTAGAATTAAGGCATTTTAATTATGGGGGAGAGGGAATCAGGAATTCTAACTCAATGAGATATATCTCCTCTACAACTTGCCTATTGTTAGTACTGTATTCACATTATTCTTAAGCATTACCACTGTGAATATTAACTGTAGTCTTTCAGTGGAAGATACAGCTTTATATTATCTACTCCCAAATATAATTTTATGCACCTAAGTTCTTTCAACACAAATTTCCATAACTGAGTAACTCAGCAGGTTCTCTATGCTTAATCTGTTTATCTACGGCTGAAAAATATGCAATCTAGGTTGTAATGTACTCTAAATTATCTGAACCTTTGTATCTGATTTACTAATGATGATTTTTTTTGTATTTAATAACATCTCTCAGAGATACAAACTGTAAGTAGTTATCAAATATAAATACAGTATTAATTGATCAAAATTTCAATATAATCTTAACTAATGTTACTGTACCCAATCTTCTAGGAGTAGGTACTGTACATAAGCAAGAATTATACTATTTATTACTGAAAGCAGAAGAATAAAACTTTAATCACTAGTATTTCTACTATTTTGCCAGGATGTGTGTAGCAGATTTTAGAAGGCAGTGAAAGAGCATGAAAAAAAAAAAAAAAAAAAAAAAAGCAGGAACCCGATATCAAGAATTCATTAAGATGTGTTCTTGCTTGTAAAGTCTAATTTTTGTACAAACAGCAGAGTAAATAAATGCATTAAATACTGATTAGTGACCAGGAGTTATAAGCAGTAACATTGGTGACCTCCGACATGATAAAAATAACGACAAGTTTTCAAAGTGTAATGAAGTGAAACATAAAGATGCCACCAATTAAACAACAGCACACTGTTACGTGAGTAGAAGTTTTCAGTCACATTTATTTCATCATCCTGTGATGAATATCCACCTTAGGCCATAGAATGTGTTGTAAAGTGAGTATTCAGAAACATATAATAGGAACTAACCCCGAAATGGAAACCCAAGAAAACAAAGATATTCCAACCATAGGATACAAAGCTGTAATCTATCAGCTTCATTGTCCGTATTGATATTTGATATTGATAATTCATATGTCATACATAGCATGATATGCCTCAACAAGGATCCTGAAAACTAGCATGTATCAGCAACAGCATAGACTAAGAATGAGCATAGTACCTGTTAAACAAGCTACAGAACCTCAATCCACTGAACGCAATGTTCCCCGTAAAATTGCGGCCCAACAATGCACCTTGATTCTATCTATACAACAGTTGTACATAACGATGACATACTGCATAGATATTTGAACCACCAAAACCTCAGTGATCCTTTATTCTCTAAGAACTATACCCTATTTTTAACCTCAGCTATACAATTTTTGGAATATGTGGCATTCATGGGACCCCAGCATGCCAAAGCCCTTCATTGTACCATACATAGGTATATATCTTGTTTGACATAATGTTGGCAACAGCATAGATATTTGAATGGTACTCCCACAAGTCAAAGTCCTATAATTGTACCAAATGTATATATCTTAACATTAGTATTATATTAGAATAAGGCATTTTTGTTTAATTAGTTTTTAGTAATGTTTTATTATGTACAATCGCTATTAAGCAGGTTCTCCAACAGCTGATGATGACCTATTCATAGGTCGAAACTGATACTGTTTTAATGTAAATAATTCTACATTTTGTAAAATAAAGTATTGATTAGGTGGAAAACTCATCCTTTATACTTGTGTGGATGCAAAGCTAACAAGATTAGTGTAAAAATTCCTCTGTTTTCATCTCAGAAGCCTGAAATTTGGTTTCTCCAAGTAGACGCCCAGTTCAACATTAATAGAATCACATCTGAAGAAACCAAATAATTGCCCAACTCAAACCAAAATATATTGAAAATATTTGGGATATAATTACAGGACTATGAACTGCTAAATATACGGCCATCAAATCACGACTCCTGGATTTTTTTAAAGAGAGTGAAGATGTGAGTATCAAAAGGTTGTTTGCTGGTGTAGAGTTAGGAGATAACAAACCTAGTCAGCTTCTTAGAAAAATGCAGTCGTAGCTGGAAA
Organism: Anabrus simplex; assembly: GCF_040414725.1. NCBI lineage: Eukaryota > Metazoa > Arthropoda > Insecta > Orthoptera > Tettigoniidae > Anabrus > Anabrus simplex. Next base: position 1,621,232,963 of record NC_090265.1, on the reverse strand, counting down.
GGATGTGACTGATAAGGTTATTAGAACCCTTTGGTTAGATAAGCTTCCAGATTCGATAAAAAAAATATCCTAGTCATGAGCGAAGAGTGCCTGGAGCATGTCGCAGTGATGGTTGATAAGATGTTGGAGATGAAACCCGCAAAGACGTATTCAAGGTTGATACCCAAGACCCAAAAGGTACTAGTATTAATGAGCTACTTACTACAATTGTTCATTTGGAACAACAAATTGCTGCGATGTCCATAGGACAACATAGCAGTCGAAATCATAGTCCTTGCCGGCGAAGTTCTAGTCAAGAAGTTATTATATTAATGAAACCACCTTTCCAATACACAATAGTCCTTTATATTTAGGATAAAACCATTTAATTACAAGTAGGACATGTTTCGCTCAATCTTAGTGAGGATCATCAGCTATAGATAACATAATCCATGGTGGGTCAGGGCCCTGATCCTGGTATATATAACGAAAAAGTCTAATATACATTGATAAAATACAAATTTTAACAATTTAAAAATAATCAATAAGATTGATGCCTGTACATACACAAATGACACACTGACACTACACAATAACAGTAACTGAAACTAGTTTTCACCAGCCTAAAGCCCGCAGGATCAGTGTTCCCAGATCAAAAAATATTATTTTAGAAGGTAGGATTTGAAAATTTTGGAAGGTGTTTATAAATAAAGTATGCCATAATTTTGATGAAATTACTCAAAATTAAATGTGTTAGTGCAGAAGCCATGCTTGTCAGTATCGACATAGTTAATACAAACTTAAAGATTTTCGATCTGTGTGACACAATATATAAATTATACCTGACTGTTTCTTTTGTGTTGTAGGTGTGTACTAGTGGTTAGTAATACTCAACAGTCTTTGGATTGATGAGAATTGTTGCTGCATTCCAACAAGATCAAGAGTACATGCACATGGTAGTTTTGTTAACAAATACAAAAAACAGCTGATTACTGTATTCCCTGCATACTTTGTACTTTGCACCCTTCATTTATTCATCAAGTGAAAGTTAATAATCAAATTCCTATATCCCAATAATATTGCAGTTCAAGACCCCGGTGCAGTTTTGACATAAATTATTGTAGACAAACTCTATTTTTCAGCATTTAAGGACACTTTTATTCTCCGTCCTGCATAGTAGGAGAAATAATAGTAACACCAGCTGTAAAAATCATATAACCACATTTCAGTTGATAACTGTAGTGTAGATACGGTACCTATATTGAGACAGCACCATATCTTGCCTGCTACTGTATATTCGTGTGTATCTTTGTGTGTGTATCTTTCCTGCATATCTATTAGAGCATAGTAAGATAAAATAGTACTAATAATAATCTGTCTCAGCATTTAGCTTTGTTGGTAATCTTTGAGTAGTTCTTGCAAATTTCAAACTTGTAATTTTCATTTCTGTTTGTGCTTAGTAGTAACATACGGTATTGCAATTTAAAAATTATTGCAGTGTACTGTAGTATATAGGTAATATATATTAGAAATTAGTGTGCTTATTCTATTATTGTAAAATATTTGTGTACACTAGGCCTATAGTAGAAATATCCGTAGAAACTCTCTTACTAGAATTCTGTTGTCGTAATTAGGATAAGCTTAACTGCAGTTTAGAATTGTGTAATTCTTGTATATTCCTTTCAGTATTCAATAATTAACAGCAGTTTTTATCCTGTTAGGGTGTTGTAGGACAAAAATAGAGTACAACTAAGTAGTATTGTAGTGTAGTAGTATATTAATTACCTTATTGTCGTGTAATATTTGTGTACTATCTTAGACAATATTTCTTTCCCTTCATTTCTTTTGCACATAATAATTATTTTATTTTTCCTTTTCATTTTCATTTTTCCATGAAGAATGGCTAAGGAGTGCAAGCGTAAGAACTGTGGATGTGGCCAGGCATTAAGGAGTATGAGGGAGATAATTAAGATTCTCCCAGAAGACAGGAAGGAAGGTAGGCCTCCCTCAAACAATGTACAGGATACAGTAGGTGCAAAAGAGGGATGGGAAATAAAGGGGGGGGATTGTAGAAGACAGGTGGTCTAATGTTCTAAGGGGAAGGAGACTGCAGGCTAAGGCCTCTATTCAGGATCAGAAGTCAGGACAGGCGTCTGTGAGAAATCGGTACGAGTCACTGCAGGTAGAACAACAGAGGGAAGATGAGGAACAGGGAATTGTTTTTGAGACATGCGGAAATAGGAGGAAGGGAAATGGTAAGAAAGGGAAATGTAGAGAAGAGGATAGGAAAAGTCAGGTGGAACAGGGTCATGGGAGGGATAAAAGAGAGGAGAAAGTAGCTTCAGCAGCTGTCAGTAAAGATAGGGCTGACAAGGAAGGGAGGGGATCAGTTGTGGTGGGTACAGTTGAGGCTCTGGTCATGGGGGATTCCATCGTAAGACATGTGGGGAAAGTGCGTGGAGGAAAGGGAACCAGGGTCGAGTGTTATCCAGGAATTAGGTACCAACATAGTTGGGGATGTGTGGGATCTGGTAAATGCAGCACAGGTGCAGTTTAAGGAGGCAGAGATTGTTATCAGTGGAATACTGTGTAGGAGGGATAGGACAAATTGGGGCAAATATTCATTTATAGGAAGGGGAGTTAGGGATTGGAATAACTTACCAAGGGAGACATTCAATAAATTTCCAATTTCTTTGAAATCATTTAGGAAAAGGCTAGGAAAACAACAGATAGGGAATCTGCCACCTGGGCGACTGCCCTAAATGCAGATCAGTATTGATTGATTGATTGATTGATTGATTGACTGACTGACTGACTGGAGGGTGACTGGGGATTTAAATAAGACTAAAGAGTGGGTATGTGGGAAACTGTGGGAGTGAGATTTCTAGATCCTAATGGTTGGTTAGGAGATAGGGATCTGCGCTCAGATGGCCTTCACTTAAACCGCAGTGGTACGTATAAGTTAGGAAATATGTTTGGAAGGGTTATAGGGAAGTACACTCAGGGAAAAGGGGTGGTCTAGGGAGTGGTGATACGGATACAGGGATATGGAAGTCAAGTAGGGATGACATAAAAATGTTAGTGTTGAACTGTCGAAGTATTGTAAAGAAAGGAACAGAACTAAGTAATTGAATAGATATATACTTGCCAGATATTGTAATAGGAGTAGAAACATGGCTGAAAAATGATATAATGGATGCAGAAATGTTCTCACGGAACTGGAGTGTGTATTGTAGAGATAGGATAAGAATGGTAGGAGGGGGTATTCATTCTGGTGAAAGAAGAATTTGTAAGCTACGAAAAAGTTTAAGATGACAAACATGAAATTCTAGGCGTAAGGCTCATTTCTAAAGATAATAGGCAACTTGATGTCTTTGGAGTGTACAGACCGGAAAAGGGTAGAGCTGATGCTGATTCAGAATTATTTAATAAGATAATCAGTTATGTGGGAAACGACATGGAAAGGAATTTGACTGCAGCAGGAGATATGAATTTATCAAGTGTCAACTGGAAAGGTAATGCGAACGACAGGAAGCATGACCAACAAATGGCAAATAAGTTAATATGGGAAGGGCAGCTGATTCAGAAAGTGATGGAATTAACTAGAGGGAAGAATATCATGGACGTGATGCTGGTAAAACCAGATGAGCTCTATAGAGAAACCAAAGTAATAGATGGTATTAGTGATCATTATGCCGTTTTTGTCATAGTTAAAAACAAATGTGATAGAACGGAAGGTCTTAAAGTGGGACTATTAGGTAGTACCAGATGGCTGATAAATCAGTCATGAGGCAGTTTCTAAAAAGTAATTATGATCAGTGGAAAATGATAAATAAAAATGTAAACAGACTCTGGGATGAGTTTAAAGCAATTGTTGAGGAATGTGAAAAAAGATTTGTACCTTAAAAGGTGGTAAGGAATGCCAAAGACCAACCTTACTATAACAGAGAAATAAAGAAACTAAGAAGGAGGCACAGACTGGAAAGAAATAGAGTTAGAAATGGCTGTGGAAGTAAGGAGAAATTGAAGGAACTTACTAGGGAACTGAATTTAGCAAAGAAGTCAGCTAAGGATAACATGATGGCAAGCATAATTGGCAGTCATACAAATTTTAGTGAAAAATGGAAGGGTATATATAGGTACTTCAAGGCAGAAACAGGTTCCAAGAAGGACATGAACAAGGGGAGTGTGTATGTGGGGGATCTTCAAGGCAGAAGTATTCAGTCAGCAGTATGTAAAGATTGCTGGTTACAAGGATAATGTCCAGATAGAAGAGGTGACTAATGTTAAAGAAGTATTAAAATTTACATATAATAACAATGACATTTACAATAAGATACAAAAGTTGAAAAATAGAAAAGCGTCTGGAATCGATAAGATTTCTGGGGATATACTAAAGACAATGGGTTGGGATATAGTACCATATCTGAAGTACTTATTTGATTATTGTTTGCGTGAAGGAGTTATACCAAATGAATGGAGAGTTGCAATAGTAGCCCATGTGTATAAAGGAAAGGATGATAGACATAAAGCTGAAAATTACAGGCCAGTAAGTTTGACATGCATTGCATGTACAGTAAGCTTTGGGAAGGCATTATTTCTGATTACATTAGGTATGTTTGCAAAATTAATAACTGGTTCGGTAGAAGGCAATTTGGTTTTAGGAAAGGTTATTCCACTGAAGCTCAACTTGTAGGATTTCAGCAAGATGTAGCAGATATCTTGGATTCAGGAGGTCAATTAGGACTGTATCATGATTGACCTGTCTAAAGCATTTGATAAGGTGGATCATGGGAGTCTACTAGCAAAAACGAGTGCAATTGGACTAGACAAAAGAGTGTCTGAATGGGTTGCTATATTTCTAGAAAACAGATCTCAGAGAATTGGAGTAGGTGAAGCTTTATCTGACCCTGTAATAATTAAGAGAGGAATTCCTCAAGGAAGTATTATTGGACCTTTATGTGTTCTTATATATATATAAATGATATGAGTAAAGAAATGGATTCAGAGGATAAGGCTTTTCGCAGATGATATTATTCTGTATAGAGTAATAAATAAGTTACAAGATTGTGGGCAACTGCAACATGACCTCAAAAATGTTGTAAAATTGGCAGCAGGCAATGGTATGATGATAAACGGGGTTAAAAGTCAGGTTGTGAGTTTCACAAATAGGAAAAGTCCTCTCAGTTTTAATTACTGCATTGATGGGGTGAAAGTTCCTTATGGAGCTCACTGTAAATATCTAGGTGTTAATATAAGGAAAGATCTTCATTGGGGTAATCACATAAATGGGATTGTAAATAAAGGGTACGGATCTCTGCACATGATTATGAGAGTATTTAGGGGTTGTAGTAAAGATGTAAAGGAGAGGGCATATAAGCCTCTGGTAAGACCCCAACTAGAGTATGGTTCCAGTGTATGGGACTCTCACCAGGATTACTTGATTCAAGAACTGGAAAAAATCCAATGAAAAGTAGCTCGATTTGTTCTGGGCGATTTCCGACAAAAGAGTAGCGTTAAAAAAATGTCGCAAAGTTTTAGCTGGGAAGACTTGGGAGAAAGAAGACAAGCTGCTCGTGTAAGTGGTATGTTCTGAGCTGTCAGTGGAGAGATGGCATAGAATAACATTAGTAGATGAATAAGTCTTTAAAAGTAGGAAAGATCAGAATATGAAGATAAAGTTGGAATTCAAGAGAACAAATTGGGGCAAATATTTGTTTACAGGAAGGGGAGTTAGGGATTGGAACAACTTACCAAGGGAAATGTTCAATAATTATCCAATTTCTTTGAAATCATTGAAGAAAAACAACAAATTGGGAATCTGCCACCTGGGCGACTATCCTAAATGCAGATCATTACTGACTGACTGATTGATTGATTGATTGATTGATTGATTGATTGATTGATTTTATTTGTGCTCAGCAGACTGAAATAATTAAACAGACCTACAATCAACATTAAAAGATTCTCATACTTTTTGCTCTTTATATATGCTGCTTTCTTTCCTTCCCCATCTTTAAGGATGTCATTCTTTATCTGAAATTCTGCTCCCAAGTTTAGAATGACTAGATTAGCAACTGGTGTTTAAGACTGCCAACATGCAAGAGACTCGTACCACTGGCACGTTAAAAACCTTTTTTCTAAATAATATACTATCTGCATCCCAGCTTCTCTTAAAAAAGATAGCAACTGAAGGAAAATTGAACTTAAAATTGCAATGGATAATATTTCTACCTAAATACTTTTGTCTATACAGTGAGGTTGGAGGATTGTCTGATTCAGATTTCCACCTAATTTTGTATTTTCTGAAATCGCTTGAAAAATTGGAAGATAATTTTGCACGGGATACCAAAGTCTAGAACACAGACTGGCATGATGTTACCATCACTCACGACAAAGGAAAAGCACAAGACCAATGTGCACATGCATGGAAAACTGGAAGTTCGAAAAGTTAAAATTTGTTTATATCTGATTATAGACTTAATGACTAAAAACCGTGTATTTTTTGTAATTCTGAATTTTATATCAATCAGAATGGCCCTTTTTGAGCTCAATTTCCTAACTCATTAGACGGAGACACTGGATTATCGAAGGCATCCATTTCAACTCAGCATTACAGCTATTGTGAATGGTTCATATTCACTGTAAATATATCATATATGATTTTGGTATGAATATTTTATGTTTAAAAGTTTATATCACATGCTCATGGTTTTGTCCAAGAAACAAATATGTCTGTATATATGGGGAGAGAATAAGAGAAAGACCTAGTAAAAGAGGAGAATCTTAAATTTCAGAGTAAGTACTCTTACTGGGTAATATATTAAAAAGCTATTTGTGAACCGTCAGTTACGGATATTTCATTTCAAAATTCTAGAAGTATTTTTTGATAAACTTTAATGTAAAACTACTAGCAACTAGTAGAATAATGGCCTGTAATACTACCTATACCCTAAGTAATTGCTTGTGGAGACTTGCAGAACATTCTAGTTTATTCCAGTTGCTCCGGCTAGCGGGAGGTTCTACGCTGTGCAATAACACTGCTAAGACAAGGTGTTAAGGGAAGTGCTGCTCTTTTGAAAGCTATAGACAAGAGAGGCCACATGAGTCTGGTGTGCATATTGCAGAGTCTTGGTGTTGTCTCGCACAACTAGCAAATTTATGCTGCTAACGCATACATTTCATTCACTTAGTGTTTTAGCTTATTTCTTAAGCCAGACAAATAAAGTAGTATAGTACTTCTTTATTTTTTAAACATAAATATGTACAATATTTGTCAATCTTCATTAAATCAGAAAGAGAGAGAGAGTATACAGAGAGTTTAAGGTATCAGGCATATTGTTGTGATCACATTCTTCTAATTAAACATGATTCACCAGTGCTGAATAAAATATATAACAAGTAATGAATCTGAACAAAATACAGAAATGCCTTTCTGAACACAGTGTTCCTGTCTCCAAAAGTTTTGATGTGAGTTTGCCAGATGTCATGATTGTGTGTTGTTCAGTACTGGTGTGAGTCAGTGCCCAGTTTCTGATGGTTGTTATTATGCAGAGGTTTTCTGTGTGATGATGGACGGTTGCAGGCGAGTTGTACTCTTAGTGTGTTCCTGATAATAATCGTGTTTCTTGTAGTCCAAGTGCTTTTGTCACGGTTATGTGTGAATAAAATTGAACCGACTAGCGTATACTTTGATGTTAAGTGCAGTATAACTTGTTGGGAAGATATACTCTCCAATAATTAGCTGCAAATAAGTGCCCACATGTTGTGTATTAATGGCAAGCAGCAGCAAATGGCATCCAGTCAGCGTGTAAAGCACAAGCCTTCGGCCAGTGACACATCTACCTCCAGCCTGACGCTGAGTATTCTACTACTAGCAGTTGCCGGTGATGTCCAGCTGAACCCAGGACCGGACATAAATACCAGCCTTAGCATCTACTACCAGAATGTCTGTAGTCTTAAGAAATCACTCGTGGACCGTAACGTCACTCCAAGTGTCAAAAATTTCATTTTTAGGTTCCGTAATGAATCGAGATTTACATTCAAAATTGTTAGGTATGGAGATCCACCTATTCAATACAAGAAATAGTGATAATTATAAAGTCATCACATATTCGTTTTATTGGGATTGGTTTCGGCAAAACAGTATGCCATCAACCTAGGAAGTAAGACAAAGACATTGGACATAGAGTACATTACATTTCTTAACTAGTCCATCAGCCTATCTGTAATGATTGCAAATGTTATTATTGAACTAAGAAACTCAATTTCATATATACCATTATGACTAAAAAGTACCTATGACCCATATTGTTCTTACAATGTGAAAAAAGTTCATTCCACTTTTGTAATTTTAACTGTACAAATATTTTGGTGTACACCTTTCTATATTCAATTTTAATGATAAAAACCTTTGTACATACATAAAGTAATTCCGTTTAAGCACGTACATTAAAAAAAAGTATATTTTAAGAAATGTAATGTACTCTATGTCCAACGTCTTTGTCTTACTTCCTAGGCTGATGATGGCATACCCTATTGCTGAAACTGGTCCCAAATAAAACAAATATGTGATGACTTTATAATTATCACTATTTTTTGTATTGAATAGGTGGATTCCCATACCTAACAATTTTGAATGTAAATGTCATGCATTAAGACTGCGTGTGTTTAGCGGAGTCCTGGCTTGACTCTTCAATCGACAATAGTGAAACATTGCATGATAATTATGTTATTTTCTGCCAAGATAAGCAAAATACCATTACCTGTAAGAACAAGGGAGGTGGCGTTAATAGCTGTGAACTCTGCTTATGGTCCGGTGCAACGACCCGACTTGATGGAAAACTGGGAATGCCTTGTTGTGAAAGCCACTCCATCCCCTGGCCGAGCATTGTACACTGTCTGCTGTTACCTGCCCCCGGACGAAGTGAAAGTACAGCTCACAGACTTCTGAGAAACCCTAGATAGAATCAATTGCATCATCATCATCATCATCATCATCATCATCATCATCATCATCATCGTCATCGTCGTCGTCGTCATCATCATAATTCTAAAGGCTAAGCCTTGTCGCTGCAGCCATAGATGTCTATCTTGAGCCAGTCTTTTCAACTCAGCGTAGGTCTTGCACTTCATCCTCAGAAGCAGGTTCTTGAAATAAGATGCTCTGGGTCACCCTCTTCCTCTTTTTCCAGCAATTCTACCTTCAATGATGTTACAAAGGAACTGCTCATGATGCATCGCATAACAAAACAATATGTGGTGATTTCAATATAAGCCAATTATCTTGGGCCTCAGACGATTCGGGATTTACTAACCCTATCTTCACCCATGTCAGTGAAGAGGCCTGCTTTCTTTTAGATATCACCAATGAATTTAACCTTTGCCAAGTTTGTGGTTTTCCAACAGGAGGAAATAACTTCCTGGACCTTGTTTTCATGTCTGAAAAAGTCACTAATAATACCCTGTGTGAAGCAACAGAAAAAAAGATCACTCTGCGCTTGAACTCAGACTTCATATTTTCCGTGTTCTTCGTTTACCACAGACTACAAAATCATTATTCATATGGACAAAAGCAGACTTTTCTTATCTACGAAATCTCTTAACCCACTGTCTGTGGAACTTGCTTGAATCCTGGCCATGTCTTGATGCTGCAGTTGACTTGTTTTATGATTTACTGCACAGTGCTCTTAAGGACGCTGTACCTTCCTGCAAAATGAAGACTAGGCATCTTCCCTCTTGGTATGATTCTGAACTTACAGACAAAATGCGGGCAAAGGAAAGAGCAAGGAAACGAGCTCTGAGGTCTTCACTTCCCTCAGATTACATCGAATTCACGGTGCTAAGAAAAGAATACAAACCAATACAGCAGAGAAAGTACAAGGATTATGTCGGATCTGTTGAGGAAGATATTTTCAGAAATTCACAACTATTTTGGAAATTTATTAATTACAAATCAAAATCTAGGCAGCTACCCTCTATGATGATTAGTGAATACAAGAAAATTAGCTCACTGAAAGAAATTCTGCATAATTTTGCACACACTTTCAAAAAATTTCATCCACCCAGTGTTCCCTTGTAATTTTCACACCGAACAGTTCAGAGAAATGAACTTATAATCAGTGGTAACTTCGGCATTGGAAGTCTGCAACATCTTGAAGTTCATGGATACGAAGAAGTCATGTGGTCCAGATCACATTCCAGGAATTGTGTTACGTGAGTGTGCTGAGGAGGTGGCAACCACACTAGCCACAATAATCAACTGGTCTCTTCATACAGGCAATTTCCCGTCGGAATGGAAAAAAGGATATGTTATTCCAGTCTTCAAGAAAGGTGACAGATCCTTATTTGTCAATTAAAGACCAGTAGTTCTTCTTTAACTAATTTCCAAAGTAGCTGAAAGAGTTGTGTACAAAACCTTGTACTGTGCAGTCAGTGGTTTAATTATTATTAACCAGCATGGTTTTGTCCAGAAATGCTCAACTACCACCAATCTTGCTGTGTACTAGAGCGCCGGACAATCGCAAGCAGGTTGATGAAGTTTGCTTGAGTGGTTTAAATGCTATCTTTATGACAGGAGGTATTCAGTAAAATACAAGGGTATCATTTCTCATCTGCATCAGCCTATGTCTGGTGTTCCATAAGGTTCGCTACTGGACCTTTGTGTGCCTTTCTATTTGTTAATGATGTGCCATCACAAACCTATTCGAGCAACTACCTGCTCTATGCTGATGACCTTAAACTCTACAGGGTAATTGAAAAGATGAGTGATTGTGAATTGCTACAGTCTGATATAAATAATATTAGTGAATGGTGCAAAAAGTGGCATTTAACCCTAAATATTTCAAAGTGCAGTGCAATATCCTTCACGAGAAAATCGCAAGTTAATGTATTCAACTATCGTATAAAGGATCAAGAAGTGAAGCATTTTAATAAAATTAACGATCTTGGTATTATCTTTGGTAATCAAAATGGTCTATCTTCCAATGAGCATGTGTTAAATATTGTTAACAAGGCATTTAAAACGTTAGGCTTCCTCAAAAGAAACTGCAAGAGTTTTAAATCTGTTGTCCTGCTGAAAACCCTGTATTTCTCGCTTATACGATCTAGTCTAAAGTACTGCTCTGAAGTGTAGATCCCTTCTCAGCATTACTTAGTTAATGCCTTAGAGCGAGTACTGATCAGATTCTCAAAATGGCTCAGTAAAAAGTGTTTGGATATCAAGTTGTCATCGATAGATTATGATTTGTTTTGTACAAAGATGCATATTGAGTCTCTTAGAACTAGGTGCAGGTATGTCAACAAACGTTTCATATACAATATGTATCGGTAATTTCCTTGACTGTCCCAATTTACTCCAGTTGCTACCAATTCATGTTCCTTCCCGTAATACCCGACAGGCTGTCACCTTTCAATTACCCAGGTGCAGAACAGAATCACGCAGGAACTCTTGATTTATGCAGGCCCTAAGATCCCTGAACGAAATTAGTGGGATGGTGGATGTATTCCACTCGTCAGCTAGTGAAATTCACAGCCATCTTATGGATGCTTCATAGACAGAGTGTTCTTTGTATCTTGTTCTACGCACTTGGTAACTGAAAGTTATACTTCCTTAGTTCGGTCATTTCAAATGTATAAACACTTTCTGTTTTCATGTTTTTTCTTACTTATGTGTTTTGTTAATATGTATATATTATATATTGAGTAGTAGTAGTAGTAGTAGTAGTAGTAGTAGTAGTAGTAGTAGTAGTAGTAGTAGTAGTAGTTAGTAGTAGTAGTAGTATTTGAATGTATCATATTATCTGTAATTGGAGAATTAGTAACCCTGTTGATGATACATAAACAAATCAAATCAAATATTTTAGTAATAATTTCAGTAAGATGAATATCCATTGGCTGCTCTGACCCTGATGATGATGATGATGATGAACATAAGGACAAAGATTATGTTCCTGGTACTATTCTATCTACTGATTCAGGTGAGTTACTTAATTTTAATTTTGATAATACCATCAACCTCCCCTGCGAACCACGTGACCTTGCCACGGTTGGGAGGCTTCAGCGTCCCAATGAAGCAGATAGCCAAGCTGCAGGTACAACCATGTCAGATGGATATGGGTATCTGTCGAGAGACCAGACTAATGAATGGTTCATCAAAAGGGGAGTAGCAGCATTTCAGAAGTTGCAAGGATGGCAGTATGAATGATTGACTAATATGGCCCTGTAGTAATATTCAACATGGCTTAGCAGCATTGATACCACTACACAGCTGAAAGCAATGGGAAACTACAGCCATAACTAACTCCCAAGAATATGCAGTTCTCTCTGTATGAATGATGTACTTTCTCCTTCCTCCTGGGTAAAATATTCTGGAGTCCCCCATTCAGATATCTGAATGGGGACTACACGAGAGGGAGCAATAGTCAGGAAGATGGATACCGACATTCAATGAGTCGGAGCGTGGAATGTTAGAAGTTTGAATTGTTGTGGTAGGTTAGAGAATCTGAAACGGGAGATGGATAGACTAAAGTTAGATGTAGTTGATATAAGTGAAGTACGTTGGCAGGAAGAGCAAGATTTTTGTTCGGGTGACTACAGAATTACCAACACAAAATCAAACAGGGGAAATGCAGGAGTTGGTTGAATAATGAATAAGAAAATAGGGCAGTGGGGAAGCTACTATGACAAAATAGTGAAAGGATTATTGCTGTCAAGACACACACCAAACCAATGCCCACCACAACAATGCAGGTCTATATGCCAACTAGTTCAGCGGATGATGAAGAAATCGAAACAATATATGAAGAGACAGAAGATTTAATACAATGTGTAAAAGGTGACGAGAATCTAATTGTGATGGGAGACTGGAATGCAGTGGTAGGCCCAGGAAGAGAAGGTAATACAGTACGAGAATTTGGATTGGGACAAAGGAAAGAAAGAGAAAGTCGGCTGGTTGAATTCTGCACCGATCATAATTCAGTCCTTGCTAATATTTGGTTCAAACACCACAAACGACGACTGTATATGTGGGCGAGACCTGGAGACACTAGAAGGTATCAAATAGACTTCATTATAATTAGGCAGAGATTCAGAAACCAGGTGTTGGATTGCAAGAACTTTCACAGAAGCAGACATGGAACCTGACCACACCTTGTTGGTCATGAAATGTCATCTGAAGTTGAAGGAATGAAAGAATGCAAGGAGATGGGATCTAGGCAAGATGTCATCAATGACTGTGAGAGATTATTTAAGGAACATGTTGTACAAGGACTAAATGAAAAGGCTGAAGGAAACACAACAGAGGAAGAATGGGTAGTCATGAAGAACGAGGTTGGTAGGGCTGCTGAAGAAATGTTAGGAAGAAAAGAAAGATCAACTAAGAATTAATGGATAACTCAGGTGATACTAGACCTGATTGATGAAAGACAAAAATACAAGAATGAAAAAAATGAGGAGGGCAGAAAACAATACAGGTGATTAAAGAATGAAGTGTATGGAAAGTGTAGAAAAGCTAAGGAAGAATGGCTGAAGGAGAAGTGCAAAAATGTTGAAGGTTGTTTTTTTTTTTTTTTTTTGCTAGTTGCTTTATGTCGCGCCGACACAGATAGGTCTTATGGCGACGATGGGACAGGAAAGGCCTAGGAATGGGAAGGAAGCGGCCGTGGCCTTAATTACGGTACAGCCCCAGCATTTGCCTGGTGTGAAAATGGGAAACCACGGAAAACCATCTTCAGGGCTGCCGACAGTGGGGTTCGAACCTATTATCTCCCGAATACTGGATACTGGCTGCACTTAAGCGACTGCAGCTATCGAGCTCGGTGTTGAAGGTTGTATGGTCCTAGGAAAGGTAGATGCTGCATACAGTAAAATCAAGGAAACCTTTGAAGAAAGGAATACTAGGCATATGAATAGTAAAAGCTCAGATGGAAAACCACTTCTAGGAAAAGAAAACAAGGCAGAAAGGTGGCAGGAATATATCCAACAGTTGCATCAAGGTAAAGACGTAGATGATATGGTTCTGGAACAAGAAGAGGTTGTTGATGCTGATGAAATAGGAGACCAAATTTTGAGGTCAGAATTCGACAGAGCTTTGAGAGACCTAAATAGAAACAAGGCAATGGGAATTCATGACATTCCGTCGGACTTACTGACTACCTTAGGAGAAACCAGCACAGTGAGGTTGTTCCTTTCAGTGTGTAAGATGTATGATATAGAAGAGCAATCCAATTTTTGGCAGAATGTTATTATACTCATTTCCAAGAAAGCCGGTGTTGACAAGTGTGAAAACTACCGCACCCTTAGTTTAGGAATTCATGGCAGCAAAATTTTAACAGGTCTTATCAGAAGATGGAAAGTCAAGTTGAAACTGAGTTGGGAGATCAGTTTGGCTTCAGAAGAAATGTAGGAACATGTGAAGTAATCCTGACTTTGTGTCTGATCTTACAGGATCAAATTAAGGACAAGTCAACATACATGGCATTCTTGGATCTAGAAAAGGCAACTGATAATGTTGTTTGGAGCAGGCTGTTTGAGATTCTGAAGGTGATTAGGATCAGATACTGAGAACAAATATGATCTACAATCTGTATAAAAATCAGTCTGCAGTGTTAAGAATCGAGGGCTTTGAAAGAGAAGCACCAATCCAGAAAGGAATGAGGCAAGGCTGCAGTCAGTCTCTCCACTTCTTTTCAATGTTTGTATAGAACAAGTGATAAAAGAAATCAAAGAAGTATTTGGAAAGGAATCACAATCCAAGGAGAAGAAATCAAAATCATCATATTTGCTGATGATATTGTTATTTTATCTGAGACTGCAGAAATTACTGACTGGTATGGACAGAGTCTTGAGGAAGAAGTACAAGATGAAAATAAGTCCAAAACAAAAGTAATGGATTGCAGTTGAACAAAGTCAGGTGATGCAGGAAATATTAGATTAGGAAGTGAAGTCTTAAAGGAAGTAGATGAATACTGTTATTTGGGTAGCAAAATAACTAATGAGGGCAGAAGTAAGGACATAAAATGCAGACAAGCACAAGCAAGGAAAGCTTTTCTTAAGGAAAGGAATCTGCTCACTTCGAACATTGATAAAGGAATTAGAAAGATATTCTTGAAGTCTTTTGTCTGGAACATGGCACTGGATGAGTGAAATATGGATGATAACTTGCTCAGAAAGAAAGCGAACAGAAGCCTTTGAAATGTGGTGTTACAGAAGAATGCTGAAGGTGAGATAGATGGATTGAATCATGAATGAAAGGATACTGAATCAAATTGCTGAGAAGAGAACAATTTGGCAAAATTTGACCAGAAGAAGGGAGAGAATGGACACATCTTAAGACATCTAAGACTTGTTCAGTTTGTTTTTGAGAAAAGTGTATACAGTAATGGGTAGACCAAGGTATAAATATGACAAGCAGATAAGAGTAGATGTAGGGTGCAGTAGTTACATTGAAATAAAAATGTTAGCACATGATAGGGTGGCATGGAGGATTGCATCAAACCAGTCTATGAACTGATGATTCAAACAAACAGCAATATCATCAATGTGAACATTACTATCACCTACAATTGTACAACATTTTGTTCTGTTATGATTATTAACTATAATCACGAGAGCAAGTGCTTTAAACCATGAAGTTTTGTAAATTATTCTAAACATAACCTATAAATTTTTAAAACAAACCGTAGGTGTTTTAACTTTTCAGATTGGGGCTTGACACTAATGTGGATTAAAATCAGCTTTATGACTGGATTCTCATCCTGGAGTGAAAGCAATGATGATGGTGTAAGCAGATGTGTTACAGTTCGTGAAATTGCAGATAAGGGAAATTTTGAAGGCACAATACAGAGATGCAGAAATTAATTACAGTGGAAAAGAAACATTAAAAAGACCAAACAAAATTGAGGGAGTGCAAGATATTTGAGAATAAAGACTGCAAATACCACAAGGAGTACATCTTAACTCAAGTTGGAAAATGGGACATTTTGCCCAGCAAACACATACATCTGCAGTTTTATAAAATGAGAACACGTAATGAATAGACAGAAACATGATGGTAGTAGAGGACTAAAAGGTTGTGCAAGTAAGTACTTTTAGAATGTTGAGGGTCTAAGTGTAAATGTTTGCAAACAATATTTACTACAAACATTTCAGACGTCAGATGGTAGAATTGGCATGAGCAGTGAAAGATAAAGAAGGACAAGTTGTAAAAGACTTGAGATGAAGGGGATCCAATGTAAATAAAATAGAACAGAGCCACAAAGATGTGAAAAACCATATTTATAGTTTCCCAACTTATAGCATTCACTACACAAGGACTTACAACCCCCAACTGTTGATACTTAGATGCCAGTCCAAACATTAGTAAAATGTACTGCCTATACATGAAACAGTGTGTTGCTAGGGGATCAGCCCCTGTCAGTGAGAGAGTATACAGAAATATTTTCCTTGACCAAAACTTACATTTTGATGATGATGATGATGCTTGTTATTTAAAGGGGCCTAACATCTAAGGTCATCGGCCCCAAAACTTACACCCCCCCCCCCCCAAATAACACATGCCAGCAGTGTGATAAATTCAAGTTCACCGTTCATACTGCTGAACCAGAGAAAACTTTAAAAGCCCAGTACAAACTTCATCTAAACACAGCAGATGATTCTGCACTAGCGGCAGAGGAGTACAAAGTCATTTCATTTGACCTCCAGAAAGCATTTGGTTTTCCTACTCAAACAACATCTGTTGCATCCTACAAGCATAACTTGTGCTGCTACAATCTGGGAGTCCATGTCTTAGTTATCAAAGTTTGTATGTACGTATGGGATGAAACTGTAGCCTCGAAAGAATCCCAGGAATTAGCATCAATCAGAGCATCTAAAAATTCTGGCAGTCGGGGGAAAAGCACACTACAGCATACAGCGACAGTTGCACAAGCCAGAATCATAATTTCAAAATAGCACTAATGATGACAAAAATTTAAGTGGACCATACCAACAGCATTTCCATAATTGATCACAAGTTTTTAGTGTTGGGTCATTCATTCATGAAAAATGACTCTAGTTCGCGCTCCTCACTTGACCTGTTGAGGTGTATTCTTTGTGTTAATCTTGTTCTATTCTTGTGTACAATAAACCAGCACTCTAGATTAATGGGTATCATGTTCCACCTCACATTCCACAACCTTTTTAATAGGTTATGGGCCCAGGTATTGCATGTGAGAAAGTGAAATTGTAGAAAAATGCAAAAGTGAGGTTACATTATCTGTAACATGGCAAGAAAAAATGAGAAATGGCATCGTCTGTGACAATGTGCATTGAAATGCTTTCAAAGGACAATTATGTTACATGGAAAATTCACATGAAAGCGTTACTCATTAAAAATGATGCATGTACCTTATGGATATAAAATCTTAGTGCACTCTCAAAACACCTGAGTTTAGGCGTGACTAACATCCTTTTCATCCGTAAAATAACAAAATGAAGCACACTGTTGATTATAGGTTATAAACTTGTCGTACTTTAAATAACATCCAATTTTTCAAATTCACGAATTGCTTGTAGACTTTAACAGTGTAGAGCAATTCTAAAGACATTAGCAAGGACTCATTCAAATGGTGAACGAGTCCTTGCTAACGTCTGTAGAATTGGTGAACGAGTAAAGCTCACGCCAATAGTAACAAAAAGATTTTAATGTGTATTCCAACAAATAATTTTTAAGATATTCAACAACTTTAACAGATTGTAAATGTATTTATACATGACTAACTTGTGACATTGTATTTCAAATATTAGAACAAGGTTTTAAAGTTTCAAACACAACAAATATTTATATTGTTTTAATAAGACAACATAATATATAAAGCTTTATATTCAAGAGAATTTTAATAGTTTAATAGATCACAAGCAACACTTGGTGCTAGGCCGGCCCTCTCATCTCCGTCCACGGTCCCACAGCAGAGGATGACGGAAATTACTCGACTATTAATCTGGGGGTCTTCTATCTCGCGAGGTTCCTGGATACATCTAGCATCCGGACTGTTCTGGAAGGCCCAGAGTAGGTATATAAGGAGAGGAGTAACTTGGAGTGAGAGTTAGACGGAGTGAGTGTGTGAGGAGCGAGATTGAGTTCACTGATGTGAGTTAGCGAAGAGCGCAGTCAGTGATAGCCTGGGCGGAGATGTCAGCCTGATGGAGTATCTGCCTGTTGGAGCCGAGGACTCGTTCCTGTTTCCCTGATGTCGTGTGTGTGTGTGTGCCCCTTGAGGCCGGCTGCTGGAAGAGAACCTGGAGTGTTCTGGAGCAGCGCGAAGGGAACACTGGGTGCCGACGTGTGCGGACTGCAAACGGGGTTCGACGGATTGAGTGAACAGTGGATACTATGCCGACCTGCAAGAATGACGTGTAGGCTGTGGACCGTGACAGCACTAATGAGTGTGACTGAGTGGCTGAGTGAGTGTAGTGTAAATAATCGGGGACTCTGTGTGTGTCATTGTAGATGGAACATGAGAAACTAAGAGAGAGAGAGAGCGTGAACCGTGTAAGTGTGTAACCGTGTACGTGTGTAAGTAGTAAGCTTGGCTATCGTCTGTGTGTGTGTAAATCTGTAATTGCAGTGCTAAGTGAATAAATCTTAGAAATAGGACGCTACCAGGTTCTGTACTCATTAATTTACTTATTTTCCCCGCCAACACGTAACAACTGGCGTCAGAAGTGGGATGGACAAGTGTGATAAACTAGTGGATAAACTCTAATGTAAAAGCTGGTGTCAGAATCAAGTACCTGGTAGCTTATTTTGTAGGCGGCAGAAATTTCTTCGAGTGAAATGAATTCTGAACAGCTTCAGATTTTTCTAAGCAATTTTAGTGAACTTGAAAACAAAATCTTATCTACCTATGGTGAACTCGTTAATGAACTGAGATCTGAACGGAGTTCTATCCCGGACCAGTTGAAAACAGATTTAAGTGAACGGAAGAGTGAGCAGTTAAAGTCAGGAGATGAAGTGTGCTCTCTTGAAACCAAAGTCGACAATGACGAAGTGCGGGACGACAACGAACTGGACAAGAAACGGTCCGAAGAGATGCTCACGGTGGTGGAGTCCGGAGTCCGTGGCCCAGCGGTGGAAGTAAGTGCCCTGCGTGCGGAAACGATGGCTGTGGAGACGCGAATGAATCCTGCTAGCAGCGACGGCGGCTCCACCATCGTGAAGTTGGAAACCCTACAGGACGACAGGGTTACTTCCAAGAGAACATGCCAGACCCAGTTTGAGACCGGATCGATGTCCGAGAAGAGTGCCGAATACCCGATCGCCGGACTATGTGAACAGAAGATGATAGTTCAAAGCAGCCCCCAGCCAAGTTCAACCTATGAGGAGGTTGTGGGAGTGCTCGACATACGCTGCGGTGTCCACCAACCGAGAGCCACCTTACGAATCAGTGGCAGGAGAGGACTCAGCGCACGGATATAACGCAGCGGATAATCGACGCCGAGGTCGAGCGACTAGGCGACGTGATTGTGGAAGAGTTATTGCAAGGTGACACCGAGCTCGAGGCGGCTGATGCCTGTGATAAACTACATGGCGCTGAGATCCGTCCAGGGAGGACGATCGGCAAGAAGCAGAACTACGAAGAGGCTCTGACGATGGCCCATGAGACAGAGGCAGCGATTGCAACGGCACGGCTGGAGGGACCCCTACTAGGAGACGGAGCAGCAATGGAAGGCGAACCGATGACCAACGAACGAGGATGCCACCTGACCAGGACACTTGTTCCGGTACAAAGCTGCGTGCCGGTACAAACTTCAAATTCCGCACCCCGGAAGAAAAGAAAATTTAGCAGGGCTAAATCTGGGACAAGCAAACTAGTCCCAAGCATAACACCAGAGGACTACGAAGGCGCTCAAGCCCTGAAAGTAGACGCGGGTGTGGACGAAAGGAAAACCACTGAAGATCTGGCTGCCACGCGAGGACTTGCTGATCGTTACCAATGGGAACGAGCACACCGTCGACCGGACCCAGCGGATCCCCCATGGGAAGGTGGTGGCCAACCGAACAAACCGTATTGCAGCGTATCGTGGAGCAGCTCGGGACGAGCAGCCTTAAGGAGGGGGCAATGTAATGGTTATGGCATCCGCCATGCCAATTCGCTACGCGCTGGGGGCATCATCGTATCGGCCCCACCCCCCTTACACTCGAGCGCGCCAATCACGAGCAACACTTGGTGCTAGGCCGGCCCTCTCGTCTCCGTCCGCGGTCCCATAGCAGAGGACAACGGAAATTACTCGACTATTAATCTGGGGTCTTCTATCTCGCGAGGTTCCTAGATACATCTAGCATCCGGACTGTTCTGGAAGGCCCAGAGCAGGTATATAGGAGAGGAGTAACTTGGAGTGAGAGTTAGATGGAGTGAGTGTGTAAGGAGCGAGATTGAGTTCGCTGATGTGAGTTAGCAAAGAGTACAGTCAGTGATAGCCTGGGCGGAGATGTCAGCCTGATGGAGTATCTGCCTGTCGGAGCTGAGGACTCGTTCCTGTTTCCCTGATGTCGTGTGTATGTGCCCCTTGAGGCCGGCTGCTGGAAGAGAACCTGGAGTGTTCTGGAGCAGCGCAAAGGGAATACTGGGTGCCAACATGTGCGGACTGCGAACGGGGTTCGACGGATTGAGTGAACAGTGGATACTATCCCGACCTGCAAGACTGACGTGTAGGCTGTGGACCGTGACAGCGCTAACGAGTGTGACTGAGTGGCTGAGTGAGTGTAGTGTAAATAATCGGGGACTCTCTCTGTCTGTGTGTGTGTGTGTGTGTGTGTGTGTGTGTGTGTGTGTGCGCGCGCGCGCGCGCGCGTGTGTGTGTCATTGTAGATGGAACATGAAAAACTAAGACAGAGAGAGCGTGAACCGTGTAAGTGTGTAACCGTGTACGTGTGTAAGTAGTAAGCTCGGCTATCATCTGTGTGTGTGTAAATCTGTAATTGTAGTGAATAAATCTTAGAAATAGGACGCTACCAGGTTCTGTACTCATTTATTTACTTATTTACCCCACCAACACACTACAGTATATTTTAAAGGAAGGCCAGCTGAAAAAAAAAAGAAAACCTGCATGAACAAATTCATTGTACAAAGTATTATGAGGAATTTCTGCAATTGATTATGATGGGCAGGACATGAGTAAAAGAGAGAGCCTAATCAATATTTTTTCTGCACTGCAAAACAAAAATATGTACCAGAAAAATGCAATTCATTTGTTGAAAACCTTAATTCAAGTTACTTAGGTCTTGGAATGTTCAAGAACTATCATTGCACTACAGACTGAACTTTATGACTATATAAACACCATAGTACCTTAGCAAGTGCTTTCACCAGGAGAGCAGAATTGTATATTGAAGTAGCTCAGTAGTAAAAGCACTTTCTCAGAAGGAAGAGGTCTTAAGTCAAACTCCTAGTCATGCGATTGTTTTAAATCTGCACTAAATATATAAAATATGTACCGTGCTCTATTTTAATTTTATTTGTACACTACATGGGCTAATAGCTGAAAACCTAATTTGAGTAGGTGTACTTACAAAATATTTAACTCTAATCTAGCTTTACTGAAACTATCTAACCTTGTGACCTAATGTGTATCGACAGTCATTTAAAATGTAGATTTATTTCTGTGGATTGTAAGTCTCTTTTCTTTTAAGTCATGAATGTACAGAATACAAAATATCTAAGTTATGGCAGAAATTTTAAAAAGCTTAACTTCTAAAAGCAAAAGCAAGAAAATTTCAGAGCTTATGTTTGTAAACAACAATACTTGAACCTTCCTATTAACCAACATTAAAACTTGGCAGGGTCACTCCCAAATGGCTACAAAACACCTGCTGCCCTCTGTTGTTTGCAATGTCAATGATCTAAGAGATATGGAAGCAGAGGAAGAAGAAATTAACAAAACTATTCCACTTTCTAGTGACACTGCAAGAAGGTGAATCAATGAGGTTGCGTCTATATTTACCAGAAAACTTGAAGGTGAAATCAATAATTGAAGTATTTGTTATTTGGTTTGATGAATAAACAAACATTTATGCATCCTTTAAATGTTCTGTCAAACATAGGAGTGATAAAATCAACAGGAGAAGATGTATTCAAAAATCTGTAATTGGTAATGGTAATAAGACAGGGTTTTTCCTTCTTTTTAATATTTTTTTACAAGGCTTTAGAAAACAAAATGCATTATAATTTTTATTGGCAGTACAAAGACAATACCAGTAATAAAAGTAGAATATTGTATCTCAAAAGAGTGAAAATATGTCAAAAATTTTGTTATTTCGTTTTGTATTTCTGCAGACTTTGAAAAATATTTTCCTCCAAAGTATATCACCCTGACTATTTTGATTTTGTGAAACAACTATATATACCTATAGGGATATATTCTAGACAAAGAAGGTAGTCCAATAATGGTAAATAAACAAGTATCCCTATTTTGTAACTGAAAATTACAATGACTTAACTCCTATTGAGTCCTTAGCACAGTACAAACACTGAATGACTACTGTCATGAGTGCAAGTAGACTTAAACCCCCAAGTGAGAAAGTGAATCCCTTTAAAATGCTGGGCTCAGTTTCTAGCAAAACATCAGAAGTTACAAACTCAATTTAAGCATGGTCTACAAGCCCTGAAAATAATTTTTCATACAGTCATCAAGATATCAGCATTGAAGTCTAAGCTGTTATTTTAACACCCTGAGTTCAACTTCAGCAGGTAGAAAGTTTATCTAAATATAAGATAAATATGGTTGCCCACCTAATTGGTAATTTCTTAATTTAATAATCATTTCTTAATTGTCATACCAGTATGCCATTTCCCTCCGTTTCCCAAAAATTATTTTATGCCTTCTTCAGTGAATTTATAACTTGACAAATTATATGCAAATATTTTTTTTTACAAGATTATCCCCTCTTCATTTATTCAGAAGTTTTCTGATTCCATACCATTTCTAGCAACATAAGAGTAATGTAAATTTGTTAACTGCACCAAGACATCTAATAAAGTCCTATTTCCAAATTTCCTGTTGAAGATAAATTCAAGTGATTAGTCTGCACACATTGATTCTTTGTTCTCATTATCATTGTCAGGAAAGAGATATTTGACATTTTTAGCAATATATTTCTTGTAGTTCTAACATTCTTAGTATTTATTCTGAACAAATTTGGGTTTTCATTAGAACACAGAGAGCAGTTCACAAAACTCAAGAAGATGCTATTTTTTGTAACAGAGTAAACAGGTAATGAATTAACTTTTTAATGCAACTTTTATATGATGTATAAAATAAAAATAAAAATAAAAGCATATCTTCTCCTACTCACCACATTCCAAGAGACCTAGGTGCATAAATACTAACAAAGAAGCAACACGGCATTAACAATTTTCCTCTTTCTAAACATTTTTTAGAATCTTGTGGAATCAGTGAAATCAGTTAGTTTGTTTAACTCTCTTTTTTCTATAAGATAGCACATTCAGTACCGTACCATATATTTCACAAAAATTCCACAACTTGCAAATGAACTGAATTAAAAAGGCAGTTGAATTTCTCCAAGGTAGGTAAGAAAAATCCTGCAACCTGTATTTCTAATGTTCTTGCATTTCATTCCTCAGACCATAAATCATCTGCAATCCAAAACTTTTACAAGAAAGACATACATACTGAGAATCTTCAATTATACCTTGATATAGTGAACATCTTTATTTGATAAAGAACAAAAATAAACATAACATGTCCAAGCATAATATTATCAGTTTCTATAATATAACAAAATAACAGTAATAATAATAATAATTAAACACATTTAGAGAAATAAAATACATTAAGTTATGAAGTGTAAAAATAGTGAGTTTTCTGAATGCATAAATAAGCTCTACATGTTTAATTATTGTGAATATTGAATACTTGGAACAAAAGAGGTTTATTATTGAAATATTTAACTGGAGGGAGAAGGAATAACCTGAGGATAAGGAAAACACATAGGAAGTAGAAGTTATAAAGGAAGTGATGGGAAACACAAAACAATGATAGACGCAGACAAGGGACAACAGGAAATTCAAGATGGCTACACTTGCCAAATATTAAATATCTTTCTGTTATATTACTTCTACAGTTTTTACTGATTTTCTTATAATGAATTCGAAAATAATAGAAAAACACTCACAACACGATACAGTAACAAAAAACAAAAACAAAAAAAGAAAGGAACAAAAGAAAAATTAAGTAAAACATAAACTTGGACTGACATGACAGTGCAACAACACACTAACACAGAGATCAGAATGAAACAGAAGAGGAAGTTCAAATGAAGCAAAATTTCTTAATTTTGTTTAGTACTAAGCAATATTACTTTTTCCTGAGGACTGTTAAATGATATTTCCAAGAAATTATTTTTTTTGGACTTCTATATCATCATCATTTCCTATTGGAAATATACTAACTTAATGTATGCTTATTTGATACAGGCTTACTGTCAAAATAGGAATTTTCATAAGTGACTTAAAATGTCTGTAACTTGAAACATTCACATGCACTTTTATACAGAGTACTGTATACCTTTCCCCAAATCTAAACTCCAGTAGATATTGAATAGTTGCTATTCTCTTTTATAGTGATTAGAGACATGTGATTTTCATACTCTAGAAAATATAATCCTCTATCTAAAGAATACTTTTAGTAAATTTTATGGCCATACATAGCAAAATATGCAGTATGGTAGTATAATTTATCTTTAGAATGTACCGTAATGTTGTCTGTAAATATACAAAACCAAGTGTAATATTCTTTGTAAATTAGTACCACTGTTATTTGCAATTCCTGTGAAAGAGGCAAACCATAGTGTCACCAATATTTTACAGTAGGCCTATGTGATGAACGTGCTGAATTACAGCAAAAATCATGTCATGGTCAATACAAAATAAGTGAGAATATCAAATGCAGTCCAAGCTGTTTCCCAGAGAATGTGTATGATAAATAAGCCTATGATGCTATAGTGAAGTATTTTGTAGACCATGAAGAACTGTCCTTAACGAGTCAGTTTAGTCACATTCTATAGGCTATAGGTTTGCAATGGTATCAAGTCTAGACTACCAGGTAATTCAGTCTAAAGTTAAGTAATTAACAGTAACACTGGTAGCAGTACACCAAACAAACATTAAATTCTAAGTAGCATTGTCCCAGTCAGTGCTACAGGAAATTATACTTATTGCAAGAAAACAGAAAAGAAGATAAGATTCATTCTGAAAACACAGTACGACCAAGAGATGCCATTCTTTCTGTGTTTTTTCAAGGAATGTTTACCTACTGCCTCTATTATTTAAAATTCAGTTTTGCAAGAACATATTTGAAGTCAGAACTCCTTATAATCAGAGACAGGAGGCTGAAAACTTGGAACAGTATTGTATCTTATTGTAATCTCCAATATATAAGAACCTACAACTCCTTGAGAATCTCATCTGAAGTTTCCTTACCCTCATTCTCCTCTCCTCTCTTTATAATCACAGGCAACAACGGCAAAACTTATCTGATTTTTATACTACTTAATCAAAAACTATATCTAAAGGAAAGCTTAAACTCATGCCACAGTATTTCTAAACCTCCTGAAGTGCAAATTTTTAAAAACTCACTAAAATGATAAAAACCTTCTTTGTCATATGATTCTTTTTATGATGGTGAGTCAAGTGAAGACCTTAAAAGAGTAATAAAATTTCAAATGTTATGCTACGGTTCTGTTTGTTGGCAGTACTGTTACAAAGGCTTTAACAAACATCCCACAGATTGCAGAACTGCGTAGGCTAGCAAGCACCATCAAAGTACCAATGTAACAATGGACACCCCACTTCAGACATGCATGCAAGAAGAACAGCAGTCCGTTATTCAGTTTTTGAGAAGCAAAGATGTGAAACCTACTGAGATTCAATGAAGAATGCTGATTCAGTATGGTGCTGTATGTTTGTCGAAAGATGCAACATGACAAAGCTTAGCCACATACTGCCCACATAACAGTTGCAACCATCCAAGTCCTCCATTTTAAAGTGTCTTTCACATACACCATATTCACCAGCTCCCACCCCTAGTGATTACCACTTGTTTGGGCCACTTAATGAGGCAATGAAAGGAAAGACATTTCATTTGTATGGAAATGAAGGATAAGAGTGGCTGCGCAGACAACCAGAGGATACTTTTTCCAAGAGGAATCCATAATTCTGCAAGTGCTAGAGAACTTACATTGAATGCAATGGAGACTATGTAGAAAAATGATACATTTAAGTACCACGCAATAAAATAAACTGAAGAAAATCCTTGAGGTTTTCATTCTTGTGAAATAATGGTCATCCATAAACTGCTTACATTAATTTTAATAAAATTTTATAACTACTGTTGTTCACTTCTACAAAAAGTAATTATAAAATAATTTGATAATATAATCTACCATATATTAGATTTAAGAGAGAAGAAATACAAGTGAATGTCTGAAGAAAATAATAGAACATATAGAAAGCACAGACGATCTATGAGCAGAATATTGGAGACTAGATTTAATGATACATGGCTTGAATCTAAGGGTTTCTGTTGTTGATATTTTAAGAACTGATCATTACACTTCAGGAGGTAGAGCTAAATATTGTAATACATTTTATTTACTTCATTCTGAAGTTCTTCTCATAGGCAGAAATAAGAAGAGAGAAAACTGAAAGGTTCAAAACCAAGCT
This sequence comes from Anabrus simplex, assembly GCF_040414725.1. Classification (NCBI taxonomy): domain Eukaryota; kingdom Metazoa; phylum Arthropoda; class Insecta; order Orthoptera; family Tettigoniidae; genus Anabrus; species Anabrus simplex. The sequence continues at coordinate 1,621,206,264 of NC_090265.1, read as the reverse complement.
ATCATTTGGATTTTTTATTCCTTTCATTTTTCTTGTTGCCTTGTAAGGCAGACTCTTTTATGAGAGTGGGCAGAATCTGCCATGTATAGAAAACTACATGTTTGTGTGGTGAACGATAGTGTGCCTGTGATGTTTGAGTTACAGGAATGCTGGGGACAGCACAAATACCCAATCTCCAAGCTGAGTGAATTATACATTTAAGAATCAAATCTGGATCCGCAAGCACTAAAGGCCAAAATGCTGTTCACTCAACCATGGAGTTGGAGAGTGTACCTGTATACTGAGTGGTAGAGAATAGTAACTTATTTCAACCCTTGCAACTTCAGAAAATGTCATAAAAATGGTGGATTAAAACAATGGAAATAAGAATCATATAGGAGTAAAATTAATATTAAGACTTAAATAAAATACCGTAAGTACCACTCAAACTGTCCATAAAATGAAAGTGTTCAAACAAGTGATGTCAATATATGATCAATTTGGAAGAACACTCACTTAGAAAACATGTTTGAAACAGGAATTTATGATAAACACATTCTGGTCTAAGTGCAAGCATAGCTCGGAGTAAGCTTTGACAAGACATTAATCGGGAACGAATTATACACACTATTAGAGTGTTTAGTAAGGGATATATATATATCACCAGATGACAGAACTACTGCTCACGTCAATACTGAAAGATATTTTCCAATTGTTTCCATCTTGGAACATTATATCTCTGGCATTGCTCTCCAAACAATGTAGAGATGTTTGAAAGGAAGCCTTTTCACTCATAAAAATCCTTCCAGCCTAATAAATAATTATTATGTTGATTGTTAATAGTTAATAGTTAATAGTGTTTGCCATTAAAAATCACATGATTTGCCCAATTTAACCAGTAAATTCCTATGGTTTTGCAACAAAAATGTGCATAGCACACATCAGTTGACTTTTTTGTTTTGATGAGAACACGTTCATCACTTTTTAAAAGTAAAATAACCTGTTCTATATGTGTTTGACATTTATAAACCAATGTAATACAAAAAAACACACTTTTACAAATAATTACAGTTTAGTGGTAGCAGAGAAGAAACGTTTTAAAACCCAGACCAGAACAATTGGTAAAGATTGCAAAGCCCAGACTGGAATGTATTAATAATAGTCGACAAGCAAAAACACATGATCTTGTAACATCTAAAAACTTTTGGTTCCAAGTGAATTTCATGGAGAAAACAGATGAAGTAAATAAGAATAAAATATTCTAGATGAACTGAAAACTGAGCTCTCTTTAGTATTTGACTACTGAAAATCTTGTCAGCCAGAAACATTACAAGAGATTAACTAACTGCTGTTTATATATTCAGCATTAACAGCTTATAAAACTACAGAAGTACCAGTGTATAAGATTTTTAAAATTTGAGAGAGTGTTGATGTGGAACACTTTATGATTTATGATGATGTATAATTGTGGCCCTCACCCACAAAGTGACTTTGCCAATGGGTCTTATGGTAAAATTGAATTGTAAGGCAGATTGTGATTAAAATATATTTGTAGGGACACACTGGATTATAGTCGTACGTGGCTGATTACATTTATTCAGTATCTTATGTATGCCCACTTTTGATTTCACATGAATTTCATGCAGAAAACAGCCAAAGAAATAAAAATAAAATTTTCAAGATGGGATAGAAATTAAGCTCTCTGACATATTTATTACATCTCTTTAAGAATTTGAAGGGAATAGCTGTGATAAAGAATCTTTGGATTCATTCCTTATTTATGGACAAGCTAGTTGCAAAATACATTGAATTTTATTCTTTGTTCAGACTAGTATCATTAAGATAACTGATGGTAAAAATCATCCAGCAACTAAGACTCCAGGTTATTACACACACTTTGTATGGTATTCTAAATTCTCTTACCCGGAAAGAACAATAAAACTGATAAAACTGATAAAACTGATTGAAGTATAGAAAATACAAAATCAGTCAATCAACACAACTCAAATCAATAAATTTTCAATGAACTGCATAGTGTTAGTTTTACTGAAGTTGTTCTAGGCAGCTGTATTTGACATGCATAATACTTAATCATTACCCATCCAGGTATTTACTATCTACAGTATTATTACAAAGTTCTGAAATTAGGTATTGAGAATATAATGTTTAGGTTCTGATACTATGTGGCTATATTATATCACTTACATGGCAGTAATTCATCCAGTGACTATGAAACATTACTGATAATGTGACATGATCTCCATAATAATAGGCCCAACTGAATTAAATTATATACCAGTAACTGAATTTCAATTTCACTTTAATATGGAGCTGATGAACTCAACGGTAGAAATTATCAACATCAATTAAGATAGATAGTTCTGTATTATTAAAATAAATTTATCTGTGAATGCGAAGCCAGTATTATTAGCATCAAGCATATTCAGCACTTATGATACGGTACCACATATTTCATTATTTATCATTTCCATCCTAAAGACATGAAAGATCACATGGTAACTATTTAAGTCATATTAATGTATTTAATGGGGGAGCAATGGTATAATGGTATAACGTGCTCCTGAGTAGTTCACAAATCTGAAGTATTAGGCTATTGCTTATATACTTTAGTCTATATATCCCATCCTTATTTCTTACTCTCACTGAAAACATGTTTGCTGGTTGATTAGACTTCTTTTTTGATTCTCCATGAGTAACAAAACATTCTTTATTCAGAGATAACATGTTCTATTATGATAAATGTACAAGCAATTCTTTTATTTTTATTGTAGGCCCAGGTAATCTAAACTTCTAATAAACATTTTAATAGAGCTCTTCACATTTAGGTAAATTCTGAAATACATTATTATATTTGAAATTTTTACTTACATCTGTATTCTGATCATAAGTACAGTAATAAAGTCAAATGTCAACCTCAGATCTTCAAAGATTTTATAATATTATCGAATTGAGGGAGAAGCAATTGTGGAGAAGTATAATTATTTTACATATATATTCATAAAATATTTCTGATCTCTTCAGAGATTTATTGTATACAATTTTGCATAAAATATTTTAGATAGAGTGATTTAATTCCATATTATCTGGAACACAAAAAGTTGCTTCTCATTTTATAGCTAAAATTAGGTCATGTATGAGCAGGAAAAATTGGCCTATACAATGACAATAATCTATGACATATCAGAGCCATTAGTTAAATAAAAGGTACCAGTTGGCTACTTTGGCTCATAAGTCCTTCTGAAAATATTTGGTAGTAACTAAATTATTATAGGTATGAAATTCTACTTAAATGGATTAAATTAATATCTTCACACATGCAGCTAAATTTCAGAGAATGCAATTTATGAGCAAGGTATGTTTAGTTCCTTTTCATTGATCTTAACAAATCAAGTATTCAAGTTACTGCCATTTTTGACTAACCCTACAGTAGGTAGATATTCAAGATGCCGTCTTGGGAATTCAGTGGAAATATGGCAATATATTTTTAAATTCATTCACGAAGAACAAGATACAGCTACACTGAGCGCATTTCAGTTGTGCTGTCAACAGACTAATTAACAAACGTAAGCTTTCATAATAAAATACAACAAACATAACAAAAGATAACAAGATCAGGTACACAGTCTATTAATAACAACTGTCCAAACTGAAAACTGTGAGAATGTCCATAACCATTTCACATCAACCTATCCTTAAGAGATTATTCACACTCCTCCTCTGAAATATACTTTTACTTGATGCTATGTAAAGCTTTTGTCTCCTATTAGTAGTATTAAAGAGAGAGGGACGGGGAGGGATGGCACATTAGAAAATATTGTTGAAGTATTGAGTGCTGAATATGGGGAATGTGGAGAAGGTCTTTGACTCTGGTGGAGTGGGAAGGAACGCAGAGAGAGAGAAGTGAGACAAGATGTTCCGAGCGGTAATACCCATTTGTTGGTTTACATAAATGTAGTGACCTTATCTTTCATTGTTAATTTTCTACAGATCTTCTAAAATTCAGTATCTTGATATGGTGTAATACTATCAAATTATTTATTCACACACAGTCTTCATCATATAGTCAACAGAAGTTGCAAGAAATGTCTTGGATGAATAATTCGGAAGTAAATGGATTCTGGTCATGAATGTCTTTGTTGAAACATTCTGTTGCCAACAGTAATCCATAGAAAGGTAGTTTTGTATGATGATATTGCATGTCATGAGTTACTTGGATTGTCTGTTCATTGTGAATCTGTGTAGACAGATTTCTAAGCTTGGGGTTTCTATTCCTTACAATTGCAGGACACTGCACTGGATAGTTCAAGAGAGGCTGAATGATTGTGAGGAAGAAGTAGTAAAGAGCAGTGGAATCAGCAATTTCTGAAAAGCAGTAGAGAATAAACAAATATTTGCCCCAATTTGTCCTCTTGAATTCCAACTTTATTTTCATATTGTGATCTTTCCTACTTTTAAAGACACCACTCAAACTTATTCGTCTACTGATGTCCTCCCACCCCCTCTCTACACTGAAAGTTCTGAACATACCACTTAACCAAGCAGCTCTTCTCCTTTCTCCCAAGTCTTCCCAGCCCAAACTTTGCAACATTTTTGTAACGCTACTCTTTTGTCGGAAATCACCCAGAACAAATCAAGCTGCTTTTCTTTTGATTTTTTTCAATTCTTGAATCAAGTAATCCTGGTGAGGGTCCCATACACTGGAACCATACTCTAGTTGGGGTCTTACCAGAGACTTACATGCCCTCTTGTTTACATCCTTACTACAACCCCTAAATACCCTCATAACCATGTGCAGAGATCTGTACCCTTTATTAACAATCATAATTATGTGATTACCCCAATGAAGGTCTTTTCTTATATTAACACCTAGGTATTTACAATGATCCCCAAAAGGAACTTTCACCCTATCAACGCAGTAATTAAAACCGAGAGGACTTTTCCCATTTGTGAAACTCACAACCTGACTTTCAACCCCATTTATCATCATACCATTGCTCACTGTCCATCTCACAACACTATCGAGGTCACCCTGCAGCCGCTCACAATCTTGTAACTTATTTATTACTCTGTACAGAATAACATCATCTGCAAACAGCCTTATCTTTGATTCCACTTCTTTACACATATCATTGATATATATAAGAAAACATAAAGGTCCAATAATACTGCCTTGAGGAATTCCCCTCTTAATTATTACAGGGTCAGATAAACCTTCGCCTACTCTAATTCTCTGAGTTCTTTTTTCTAGAAATATAGCCACCCATTCAGTCACTCTTTTCTCTAGTCCAATAGCACTCACTTTTGCCAGTAGTCTTCCATGATCTACCCTATCAAATGCCTTGGATAGGTCAATCGCAATACAGTCTATTTGGCCTCCTGAATCCAGGATATCTGCTATATCTTGCTGAAATCCTACAAGTTGAGCTTCAGTGAAATAACTTTTCCTAAACACAAACTGCCTTCTGTCAAACCAGTTATTAATTTTGCAAACATGTCTAATATAATCAGAAAGAATGCTTTCCCAAAGCTTACATGCAATGCATGTCAAACTGACTGGCCTGTAATTTTCAGGTTTATGTCTATCACCCTTTCCTTTAAACACAGGGGTTACTATAGCAACTCTCCATTAATTTGGTATAGCTCCTTCACCTAAACAATAATCAAATAAGTATTTCAGATTGGTACTATATCCCAACCCATTGCCTTTAGTATATCCCCAGAAATCTTATCAATTCCAGCTGCTGTGAGGCCTGTAGAAGAGCTGCATCTGCTGGATTCCTGATCTCCCTAAATATCTTGCGGTCATCAACAAAGAGTAGGGTATTTGCTGTTTTGTTTGGAAAACAAATTGTCCATGAACAAGGAAAACAGCAAAGGGCCAAGAGCACTGCCTGTGGGATACCGGAGGTAAATGGTAATCACGAGGATGATGTGCCTGATGTTACCACTCTCTGCCAACGGTTATGTAAGAAGCCAGCAAAAGGAGTCAGGAGACTGCCATTTATATTAAATCGTTCAGAGAGTTTGTGGAGCAGCAGAGTATGGTGTACAGAATCTAAAGCTTTCAATAGGTCTATGCAGCAGATATCAAGATGTGATTTAGCTGCAATGGCATGTGATGCAAAACTATACTGAGTGGCCAGGTTTGTTAGACAAGACATACTTACCTATTTATTCAGTCATTCCAGGTGACAGTTACACGTGAGCATGTTTCAACAAAGACATTCATGACCAGAATCCATTTACTTCAGAATTATTCATCCAAGACATTTCTTGCAACTTATGTTGACTATATATGATGAAGAGTATCATTGTGAATAAATAATTTGATAGTATTACACCATATCAAGATACTGAATTTTAGAAGACCTGTAGAAAATTAACAATGAAAGGTAAGGTCACTACATTTATGTAAACCAAGTTTACCTGGGAGAACTTTCAACTGAATATACTCGGCAATTTTCAGAAAGTGCCTCCCGGATCCGAAGATAGAAATAGTTGATGTCATGTGCCTGTTGCCAACAGTAACCCATAGAAAGGTAGTTTTGTATGATGATACTGCATGCCATGAGTTACTTGGATTGTCTGTTCATTGTGAATGATGGTGCTTTGAGATGGTGTCTGTATGTTTTTTAAAAATGCTGTTCTACAGTGTAAGAGAAAATGCTCCTCAAGATGATATGCAGAATTTACAAGTTCTTGTTATTGTCTGCATATATCTGTTCTCTATCTAGAAAATGTTAGCAAATTCATATTCTTATATTTGATTGCTCTGATATGTTCTGTGTATCTTATTTCAAAATTTTCTCCAGTTTGTCCAATGTAGAATTTGGGGCATTCACTGCATGTATGTTTGTAAATACCAAATAAGTTATGCCTGTGTGAATTCTATTGAGTGTTTTGTTCCATGTTCTGAATGTTTTCCCTTACCTGACTTTTCTGAATTTTTGGATATAATTTTTTTGTATTTTATACTGGTGTTGTATTTTTGTTCTTAATGTTGTGTTGGAGACTGGAAGCAGTGTATGGTTATAGCCATTAATGTAGTGTGTGGTCTTCACTGTAATATTCTGCGGAAAGTGGTGTGTTGTTAAGTCTGTGTAACATGAATCAGAATGCTGACTGTTTGTATTGTGTTGTGTGACTAGTTTGAAATGCTGTGAATCAAAATGTAAGACACAGTAGTTTTCTATGTATCTTGAATTTATTTTTCTAGTTGAAGTCTGGTCAGGATTACCTCCTATGGGGTGGAGTAGACCGTACAGCCAGCGACTCAATGCTGAGCTTTAGGTGGCGGTGAAAGACCCAACTTTCTGACTGGCCAATGACTTCTGGTGGAGGAGCTTCATTAGATGGGTGCTGGTGCCCCAGTGGAGGAAATGCCACTGAAATCTAGCATCCACCATTTGTTCTCCAAAATGAGAATTAGGAATAGTGGGTTCAAACCCCCACAGTTGGCAGGCCTGAAGATGGTTTTCCGTGCTTTCCCATTTTCACACCAGGCAAATGTTGGGGCTGTACCTTAATTAAGGCCACGGTCGCTTCCTTCCCACTTCTAGCCCCTTCCTATCCCATCATTACCATAAGAAGTATCTGTGTCAATGCACTATAAGGCAAATTTAAAAAACCCAATTAGGTATAAAATGCCATTGCATATGGCAAGCTCGCCATAGTCATAACAGCCTATATAAAGTGTCATAGCAGATCAGGAATGGAGGTCAACGACCCACTTCCCATCCCAGGAGCTCCCTCGACAAGGGTATGGAAGAAGAAGAAGAAGAATTATTTTGTGACAGTGAAATCTAATTCAGAAAATTAAGGTACAATACAGCATTCAGAATAAAGCATAACATTAAGTGTCAACATCGGGACGTAGTCTTCGACAAAAGTGGCTGTAACTTGGAAACTATCAGAACTATTTTAGAGTATGAATTTGAATACTATTATTGTTGATTATGTAATGACCCAAAATGGCATGCTTAGTTTTGAAAACAGAAATAAATACAGGGTGTAACAATAAGGTAGGCCAAACTTTCAGGATACATTCCTCACACAGAGGAGAAGAAAATATGTTATATGGACATGAGCCTGGAAATGCTTTATTTCCATGTTACAACTCATTTTCTACAACTCTACATAGTAAATTAATCATGGGAAACACAAAGAAACAGAATGTACCAGAATCCCACATGAAACACTTTCTTACATGAAATGTTAAAAATGCCCTCTGTTAGCATTGATGCCTGTATCAATGCTAACAGAGGGCATTTTTAACAGTGTATTGAATCACACTGAATACCGGATATGTTGTGAAAGTGCTTTGATGCATGTATCAATGCTAATAGAGTGCATTTTGATCATTTTATGTAAGAAAGAGTTTCATGTGAAATGCTGGTACATTCTCTTCCTATGTTTTTCCAATGATTAGTGTACTAGCCTATGTAGAGTTGTAGAAAATGAGTTCTAACATGGAAATAAAGCGTTTTGGGACCCATGTACATATAACATATTTTCTTCTTCTACATATAAGGAATGTGCCTGGAATGTTTGGCTGTACTTTCATTTTACACCTGCACATGACTGTTTTAACTAATTTTAGTTCCCTGACATTGGCCATAAAAGCCTACAAATGATTAATAATAATAATAATAATAATAATAATAATAATAATAATAATAATAATAATAATAATAATAATTCATCAAAACATATACCTACATTTTATGAACAGATATACCGGTAATAAGGATCTTTGTGTAAAATAAATTATTGAGAAATTGATCATTATTATTTCATATGCAGTTTTTATTCTGCCTAAGTATTCTTCTGAATACTTCTGCTCGTTTTGACAAAATGTCCTTTATTTACATATTTTGTACAAAATTTCCTATAAGCCTTGGTGCATAATTGGGACAATCTTACTGTTTAAGGTAATAATGTTGTTCTCTCTGCTTAAATTATGCCCTTTGTGTATTTGATTCTTAAATAATTTCTCTCTCATAAGTTGCTGTGTTTTTTAATTTTTTTTAGTACATATGGATTACCACTATTATGAGCTCTTCCAAGTTTTCACATTCCACTGCAATGTTGTACAGTATTGAATAGCTTTAGAGAAGAATGACATTCCATGGAAAGTTACAGATGAAATATTCTCCACTTAGAATCTGTTGTTCTTTCAATATTACATTTAAGGTTTCAATCACCATAAAGACCTCAACATATCATGTGTAGCTGGTTGTAAACGTACTGCCACTAGCAATTGTTCTCACACACTCTATATCTAAAAGAGAATTCTGTCTAACATTTCCAGCTTGTGACCCTAAATGCTAACACTCATGATCAGTAAATCCCGAATGGATATACTGTACACTCATTTCTGTCTGTTAAAAAATTCTTGCGTATTTTTTTCACTAGTAAAATACAGTATTCTAAGATCTCAAATTGCAGGTTATGACTGGATATAAATGTCGGATAGTCTCTTGATCAATATTCAACATCCTTATATTCAATAAGCTTTCTTTTGCTCTCAACTACAAATTGTTATGGTTCTATTTTGACCAAAACCTGTTATCAAATAGCATACATTCCTATAAAATTAATTATAAAGCTGATATGTCCCCAATCACAAAAGTAATACTGTATAGTGCTAGTGGAGAGATTGCTTGATAGTCAATTTTGAATCAAATTTCTTTCCTGGAATGATTCAGTTGAACTCAAGACTATCATGCTATGACTTCAGATTTCAAGATACTCTTAAAATTCATTATAAAATATTATAAAAGACATTCAAAAATGCTTTCTTCTACCTGTAAATTGTATGATTATGAAGATAATATTAAATTTTATTATTAGTACCAAAAATATTCACCATCTTTTGCTTATAATTTTTGCAATGTAATTGAAATAGTGTCAAAAATTATTGCATTTTCCATATGCATGATTTGTTACAGTGTTTAATGCATGTTATTAAAGGTCTCAGTATGTGTACATATTCTATGAAATTCCAAGTGGGCCTAGTCCTCAAAATTTCAGATAGCCTACCTCAACATTATTTTATCAACCCATACATCATCAAAATTTTAGTACATTTCCTCATTATTTGGAGCATAGTTAAATTATTGATAAAAGGGATGAAAACAGGTAACTAATATTAAAACTTTATTTAAACTGCAGAAAGAAAAGAACAACATAATAACTGGCTTTTCGAGCAAACTCTCACAGCAGAGTCATGGAACAGTATCTATCTATCTATCTATCTATCTATCTATCTATCTATCTATCTATCTATCTATCTATCTATCTATCTATCTATATGGGAGAGGGGAGAGTAATAACCAAGTGACATCACTGGCTTCTCAATAAGGCAGTTGTGGTCTGAATCCCACCAAATTCATTTGGAATTTTTGAAATGAAAATTCATGTCCTAGTGATTCAGATTCCACTAACAGCTGAAGGTCTTTTGACTATTATCATGATATCAATAGTCATGTCAAATTATAACCTTTCTTGCTTATCTATCTATATAAAATATAGCTTTGTAACGATGGACCAAATTACTGTAATAACAGTAATCGTAAAAATTAAAGCTAGAAAGATAAAGTAAATTTTGTTCCCACTACTGACAAATAGGAACTCCAGTTCATGTTTATCTTCAAACCAATACATTTAACAGAAGAAATAATGAACTGATTTATTTTACTATGGTACGTCTAGGCCCCAGATTAGATTTCTGGTCAGGTCAGGGATTTGTACCTGGATCTAAGGGATGGTTCAAGATCCACTCAGCCTATGTGATTACAACTGAGGAGCTATCTGATGATGAGATGGCAGCCCTGGCCTAGAAAGCTAGGAATAATGGCTGAGAGAAATCGTAGCTCTGACCACGTGTCATCTCATAATCTACAGGCTTTTGTGCTGAGCAGTAGTCCCTTGGTATAACAAGGCCGATCAGACCTGCAGCACCATGATTTTTTTTTGTAGGTATCAAATAGCTGGACTTGTGTAGCATTTTTTGTAGTGACTTAAACCATATCTTTTTAATTTTAAAAAACATGTATCATTTCTGAAAGTTAGGAATTTTAAATTCAAGGGAAAGACTATGAATTTCTCTCTTCAAAACTAGGCATAAATGTTACTCATCAAGTTTACCCATTTCTTTTCTTGTTCCTCTAAGCTGTATACCTTTCCATTCTTGAATAAAGTTTCTATCTAACATACAGTCTTGTTGAGTGCTTGTTACAGTATTACATAATGCAAGATTTTAAGGAGCCTTGTTTTGCTTCCTCTGATAGCCTATGCAGTTCAGGTGAGAGTACACTGCTGTAAATTTTTGTATTTTCTGATTCAATTAATTTGTGTAACATCAAGGTCATGAGAAAGAATATTCTGTTACACAGTAGAACACAAACTTAAAAGATATTTACAATCTGCTAGACACCTCGTGTGAATGTGGTGCTAAACAAAGACCCAAGTTACCTACTTATCTGTCCCCTCCTGGACAACCCATGCACATCGCAAGATGTTTTTAGAGGAAACAACAAGGCCATCGCAGTTACAGTTTTTTGGAAATGCTGACCAGACATGGAAATAAATGAAATGATCTGCTAGACCTTCAGAACAAATTTGGTTCTATGGTGCACAAATGACATTAAGTTAAAAGGCTCTGGAGGATTACAATGAAATAAATTCTAAAGTTCAAATACCCCATACGCATTTAGGTTTTTGAAAACCAGAAAGATCGACTGTTCTTAGCATGAAATATGAAATGACCATCAAAGAATCAAATCCTTTTTGATGATACATTGGCATTTGTAAATTTAAGAAAAGGTACTTTTCATCAAGATTTATTGAGAGGGTCATTGTAAAACAACTGAATTAAAGCTATAAGCAGGTCATGGTTGTATTTTATAAATAAATTACTTCTGATTAAAGAAAATCCTGGGCTAATGCTTTCGTTCGACATAATCCCTGTATCTTAGTGCTATGTTCTGATTTGCAAACTTTAGTATAGAATGTTAAAAGTACTTTTACTATGAAGACACTTGCAATTGATTTACTACACTCATACTTAATAAAAATAAGAACAGGAAGAGTAATCAGTAGTTATAATACCATCAGTGAAAATGGAAAATTAGACTAGTGGTGAGTTCACTTCCTTTTCTTTTGTTATTATTACATTTTATCATAATAATGTGTTTCAAATCATGCTGTAAACAACTTGCTAACATCTGAACAGTATAATATAATTGTAATAATAATTGAATATCTGCATTCTACAATTTATGACTTTCTTTAAATATTTTGGCCCCTGCTTCATCAATATTTGTATAATTTTGTATAGCCTGAAACTTAACCATTGAGTTCACACAGTCCAATTTGCAGTCTTAATGAACCATTTCATTTGTTGCCTGGCTAGTTAAAAAAACTCAGTCAATGTAAAGAGGCTTTCCGTGACTTTTCTAACCAGTACTGTCTGACCATCTGCTTTAGTGAGGATGTCAAATAATGATCACAATGGAAATGAACAAATAAATATTTTTCAAGACCTCTTACTGTAGTGAGTAATCTGAAAAGAATAACAGCCTCTTCCCCAGAAAGGCTAAAATGTGAATCATTAACCTTACATAGAAACAAAAGTATAAAGGATGTAACTGATGTTGAGTATGCTCGACAAACCACATTTTCTGCAATAAATGTTATTCAATAATGATGAATTGGGAAAAAGATATTGTATAGTATTTACTCAATACAAATCTTATCTAATGAGCTGCACAGAGGTTGGAATGGAAAAGTAACAAAATTTTACATTCATGACAAGGAATGCTTGAAAATTATTGTTATTATATAAAATGGTAGTAAAGAAGAACTACAGAGCTCTTTTTTGGTTGTATCAAATAATCTCTTCCGATACAAAAGTATGTTACATATTGGTAATTACAATAATTTGTTTGAAATTTAGGTTAATGACATTTTGCTTAATAATTGCAAAGAAAAATGTTATAAAACATTTTGGTATATGTTGTTGGCTCATGTAAAATGTATCCTAAATCCTGAAATTATGTATATTAGTTGAAGAAGTAAAAAAAAGGAAGGCCCATAATACTTTGAGGAGTTTAAGAAGTAACATATGGATCCTATTACATTCTTTGGGTTGGGCCATATCATTATTATGTGCATTCTGTGCAGGTTGCTAACATTTCAGATACATTACAATATTCTTTATCAAGGCTACTGATGCATCCATACTGAATCTGAGGTAATCAGTCTTCTAAGGCAACTAAAACAGACTACTGAACAGGTCTGTCCTCGAGTCTACCACATTGAATATAGCTATGGTATATACTTTGTGATTAAAACAAAGTGACTGATTTTTTACCAGATTCAGAGAACATACCCATCACACCAAAAGCCAAGACATGGAAATTTCAGCTGTAACTAACCATTCATCCAAAACAAATCATAACATTTCTTGTGATAAAACAATATTTTAGTAACTTTATCTCAGAATCTTGAAATACAAATTTGAGAAGTCATAGAAATTTAAAATCATTCCCAAAAATATGAATTTGGAGGAAAGTTACAAAATTAGTAATTCTTTGGTTCTTATTGTTCACACATTACCAGTATGCATGATGGAAGACGAAAACACAGAACAGAAAATTTCCATATGAACACAGGGCAAGGGCCACATTCCAAATGCTAAAAGGACATTCTTGGACTTTGCATATGCCTGGGGGTGAAAATACAATATAAGACTTTGGATCAAGTAGGGGTATACCCGTCACCTTCATAAAGAATATTGTAATGTATTTGAAACTTCACCAACATGTACATAATGTATGTAGAACGATGACATAGTCCAATCCGGACAAGGAATTTAATGGTACATTATACTTTGCATTTGCTCCATGCCCTGAAAATCATTACTCTTATAATAATTTTTGTTCATGTAAATTTATAGTACTGGATAGGACAAGATTTACTTTCTTGTTGTCCATTTTTGTTTCACCAATTTTGAGAATCTATATTTGAAGAAAATTCATTGCAAGGTAAAGGTTTTATTTTACTTTCAGGCTTACAAACCTAATGAAGAAACAGATATTAACAATTCAGTTAAATAGTTTAATTTATGATAATGAAAGCACTTTTGAATGTATGAAGGGAATAAGAAGTTAAAGATAGCCTGTCAAGAAGATAGTAGGGATATAATAACGAACGTGAAATCTTTTTCATTTTCTTGTCTTTTCCTTTGGTTTAGTTATTGAACAGTAAGTAAAAACTTAAGGGACCAACTTACCGCGGTGTAAATGAATTCCAGAACTGACTACAATGTGGGGGAAGTAATGAGAAGAAGAGGACGTTACGACGTAAGCAAATTACCAAAAAAGAAACAAACACAAAAATCAAGCATTAGAGAATGATGTACCACCATTTGAGTTGATATAATGGCATGTTTGATTTTCTACAACAAGATGAAAGATAGTACATCTTAATTAAATGTAAAGAGCATTCATTTCTGTACATGATGCAAGAAACTAATATTTCCACTAGTTAAACTCACCAGAGTCATTAACTAATGCATCATATTGGTTATATTTTCACTCTCAGTTTCAATTATTATATTACTTTTTTGGAAAATGCATGATGACCTGCTGAATTATACTGTGAATAAAGCAGTCCACTAACAGAAGATGACAATGGAAGCCACACTTATCACTATATTTTGTATATATTATACAATACCGTATACTGTATATTGTTTATTTTAATCACATCCGTTAATCTGACTTTGTCAACCTAAAGTAAGTCTATTACCAATTGTAAGTTCAACCTTTAAATTAAGTTGTATCAATATAATACAAGCTTCCCTGTTCACTAGGTCCCCATTTTTGTATTTTGTTGAGAAAACTAACAGGCAGCGCTGGTATTGTAAAATGGTTAATTGGGAATAAAGAATGGGGTACAGAGTGAAGAGAACAGAAATCAATTACCTTCTTCACACACTACTGAAATTGCATATAGTATTGAAGTAGTACTAGGCATGGTATGCTCTATATGTTCTGTAGTTCAGTGAACTCCCTAGAAATAGATGTCATAGTAAAATGGTTTATCGAGAGCCTATTCCTTTAATTATTTCTGTATAATCACGCACATAGCAATAATTTTTGCATCAACACTCAGATGCTCTCCCAAACCAGGGAATAGGTTCAATTTCTGAAGTAAAAGGCATGATGCTGTAGGATGTAAGGAGGGTGCACAAAGCGAGGGACTATGAGGACAAGGAGAACATAGGCCAGGTATCGCTGGCAATTGGACCAGCGACAGACATCATCTACATCGAGCAGTCCCGAAATTTGCTGAATCACTGTCACAGAGTGCACAGTTAAAATTTACTGTACGTGG